>NW_022589710.1:13685915-14011671 GCF_004348235.1 Phoca vitulina | reverse complement strand
ACACACACACACACACACACACACACACACACACACACACACACATACCCCAAATGAGCATATATATCAGTAGACCTGAAAGGATGGTTACTAAGATATAAAAGTGGTTATCATGAGGCAGTTGGGTTATGGATGTTTTCAGCTCCCTTTAATATAGAGAGATTTTCTAATTTTTCAGCCATGAGTATGTATTGCTTTTAAATAAGATAAAAGTAATAAAAGCTTTGTTTTAATTTAAAAAAAGAAAAGACTCCAGGCCATAAGTGTCTGCTCTATTTAATGGGGCATTCACTGATTTATTTCTTCCTTAATTATTTTACTTTCAGAAAAACACTAATAAATTCATTCTAGAAATAAACATCTTATGATGCAAATTAAATAGCAAATGAAATGTACCCAGCAGAATGTAGTAGAAGGAACTGAAACAAGAGCTGGGTAGTCCACTATCTTCCAGGCAAGCTCTATAGCCCCGTGGCCAAGTAGTCTCTTGAGTGCGCTGGAATCAGCTATGCCCACCTCTTGGAATTGGTATGGTCATGTGAATCACAAGACAACACTTGTGAAAGCATGGTATCCTTGTCTAAAGCCAAAATTGTCAGTTTCAATCACATATTTTCCATGTATTTAAATTTGAGCATGTTGTTTGACCTGTCTGTGCCTCAGATTCCTCTTTTGTAAGGTGAAGATCACAGTGAGTCTACCTAATAGGGTTGTAAGGATAGGATAGAATATGTTCAAGGTGTTTAGAACAGTGTCTGGCATGTAGTAAGGACTATGCAAGTATTTAGCTTTTATAAAATAATTTCCAGAGTATGGATTACAATGTAACATTATTTTTTCATCAGTCAAAAGAACATAAGAACTTCATTTTTGCCTCTTGCTCAAGAACAATTTAATCCAGTAAGTCTAGCAGTCATTTATTCAGGGTACAGAACAGTTACCTTGGGCTTGTTACTTACCCTTTCATTTTCCTCCTGCCTGTCTGGGCTTGTATTTCAGCACAGTGAACTGTGTTCCATTCACAGGTTTTTAGTACATGTCACACATTCAGCTAAAATAATTCTAAAATATTAATCATCACTTCTATCAACATCATACCAAGGTGAATCCAGTCTAACCACATCATAAGTGTTCGAACAAACCACTGTATTCACTGACTCAAATAATCTAATTGTTTGAATGCACAGTCGGAGTTTGTTGTAAGTTTTCTTTCTGTATCGATTTCCAGTGAGGCCCCCAAGGTTCCGGGCTGTTAGCTATAGTTAAAATTGTGTTCACATTCTAAAGAGAGGTGCACTCCTCTCAAGCCATCCTCCACCTCCAGTCTCTATGGAAGAGTAGAAAGAAAGAGTGAGAGAGATTATTTCCTTAGAGTTTTCAGAGTGCTGTGCATTTTCCCTCCCATTGAAGATGAAAAGTGGCTTCTTACCCAGTCATCGAAGCATGGAAACTTCTACAAAATCACTTGGAGAGCTTTTCAGGTGTCCACTGGGGTTGGTAAGACTCAGAGACTGGTGCCTGGATTCTTACTGGGAAAACTGAAGAGTGAGCAAGAGACCCACTGGTACTTCCTTGGATGATAGAGTGAAGAGAAAAGGCTACCTGTGGAAAAAGCTGATTCCCACGGAAAGTGGGGCAGAGGGTGTTTCCCATGCACTGGAACGAACAACACAGCAGGCAGTCAGGTGGGGACAGCTTGATGGACCCCCTCTGCCCGACTGAGTGAGATGCTCTGACCAGAAGGAGGAGGTGAGAAAGGAAGATGGTCAGCGGTCAGGGGGCTAGTGGGCAGGCCAGCACAGGGCACAGTGGGAGGGCTCTAGCAAGGGGTGGGAACGGTCCTGAAGAACCCAGTGAACTCCTCCACAAGGAAAGAGCCACGCCCAGAGGACACCAATGCATGATTATAATTGCACCAATTAAGGGAGAGCTTTCCTGCCTGTTAAAGCTGTCCACCTCAACTGCAGGAGCCAAAGGCAGAGAGAGGAGTGAGGGAGAGGTGGAAAAATAATAAAGAATTCAACGACCCCTCTCTTTCCTACTGTAGGATCTGAGCATGGATCAGGCTGAAGTTAGTAGAGGGACAAGGAACTTTAAATTGAATGAGAAATTGAAGTTTCAATTTAGAAAGAATTGCTTTTTAATAATGTCTGAAAATAAGACTTGATATTTACTTGAAATTGAACAAAAAAGCTATGGGATTGTGTGTACCAAAGACTTTGCAATTAGCTTTGGCATATTTAACCCTTCCAACTGTACTATGAGGACGTTTCTACTTACTACCCTCATTTTGTAGATGAAGAAACCAAAGCACAGAGAGGTTAAGTAACTAGCTCAAGTCACCCAGCTAAAAAAGTCAGAGATCTGATTTGACTAGCAATCTGGCTGAAGGCCTATGCTGTTAACCACCATGCTGCACTGCTGTGGTCTTCTTTCTCACTGAACTACTCAATTAAAGGTCTATCTCTCTCTTTTTTTGATGTTTCAATAGTTAGTGTTTTCCGGTTTTATTGAGAAATAATTGACACACATCACTGTATGTGTTTCGGGCATACAGCATAAGGTTTCATTTAGATATATTGTGAAATGATTGCCACAGTGGGTTTAGCAAACATCCTTATTCTCATATAGATACAATAAAAAGAAAAGAAAGAAGGAAAGAAAAAAGAAAAAAAATTTCTTGTTGTGATGAGAACTCTTAGGATGTACTCTCTTAACAACGTTCCTATATCCTCCAGCGGTGTTACAGTGTTGTACATTACATCCCTAGTACTTATTTTCCTTATAAAGGTAAGTTTATACCTTTTGACCACCTTCCTCCAATTCCCCCTCCCCTGACGTCTAGTAACCAGGAAGTCTGATCTCTTTTTCTATGAGTTTAGTTGTTTTTTTTTAAATCCCACATATAAGTGAGATCATACAGTTTTTGTCTTCCTTTGACATTTTTCACTCCGCAAAATGCCTCCAAGTCCATCCATGTAGCAAATGGTAGAATTTCCTCCTTTCTTATGGCTGAATAATATTCCATTGTATGTATACTGCATCTTCCTTATCCATTCATCCATTCATGGACACTTAGATTGTTTCTATCTCTCAGCTATTGTAAATAATGATGTTATAAACATGGGAGTGCAGATAACTCTTTTAGTGTTTTCATTTCCTTTGGATATTCCCGGAAGTAGAATTCCTGGGTCAGATTGTAGTTTTATTTTTAATTTTTTTTGAGGACCCTTCATATTGTTTTCCATAGTGGTTATACAAATTTGTATTTGTATACAAATTTGTCCCTTTCTCCATATCCACACCAACATTTGTTATCTTTTGCCTCTGATGATGGCCTTTTTAACAGGCATAAGGTGAAACCTCATTATGGTGTTCATTTACATTTTCCCAATGACTAGTGATGTGCATCTTTTCATGTACCTTTTGTATATCTTCTTTGAAGAAATGACCTTTTGTGTATCTTCTTTGAAGAAATGTCTATTGAGGTATTTGCCCATTTTTAAATTGGATTATTGTTATTATTATTACTTTGCTATAGAGTGGTATGAGCTCTATATTTTGGATATCAACCCCTTTTCAAATATATGGTTTTTCTATTCTATGGATTGTTTTTTAACTTTGTGGATGGTTTCTTTTGCTGTGCAGAAGCTTTTTAGTTTGATGTAGTCCTACTTATTTATTTTTTATTTTGTTGCTTGTGCTTGAGGTGTCATATCCAAAAATTCATGGCCAAGACTCATGTCGAGGAGGTTTATGCCTATGTTTTCTTCTAGGAGTTTCATGGTTTCTCATCTTACATTTAAGTCTTCGGATCCATTTTGAGTTAATTTTTGTGAGCTGTGTAAGATAGAGGTCCCGTTTCATTCTTTTACATGCGAATAACCAATTATCTCGTTGCTTCCACGAATGTCTTGTAGTTTTCAAACTAGAGATCTTTCATCTCTGTGGTTAAGCTTTTGCCTAAGAATTTTATTGTTTTTTGATGCTATTGCAAATGGAATCAATTTCTTTATTTCTTTTTCAGAAAATTTGTTCTTACTGTATAGAAACACTATTCATTTTTCTTTGTCAATTTTGTGTCCTGCAACTTCACTGAATTCGTTGATTTTATCAAACAGTTTTTTGGTTGTCTTTAGGATTTTCTATACATGAAATTATGTCATCTGCAAACAGAGAGAGTTTTATTTCTTCCTAAAGGGTGATTCTGATGTCAAGAAATTACATAAACAGCAAATCTGTCATTTTAGTGACTTATGTTTTCCTCAATAAATCCAACAATTACTTAAATTTTCTTCTTTACTTATGTTGCCTATCATTTAAATGAAACAATTTTGCCCTTAATTAGAAATTTAGAATAATGTGTTCTGAAAAAAAAATACCCTTAATAAAATATATTGCAAGGAATTTAAGACTGGTGAGTCATTATTGTATCTGTGCCAAAGAAAATGCATTTTTTATTAACTGCTAACCACCATTTCTCAGTTCTGAATATGTGCTTGTCAGCTCTATAGGTAGCTTAGCATTTTCTTCCGCATGAATATTTCCATGTAGTTGTTTTTCTGCTTTATTCCTGTGCTCTTGTCATGCCTCACTTTCACCCCGCCTCGGGCAATTGCATACCAAACAGGTGGGTTAGCAGAGTCACTAGACGGGGAAGGACTAAGAGCTGCTTTGAATTTGAACCAACTCCACAAAATTACAGCCAAATTGTATTCCCAGAAAAGGGAGAGGTGTTGCTGCTGAAACAAAATCAATGACAAAAAATAAATTTGCCTTCCCTAGAGCAAGTACGTACACATTTCAAGTGGTCTAGGGGCTTTGCACTTGGACCTTCGTTGATTTGACTGACAGCTATAATAAAGATGAAGACTATAGAGATGCCAGATTCACTCAGATGGGGGCAAATTCTTTCCTAATGGAAACGTTATGTCTCTCTTCACTAAACAATTAAGTGGGAAATTAAAATTTTTCGTCCATAATAATTCCTTAACTCACTGGAGGGTAATCACGTAACAGAAAATATTGTAAAACTCAGTATTCACACTTGTGCTTGAGACTAGAGTAAATCAAAACAATTCTACATTAGTAGAGGACTTTGTTTTTGATGGTAACAGCTTAAGTAATTGCAACATTTTCCCCTCTAAATTTAGAGGTTAACAGATCTGATTTTCATACCTGCAAGATGTTAGCATCTATTCATTTTCTTGGAAAATTCTATCCAATTTGTGAAAACACATGCTCTTCAAATCCACCAGGGGGAGATTTTAACATTGAGAACTTCAACAGAGAGAGTTTTAGATATGATATAGTTGCATTTCAGTTGACAGCTGAAGCAACTTAAATTTTGAACTAGGCCTTGATGATAAGGTTTACATCTTGATAAAGCTACCCAAGATATTCCAGCTATATTAAAACCAGGACCAGGTGGCTAGGGAGGACTGATGAAATAGTTCTCAGTCTTGTCAGAGAATACACATGGTGACTGAGTGTGTCTGGGGGAGCACAGTTGGGTGTGGATGGGATGAGACCTCGTGTCTCTAGAGGGAGAATCAGACGACAGAATAATCCCAGACCATTGTCACTATGCACACTGTCCGTAATTCCTGGTTTCCACTGATGAATAATATCTTGATTTGGTTCCTACGGCAGGTTTTGAGACTTAGAATCTAACACTGCAGTGCTCTTTAAGAATGAAGAAAGAAGACATGAAAATGTGTATTAGGGATTTTTTTTTTGGAGACAACTTGTTTTATTTGGGAAGACATGATACCACTGCAGAAATCTTTGGATAACTAACACCACTGTGGTCCATCAAATCACATGTTTCCATCAAGCAGTAAGAACCCGATGCCATCAAAATTCCCGTGAAATTTTTAAGAGATGATCTCTAGAAAGGCTTCTGTAATAGGGTTTGAGATGCAATGGCTTCCCCAAAGTTTGATTAACCCCTATTAATATATGGAAGTATTCTTAATGCTCCATTTGACACCAGCCATTTTGTTCATTTTATCCCCCTAGAACTAAAAAAGGAGAAGAAGACCACTGGTGCTGGTTCTAGCCCAGCCACTGCCTTTCTGTCATTTTTAGACGTGATTTTCTGCATACAAATGACTCAGTCATTTCTGCCAATAAATGAACTTTCTCATACTTTTGAGTGAGTATACATATACAGCATAATAATAAACAAACTAAGCATATCCTTTCAGATATTGTGTATTTTTTTTTTAGATCTGAACTCATGTTTTATTATCCCTTTAGTTCCCTAGCTCAGTAGGCCACAAACTCTTTTGTTTTCCCCTCAGTGCAGTGTGTGGCTGGCTCTGTGACTTTTATTCTGTAAGGCCTAAGCCCACTGAGACAATATGGTTTGAGAAGAAATATTTCTCCAGAATAGAAAGAGCTCCCTGGAGACATGATGGGGTTAGGGCAAGGAAAAGGTTTGTGGGTTCCAAGGATAGAGGATATCTGGGCTTTGCTTCCTGGCAGGAACATGGCAGGACCTTGAAGTTAGTGGCCACATACAGTAGAAGGGAGGCTTGAGGTTTGACCCAGTGCACCCGTCTCACCTAAGAGTTTTGTACCTGAAAGAAGACATGGAAGCAGCACAGTCATGGACCATGGAAGCTGGCCCATGAATAATGGAGCTACAACCAATGTAGACCAATGACCAATGTCCAAAAGAGTCTCCAGAGACTTCAACACTGGGTGGGAAGTACCCCTGGAATTTGGCACATTCCTGGGTGAGAGGAAGCACCTAGGATGGGAGGGAGAGTTTCTCACCACCTTTGAAAAACCCATGCCCTAAACACGAGCATCAGCATTTCCAAAGAGCTCATTTCCTCATCCTACCACACGTGTTTTTCAGGCTTCAGAACCCCCAAAGATCAGCCCCTCAGGACTTCACAGTTTTCCCTATTCTGACTAGACCCAGATTCATCCCGTCAGATACTTGCTTGCTAGTACTATCAACTTTCTTGCTACCCTGTTCCCCTTCAGCAGTTGCCCAGCAAAATCCCAACTGCCAACCAATCCTATCCATGTTCTCCATCTCTCAACCCAAGCTACTGAGTGGCAACTAGAGAAATTCTACAACAGCATGGGATTGTTCCTACTAAAAGTGGCTTTTTATCTCAAATTGGGCTCATGACATCGCCTGACAGGTAATTGGTCTGTCCCTATACAGTCCCCTTTCCTATTCCCTACAACTGCTACTTCAAGTCAGTGCCACTCTTTTGAAGTACCTTTCTTCATTCTGTCTTTCTTTAACTGTCACTGGTTGGACTTCTGATCTCATTTCACATAAAAAATAGAGTTCATCCATGAGGCAGAAATTCCCTTACTTTGCTTCACTCTACTTCCAAAACCTATTAACATCCAAGCTAATCTTTCCCTCTTTCCCTCGCATCTTGGTGGAAAACATATTCTTTTTTAAGGCAAATTGCCCACTTGCTCTGTGTTTCTTGCGTTCCAGCTCTCTCAGGGAACTTCCTTCACAAGTCATCCCCTTTCCCTCTGCTACAGTTGACTTTTGCTTCTTCTTACCCTTCCTCCTTAGCATCAGCAAACATCTCATCAGCTAACATTTATTGATCTGGTATATTTGGCCTGGTGCCAAGGACCTGATCTTTTTTAATTTTGATCATTCTTATTTAATTAAGTTAGATATTATTTAATTTTCACCAGCATACAAGGCCAGGACACTAACCCATTTAACATATAAAGAAACTGAGGCGTAGAGGGATTTTGTACCTTGCCTAGCATCTCCCAGCTAGTAAATAACAGATCTCATTCAGTTGTCTGTGTTCCATTAGATGCAATAGACAAGTACACACATACAAGGCACACACACAACACACACACACAGACACATACAAAAATGTGTGTGCTTTTTCGAAAAGTTGTACTTTTCACTTAAAAAAAAAACCCACAAAACTTCATGGACCTTCTGTGGTCCTTTATTTACCACTGTATCTCCTTCCTTCTGCTCAGGGCCAACTCTATAGAAAAAAAGCAACACTTGTTATCTCACTTCCTGTCATTAAACTGTTCTCATTAAGGTCATCACTGTTCTCTTTCTAAATGCAATGAAAACATTTCTGACCTTCTCTTACAGCCTTTCCAGTTGCACATGATAATGTTGGTATTCTTTCCTCAATGATTCTTCTACCTTCGTTTCCTTGACATTCTCTTACCTAATTTTTCTCTTACCTCTCTGCACACCACTTAAGTTGATGTTTCCCAAGATTCTACCCTCAACTATCTTACTCTGTCCACTCTTCAAGGGCAATCTCATGCCACAACTCTACCTCCAGACTGATGACTCACACATATGTGTTCCCACTCTAGGCCTGTCCCGATTACCGGCTACCTACCAGACACCTTCACTTAGACGGTCTACATGCATATCTAACTCAAAATTGCATCTCCACCTTCTCCTCAAATCTGCTGCTTATTCCTTATAAATTTATTCAACTACAATGTACTGATGAGTTAGTATATGCCGGAAACTGCTCTTGGGTCATGGCAGTGAGCAAAAAAAAAAAAGGAAAAGGAAAAAGAAATATGCTTTATGTAATCTACATTCTAGTGAGAAATGTGGTGTTTCTGTCTCTATCAGCCGAGATTTAACCAGGGCAATAGAACATCTGTAAGTATTATGGAGTAAGGAGTTTATTGTAGCAAGAATACCTTACGCAATGGTGGGAGAAGCTGGGAATCTAAGAGTCTGAGAGAGAGAGAGTTGGAGGTAGTTGGAAAAGTTAGTAAGCAGGCCTCCTGAAAAGAGGTCCGTGGAGTTGCCAGAGTGGACTCTGTAGGATCTCTGTAAGAATTGGTGGACCAGTGTAGGCACTGCTGTTGCCTCCTCTCGCCTTGCATCTAACCTCTAGGACCTTCAGAGAGTAATGACCGCTTCTTTATTTCTGCCCACTTTACCGGAAGAACATAGAGACACAGTCCCAGCTCAGTTAAAGTCACACAGTCCCAAATCACCATACTCTCACAAAGAGCATGTAGCTTTTCATTGGTGTTTTAAATCTACTCTGGAAATTTCTATCTTTTAATAACTGAGAAAGGAGAGGAGATGAAATACCCAGGATACACATCCCAAAGGAGGATGTGTTTTTCATATAAACATGGAGGAATAACAGAATAATGGTTAAGAGTGGCAATGGGGAGCCCTGAAAAAAATGAGATGCCCTTGAGAAAGAAATGTGGGGTCCTCAGTGTGGAGCCCAGTTTCAGTTATGGAAAGAATAGTTGGTTGAGTAATGTCCCCCCCCAAAAAAGTTGATGTTCACCCAGAACTTCACAATATGACCTTATTTAGAAATAAAGTCTTTGCAGAGTAATTTGTTGAGGAAATCATCCCAGATTAAAGTGGGTCTTAAATCCAATGACTGGGGTCCTTATAAGGAGAGGTGAGGACAGAGAAAGATACACAGGCCAGAAGGCCATGCGAAGACAGAGGCAGAGGATGGAATGATGTTGCCACAAACCAGAGAACACCCGGAGCCACCAGAAGTTGGAAGAGACAAGGAAAGAGTCTCCCCTATAGGCTTTGGAGGGCGCATTGCCCTGAAATACCTTAATTTCAGACTTCTGGTCTCCAGAACTGTGAGAGAATAAATTTCTGCCTTTTTAAGCCACTGAGTCATAGTGACTTGTTATGGCAGCCCTAAGAGACTAATAAAATAAGTATATTCTGCAAATATATTGCACCTCTGTGAAGAGGGTGAGATTCTTAGAAGTCTTTCTTTGATTTTTTAATATTTTATGTAAAATATCTGCTTGTATTATTTTTTAATAAATCCATTTTCTCCTTGGAGAGGATCCTGTTGTCAGTATTTCATACTCTGGTGATGCTGAAGAAGAGCCAAGTGAACAGGAGACATCAAAAAGCGATTGTCTGCAAGAGGCTGTTTAATTCTTTAAATCCCTGCCATGCTAATTAAATAATGTTAGACAATGAACTTAAAACCTACCTACTCTATCTTACTTATGCTGACATTTTCTTCCACTGTACCAAAATAACTCTACATTTTAAATTTGCTGATTGCATATGCTCTGTGTAGATTAGGCAAGAAATGCCACAGAGGAAGGACAAGCAGAAAAGGCCAAGCAAACTCAGTGTGTCACCTCTGGAAGAGCAATAGTCCCCACCCTCATTTATTTCCTGCATTGTGCCAGATGACAGGGAGCCAGGCAAGGCACAGGAGTACAGAACCTCAGAAGGAGAAGATGTTTTAAAAACCCTCCAGCCCAATCACCAAATGATTATTTGATCCTCTTTGCAACGTCCCTGGAAAGTCATGTCTAAACTCTCTGGTGACAGAGGACTCGTTACCTCCTGAAGCAGCCATTGCATTATAGGACACTCTAATTGAGACAAAATGTCTCCAGATGATTGAAAATCTGCTATTTTTGATAATTTCCAAATTTTGCAGTCCGGGGCTACTAAGAACCACATTCATCTTCCTAAATGACAGCACCTCTCACACTTGAACCCAGCTCTCATTTCCATTCCACATCTTCTTCTCAGGCTTCAGACTCCATTTTCCTTGACTGACATGATTTCATTCCCTTTCCCCCTTTCAGGTTCTTTTCCTCTGGTTGTGTTCCAATTAGTAGGACTAAGTGTTCCCTTGAAGCTGAAGGACACACCCTTATCCTTCCTCAATTTCCAGTAGTGACTCTATGGAGGATTTTGGCTTTCCCAACACCAGTAGGTTCCATCAGAACTTCCTCCTTTGTGTTCCAGTAGCTCCAGTCTAGTATGTATCACATTGTGATACAATGTGTATTTATGTTTCTGCCCTGCTGCCCAATTAGACTGTGATCTTACTGAAGGCAGAGGTGATGTCTTTTATCTTTGAATCCCAAGTAAAAAACACATTCTTGGGCACACAGCAGGATTTAATAACTACTTGAAATATAACCAACAGAATGAATGGATCATAAAGATTTTTCCCAGGAATGGTCTTTGACCACTGATATATCTTATAGAATGACTAGAATGTCAGAAAGAATGCTGAGGTATATAAAACCAAAACTTTGGCATGCCATGTGATCAAATTACCTCAAAGAATTCAATAAAGATCATATTACAGGAAATGGTCTTAAGTCTATGGAAAGGTCAACTCAGGGTGGGGAGATCCTGGATTGAACAGGGGTCTGGATTGGTGCAGACGGGAGTCTGAATTTTGTTCAGGATGGTGCTTCTCTAATAAAAGTCACACATTCAAGAGACAGGTAAAGGAATTAGTTACAAGGCCAGATGGCAATTATAAGGGGAAGACGATCTGGAACATGGGGGAGGTAGATGATCACATATTGAAGGGTAGTAGGTAATAGGAAGTGATACCATGAAATTAAAAAGATTTCCTTGAAGCAACTAAGAGGAAGTTCCAGAATAGCAATGAGGAGACTAGAAAGCACCCATACCAATTCTAAGTCCAGAGGCTAGAGGAAAGTGGGAGAGAACCAACCATTATTTGAGAGGGCTTCCAGGGAAGAAACGTTCTTAGGAGAAAGCCAGGTTTAAGTCAGAACCAGGTGAAGATCCTAGATGACATTGAAATATAGGGAATGCAGTATTAGAGGGATCACAGGCCACAAGACCACCCTTACTTCTGAAATCAATTGCAAGTTTTGGTAATTGACTTAAAAGACTCACAGAACTTACTAAAAGCTGTTATAATCACACTTATGGTTTATTACAGGGACAGAATACAGATTAAAATTAACCTGTGAGAAGAAGTATCTAGAACAAAGTCCAGGGAAGTACCAAACTCAGAGCTTCGAGTTGTCCTCTCCACATTGAGTCATGGACAGCTTTACTTTTCCAGCATTGATGTCTGATGATAAGCATGGAGTATTGCCAACCAGGGAAGCTCATCCAAGTCTGGCATCCAGAGTTTTTATTGGGGCTCCATCACTTAAGTGTAGTTGACTAACCAGTGGCTAATCTCCATCTCCAGCCCCTCAGAATATCGGGCTAACATTGTGTGACCCAAAGCCCCCACCCTAAATTGTATTGTTATTTATCTCACATGCTCAAAGCCAGCAGGCAAAGACATGACATTGTGCGGGTTTAGAGATGACCTCCAGAAGCCAAAGGCAAAGGCCAAATCTCTCTTTGGGCCAGGTTAAATTCTTTCCTACACAGGGGCTTATATTAATGAACATTGTACTATAAGTACTTGCTCATGTACGTCTCCTAAAATGGAGGTATTATCCTTGAGGTCAGAGTCCAGACAATATGAAATACCCTCGTGTTGGATAAACAAAAGAGTAAATGAATCCTTCTGTTTTTGGTGTGGTTCTGCACAATATAGTAGCCTCAAATGCCTTGGTCTAAGAAACATGTTTTTATTTGTTCTTTTTGAGGAACATGGGTCTTTCAACTTCTCTTGAACAAAAAGTTTTTATTTTATCAGTGGGAAACTCTCTGGAAGAATACTGCTCTTAAAGCTTTCTAGCTCTATGCCTTGGGTGACAACAATTCGAGGATTTATTGGATGTCAGAAGGACAGAGTTCTCTAAAGTGAGGGCTTATTGCCTAAACCAATGCATATTCTACTAGGGGAGAAAATGAATGAATTTGTAAAACATTTCATGGCTTGACAGGCATCTGATTTACCTCAGTACAAAGGAAGATTAAAACTGCTCTCAAAGGCAGATGTCAGCTTATTTGTTTGACTAACAGAATTATTCTAACCACTCATCTCTCTCATTACCACTGGAAAAATGAAAGAATGGCTGGAAATGAAAACATAAAAGAATGTGAATAAAAGGCCAGAATTAAATGCATATATCAGAACTTCTTTTGATGTTGTAAGTTCCCAGGCTTGAATTCTGTCAACAAGCACAGCACTTCAAAAGGGGGAAACTTGGTGCTATTACAAAGACCTAAAGAATATAAAACACCGTTATGCAACCAAAGTATACAATATTTCAAGGTGTTAGGAAAACCACTATAGAAACAGAAAAGATTATCATTCCCCTAATTCTTCTAACAATAGTATTAAATCCATAGTTACCTAGAACATGTATATCTCTTACAATGGAGGTATGACCCTTGAGGATAAAGAGACATTCAGCCTATTATTCAAATTCCATCTAGAGTCATGCGTTTGGTCTTCCCTCAGAGCATATACAAGGAATAAAGAAATCAGTTGTCAATAATGCTTTTTTTTTTTTTCTTTTTCTCATTCTAAGTTGTTTTGGACATAGTTTTCACTCTCAGGAAGCAAACAGAAGGGCAGTGAGCAGACATAACTAAGTAAACTACACCCATTTTTGTATGAAAGAAAGCCATCCACAATTTGAGACCAGGAACCCATATCAGCTATTTCAGGATAAAGCACTACCACGATGGTAACTGGTTCAACCTGATCACTTCATTGAGTCTCCCTGATTTCACCTGCCAGGCTGTATCTTCAAGACAATCTTGAGGCAGATTTGTTAGGTCTAAGATGTAACTCTTAATGAAGCTTTTTGTACTACTGATTTTTAGTTATTTCATTAGAGATTATGCATTAATAAAATGATATAGTGTTCTTAGAGCTAATACTGTCCCACTTCGTGTAATATGTGAGAATCCTACCAGAGTACCATTCTATTTACTCCACAGTTTTTTGTACAATTGTTACCATATATTTTATTTCTTCATACATTATAAACCTGACCAAGTCAATGTTTTTATTTTAATATTAAGCAGTTAGCAATCTTTTAAAGGAATTAAGAGGGAGACTCACTATTTATATTCATCCACATATTTACCCTTTTAGTGCTCTGCATTTCTTACTGATTCATGATTCCATATGGTATTATTTCCCACTAGCCTTAGCATTTCTTGCAGTGCAGGTGTGTTGAGATGAATTTTTGTTGTTTTCACTTGTCTGAAAATGTCTTTATTTTACTCTCACTGTGAAGGACAAGAATGCTGGTTAATGGGGTATTTTTTTTCTTTCTTCCTTTCAGCTTTTTAAAAATATCATTCTACTCTCTTCTGGCCTGCATTTTTCTGATGAGAGCTCAGCCATCATTTGTATCTTGGTTTTCTTGTATGTATATTTTTTCTATGAGTACTTTTAATATTTTTTAATATTTTATCTTTATCAGCAATTTGATTATGATGTGCCTCGGTGTGGTGAGCTTTATGTATATCATGCTTGAGGTTTCCTAAGTTTTTTGGATTTGTAAGTTGATGCTATTACCAAATTTAGGAAATTTTTGGTCATAATTCATTTATATCTTCTGCTCCATTACCTTTATCCTTTCCTTCTGGGTCTTCAGTTATGCATTTGTTATACTGCTTGCTATTATCTACAGGTCCCTAAGTCTGTGTTCATTTTCTTGCAAGTCTTTTTTCTCTATATTTTTCTTACTGGGTAATTTCTGTTGATCTGTCTTAAGTTCACTGACCTATTCTTTATAATCTCCAATTTGTTATTAAACCAATCCAGTGAATCTTTCTTTTGAGATATATGCTTATAAGTTCTAGAAATTGAATTCTTTTTTTAAATTTTATTTTATTATGTTATGTTAATCACCATACATTGCATCATTAGTTTTTGATGTAGTGTTCCATGATTCATTGTTTGCATATAACAGCCAGTGCTCCATGCAGAACGTGCCCTCTTTAATACCCTTCACCGGGCTAAGCCATCCCCCCACCCCCCTCCCCTCTAGAACCCTCAGTTTGTTTCTCAGAGTCCAAATAGTCTCTCATCGTTTGTCTCCCCCTCCCATTTCCCCCCCTTCATTTTTCCCTTCCTACTATCTTCTTCTTTTTTTTTTTTTTAACATATAATGTATTATTTGTTTCAGAGACATGGATGGAACTAGAGAAATTGAATTCTTTACAGTTTCCATTTCTTTGCTGATTTTTCTTATTTGTTTATTCCTTGTGCTTATTTTCTTTTGTGTCCTTTAACATTATTAAAGCTCTTTTAAAGTTCTTGTCTGACAATTCCAGTATCTGGGTCATTTGGGGATCTGTTTCCATTGACTTCATTTTTCGTGATTTCAGTTCACATTTTTTTTTCCTGCTGCTTCATAAATCTACTAATTATTTTTATTTTATAGTTAGTGGAATTTATGATGATTATTTTGTCTTTATTATATTGTCTTCTTTGGAAGAGCATTAAATTTTGTTGTCAGAGTTAAATTATTGACAAATCCTTTTGCTTCTTTTAGGCTTGGTTTTATTTCTCATTAGGGCTGGTCTATTTAGTTTTTTTCGCTTTTTCCATTAGTTCTAGAGCATGTCCCCTACTCTAGAGTAGTCCTTATTCCTTGGATATAGCCTTTTGGGAATTCTAACTAAAGGACTGAGGTACACAGTGAGGTTGGAATAGCATCCAAATATCTCCCGGCACTTGAAGACCGTTTGCATCTCTGTTGTGGGACGGCTGTCAGCCCCACAGCAGCTACCCTCTGTTAGGCCCTGTGATATCTGTCCCTACACCTGGACAGCCAAACCCTCAACCAAGGACCTCGTGTGTGGATGCATGGGGCACCATTTCCACAGAGATCCTTCCTCTCCAGTACTCTATCCCTTGGTTTCCAGAAGCTTTTGTATTTTTAAACTTTTATATCTGCCTCCTACATGCAGTGAGACCACCAGCCTCTGCATGGGCTCCACCTCCCTGAGCCGTGCTCTGGAAAATGCCCCAGGCAGGAGGCCAGACAAATATGATGCTCATCTTGTGTTATTTGTTTTTCTCGATGATAGCAGTCCTGAGAGGACTGTGTGTAATGCCTAAAAAACAGTTGCCTCATATATTTTGTCCCGTTTTATAGTTTCTCGTGGCAGGAGGGAGAGTCTGGTACCATTTATTCCATCATGGTGTGAGGCAGAATTCCGATTTTCTTTTATGCATGCAGACATGGATCAGGCAAAATTGTGAAGTTCCAAAATATTGACACTATGCCGCAGATTGCTGGCAACACACTTCGTACATAATCATTTCTCAGTGAATATAAATAAAATGTTTTACATTCAGTTGAACTGTAGTTCTTTGATAGGACTATATTTTCTATTGCTAAGACCTCTAAAATCCTGGATTCTTCCTTGCTAGATGTGCAGAGTGTGGTGTTGGGGCTAAAATGCATTGATCTCATGAAAATAAATGTTACACAAGACTTAGTTAAAAGTGAAACATCATTATGACAATTCTTAGGCTGTTTTTATATCATCAGCATTTATAAATGAAATATAAAAGCTTAATAATTTAAGGGAAGTTCAGTCTGCCCTGCGCCCCCACTATCCAACGTATCTACTCTATCACTTTTTATTCATAGACAGAAAGATTTGTACGTAGGCCCCATGAAAGTTGCTAAAGCTAGAATACTGCTGTGAATAGATCATGCTAAAAATGCATATTTTTATTCATAAAAGAGGACACCCAGGGGAAAGTCTTTCATTAATACAAACACATTTGTTGTCAAACTGAGATGAGCAGTGAAGTCATCATGCTTTTATGTAATCAGAAGATATTGAGGCCTTGGTGACATTTTCATCAATCGAGTCAGGAGTATTACAATAAATATTTGACTTTCGTTGAAATTTTACTTTTATAAGCCTTGTAGGGATGTTTTCAGAATGGTGTTTTTGTCTTTATCATAGCTTTATGCGTGACTAAGAGTTGAAATCTGAATGAAAGAAAGGGAAGAATTCTCTTATCAAATCCTAGGGTAAGACTATGGAGGAGAAGAAGCTGCCCCCCAAATCTGCTCATTGTAATTGTATTTTGAGTGCCTGAAATGTGGTAGAATCAGTGGGTTGCAGGTTCTGAGAGACAGACGATCAAGAGATTGTCTACATTTTTGGCATTTCAGGAGACGTTTTCCAATTGTTGAGCATGCTCACACACACACACACACACACACACGCTCACACAAGCATAGCGATGGCAATATGTCTTGGTTTTAACAAAGAAAAGATTCCACATGAATGGCCAGGCATTCTGAGAATTTCCTCAGCCTCAAACAACACTTGTGGAAAGAGAACTGGGTGTCAGACATTTGGAGTAAGTACAGAAGATGTGCAGATGAAAAGACAGTTATTACCTAGGAGCAGTTTATATTCTAGAAGAAATATAGACATGTAAACAGGCAAGTATAAGCAGACTTCATTTATCGCAGGACCTCGTAGATCTCTTCAACTGCAAAAGCTCTGAACCATAATGCAGATCTTTCCTGTGGCTGTTCTTACACCCAGGAGGTTCACACTATGCTGAAGAGAAATGTTAACACAAGTCCTCTATAAATATTGGTCCTTTTTTTCCAAAATGCCTCACTACTCCAGCCACATAGTTTTTTCATGGCTGCAATGTGCTTTTCCTCCATTTTCCCTAGCTCAACCCTTTCTGCCTAGCTGGAAGTAACCGTCCAGTTCCTTCTTATAGTGTAGAAGAAATTGATCCTTAACTAATTAACAATCATAAAAGAAGATTATAATTAATGAGCCAAAAACCCAATGTGGGAGGAGCACAGAATAGAGAGTAAGCACTATATTATATATAAATATAAATAAACCAATGTTTATCTTCAGAGAATTTATAATCTAGAAGAGAATATGATAAGCACTTAACTGCTACTACTAATATATAGTCATTTACAGTATATCAATAGAATTTGTATTACCAATAAAATAATAAAGCATTTTATAAGAAAAATTGTGGTACTGTAATATATCATAATCCATGGTTGTCATAATTATTTTAGATCTTAATTTATTTCAAATGAGTAACAGTGGAGAGGCATGTACCTAGGAAGGGAAAGTTTGTGAAGTGAATATTACACACTGAAAATCTAAAAATGTTAGCATCACTAAGGTAAAAAATCACACGCTGGTAACTGCAGGGGTTAGAAATGCTACTTTCTCCACACTGGAGTCACATAGATGGAATATTACTCAGCCATCAAAAAGAATGAAATCTTGCCATTCACAACAACATGGATGGAACTAAAGTGTATCACGCTAAGTGAAATAAGTCAGTCAGAGAAAGACAAATATGGTATGATTTCACTCATATGTGGAATTTAAGAAACAAAACAGATGAACATATGGGAAGGGGGATAAAAGGAGACAGGGAAACAAACCATAAGAGACTCTTAATGATAGAGAAAAAAACCGAGGGTTGCTGGAGAGGAAGTGGGTGGGGGGATGGGTTAAATGGGTGATGGGTATTAAGGAGGGCACTTGTTGGGATGAACACTGGGTATTGTATGTAAGTGAGGAATCACTAAATTCTACTCCTGAAACCAATATTACACTATATGTTAACTAACTAGAATTTAAATTAAAACTTAAAAAAAATAGAACTATTTTATTTTAAAAAAAAAGGTAGAAAGAAACACTTTCACAAATCAGAAGTTTCAAGAATATAGGAACCTTCACTGGTGAAGAAGTACAAGTAGAGAATAAAACTGACGACTTAAAATTTGCTACCACTGACCAGTTGTGAAATATTTTGCAGGAGACAGCTGGAAATCTTGACTGAAACAGTCTGCATTATTTGTGTACTACGTATGTTTGTCCAATCTTAGTCCCATAGTGACACAGATAAGAATTAGCTCTATTTCTGATCTTTTTACACAATTTTTGGTTTTAAACTTTGCCTTTAAATATTAAGTTAAAATATGAAAATATTTTTAAAAAGAGATAATGTGTCAGCATTGATGAAATATGATAATATTACATTCACATTTTAATTTAATCACACGGTATATTTTCTTCTCTATAAATTATATACATTTCCTAACTTTACATATGTGTTTAATTTAGCATTTGTGTATGAATAAGAGACTACATGCTTTTAATTGTATTCAAAGAAATTATTATTTTTTAAATATTTTATTTATTTATTTGAGGGAGAGAGAGAGCACATGAGCAGTGGTAGGGGCCGAGGGAGAGGGAGACACATACTCCCTGCAGAACAAGGAGCTCGATGCGGGGCTTCATGAGGGGCTCGAGGCAGGGCTCATCGTGAGGCTCCATCCCAGGACCCTGAGATCATGACCTGAGCCCAAGGCAGACACTCAACAGACGGAGCCACCCAGGCGCCCCCTATTCAAAAAAATTATAAATCAATTCCTTTCAGGTCAGGCTGATAGAGAGAAGATGAAACATATTTTCTTCTCAGTCATTCCTCTTAGATTAGGAGAGGCTTTGATCTGCACGGGTTTTTCTTTTCTTTTCTTTTTTGCTTTAAGTAAGCATTGCAAATGGCAATTTTTTGTTATTAGTTGCCTACTAAATTACAATCAACTTAGCAATTTGGAAACACTATTAGCAAATTTCAAAGGCCATTTTTCAAAGTGACAGAAATAATGTGCAACATTGTACATTCTATAAACATGCTTCGATATTTGCTATGTTCTCTATTTACCCCAATTTGTTTCTGATTCACTAACAAACATTCCTTTTTGTTCTTGTACATAATTCTCATCTCTCCTTTTTATTTCATATAATAAAACTTTCAGGTCACTAGAAATAGGTTCTTAAATTCAGAGAAATACTTTTTTTCCTGAGATTTAAAAGCACGAAAGAAAGGGAAATGCCAAGTGAAGGCCAGGAAAAAAAGTGAGAATAAACATTAAGCAAATTTTAAACCTGCAGTGACTCTTCATTAACGAGTGTTTTATATAATAAGCTAAAAATACCTGGCACTTTGGTCACCTTCAATCAGCAAACAGAAAATATGTGAGATAATGAAATCACACATCAGCCCAGGGAAAGTATGCTCAAACAAAGCACTCAAGCCCAGTCATTGTGGGCATTGGATGTGGATTGTTTTTTAAACATGTGTCAAGTGTCCATAATGTGGGTGGAATCAAAAAGAACAAGGACAGCATGATTCTGCCATCTAAAGTATGACAGTCTTAGTATGACAAAGTGTTACTCAAGGGTCCCATGAAAAATTACATTTTTGCCAATTGACTTATTGTAAATCCACTTGGAAACTATTATATTTGTTTAAATACTATGAAAAAGATCTTGTTAAATAAAATCCTATTGTTACTTCAAAACCACTTACTGATGGAAAGGATATGGATTTTTGAGCCTAATTTAGGTCCACAATCCTGACCTGCCCAGACTTAATAATTATGTAATCTTGGGAATTTTACTTAACATTTGTGGACACATCTTGGTAAAACTGGGTTAATAGACCCTCCATAGGTTGCTGTTATGGTTAAATGAGAGAATATATATGTTCCTCATAGACAGGAGATATACAATGGATGTAATAACTTCCTTCTCTCCCAATAGCTCCTACCCTCTGTTCTATGCTGGTAATTATAGGCACACATCTTAAAGTTTGGAAAATCTTCAAATCTCCACACACCCAAATTCCTTAGTGTAAATTTTGAGTAAAAGCTAGAAACATAATGCACTTGCATCAAATCAAGTAAGTCACTCATAATGTTTTAATAATATGATTTTTAAATAAATGTTTAGCTTTGAATTGATTTTATATAATTATATGATTCAAGGCAATGAAGACTAAGTCAAACTGTCTTCTATTATTTCAAAATCTCTCTTGGAAGTCATTCTCTTTAGCTGGGACTGGCAGATTCTCATAGATACTATTGGCTAATGTATGTCCATTGATTGCTTTTGCCTCATAGATGAGTGTCTTATTACCAAATCATTTTAATATTTCTTCATCTAAAGTGGACTCCTTATCAGATGTTCATGTAATCACATCCACTGAACAGCAAATAGCATTTAGTGAGGTTGTGGTATTGTACTCAATATTACTCTGTTTGAAGCAATTTTAACATAAAGAAATAGTTATTTTTTTCAAACAGGTAATTGGGGAAAGAATCAAAATGATATTTACTATGCATCTATAATGCATCAATCATCAAATAAAGCATTCAAATGTTATTTCAAGTTCATGTTCTTCCCATGGCATCTCATGTCCTCAGAGAACATCTTAGAGACTATCTATCCAAATAGGCAGATTATGTCTGGTGGTCTCCTTTGGTGGTATCAGGAATATAAGTGGCCCGAGTTTCTAAGCAGAAGATTTGCAATCTGATAGAAATGAACAGAGGGATTGGGATCTCAGTGGCAGAAACATGATCTTTTCCCCTAGTGAAGAGACAGGAGTTTCTCAAAATGGGGTCTATAGAATGCTAAATTCCAAAAAATACTTTGTGAAAAAAAAATTCTGTAGCCAATTTGGAAACACATAATACCATATCCCCATCTTGGAAATAATCAGCACATAGAATGCAAATAAACATACTGAAGGCTATGAGTAACACTGGAGGGGGAAAAAACCTGTTAGCCTGAAAAAACTCAAAATTCCCTAAACTTGCTCTCAGAAACCCTTTTGCGTGTAACTCATATTTTCTGCAGACAACATTTTTTAGACCAACTTAGCTCTCACAAAATGAAAGACTTGATACATTCTGCTTCAAATGAACACATAAATGTTGTTTGTATCGTTTACCTCTTGATTATAGGAGTCTAATTAATTGAAGCTTTCCAGATATTTCAGGATGTTTTTTGCCAGGTGTCGGTTACAAAAAATGAGCAAGCATCTGAATAGTTCAGATTCCCCCGAACGCACAAGCTCTTCAGTTATGAACCTACTTCAAGCCAAAGCTTGGAAAGGTCTTTTTTTAAAGTGTCAGAATAAGAGCTATGGTCTGGTCTCTAACGCAGTGGCAGAAATTCTGTTTTTGCCGGAGAGACCGGTCTGGGCAGAGGCAAAACTATCTCAGCACAGATCAGGGTAATTCTCTACCTTTGGCTTACGTGTTGGAGCAACGCTAAATTACTGACCACAAACTAAACGAAAACATAATTAATGTCAGATGGTAGCTTCCATTATTCCAGCTACTCCCCAGTGATTTTAAACTCTGTTGTCCAGATTGTTAAACCCCCCTCGTCTTCTCACCTCATCTCCCTGGTTTAGTTACCCCAGTGGAACAGAAAAGAGTGGTCAACACAACATACATTTTCATTTTAACTTTGCTCCTGGAAGGGAATGACAAGCATAATTTTCTGTCTACCGCTAGAGATGTCATGGCTTAGAGAAGCTGCAGAGCCGTGCTTGGCGAGGTTGTTAACTTCCAACCGATACCTTCCTAAACAGAAAGAATTGATGGCTACAAAATCAGCCAATTTAACATCTTGGAGGAATTCACTGGAAGCAAGTCAATGCTTTTCATAGATCATCTTTCTGGAAAGTCAGCATCCTGGGCAGCATAAAAGGCAGTCTCATAATATAATTGATAACATGTACCTTTTAAGGTGGAGGTGAATTATTCTTAAAAAATGAAAGTAATTTCTTTTTCCTCCTACCCTAGTGGTGTATCAAGGGTAGGCATCGATCCATACTGGTTATAGGCACTAAAGGGGTGCATCAACTGTAGTAATTTTAAAGATAATAAAGCTGGGGCACCTGGGTGCCTCAGTCAGTTAAGCATCTGATTCTTGATCTCAGCTCAGGTCTCGATCTCAGGGTTGTGAGTTCAAGCCCTGCGTTGGGCTCTATGCTGGGTGTGGAGCCTATTTAAAAAATAATAATAATAAAAAGCCCACAAAAGGCTGGTCTGCTTTTATTATCACCATGCACCATCAGTGCTAAGCACTGTCAGTGATAAAATATTATGCATTGAAAAAATATTCTGTTGGTTTATGTTCAAACAATTATTATAATTTATAATTATAGTTACAAGTGAGCTTACTAATATATCTGTAAAGTTCAAATTAACATATTTTTATTACTTATCCTTTAATACAAACTGTATTCTACGTGGAAGTTAACTCAGAGGACTGCCATTTTTACTTTTCCTCCAACACTCAGATACACATTTTCAATACAAGAATAAGTGTGTCAGGGGTCAGAATTATTCACACTTGCTTCAGGCTCAGGTTGTGTCTCCAACCCCTGTGGTTTACCATATATTTCTGTATTTGAACAGCAGATTGATATCACAGTGGTTGTCAAGCAAAAGAAATAGAACACGTGTTTCTTAAATCCTATCATTCCACATGCAAATCATTCTCCGAACCTTGCGGATTTCAACCTTTGAAAGTGTTTGTTTTTTATTGTGCCTCCCCTTTTTTTCTTTCAAAAAAGACTTAAATATAATTAGATAGTATTAATCCATCACCTTTTTCCCTTTTCTCTTTTAGACTTAATATATACTTTTTTGATGTAATGAATGTTTCCTTCCTGGCTATTATTATTATTATTATCATTATTTCCCTTCCTTCCTAATTATTACTGAGAATCATTTCATTATACCATACAGAGGAGTGTTTGTTCAAAAATGATTATGCTCTGGTTGTCAAATGTGCTACATATCTACCCTCCCATTTGGGGGGTTTCATTCATCAAAATGTCTTTTTAGAAAATAGGAGTAGGGACGGTGCTTCATATAGGATTCATAAAACCAGTTTCTTCAGACTGTGCCTCATGGTTCACCTTTACATCCTTACATTATGAAGCAATGACTACTTTGTTTGAGTTGGGTGTACTCTTCTTTGTAGGAAATTTGATTTTAAATGTGTTCTTGTTTACATCTTTGGTTTGAGACCTTTGTGATAAAGACTGTCAATGGAAGGACTCAGAAGAATGTTTCTGAAATGCCAGATGATAGTGCCCTTCAGGTAGGCTCCTGTGGACAGAATTGAAAAAAATAAGCCTCTCAGAAGAACAGAGCTCACAAAGAGAAAGCAAAGCTTGAAGAACCAAGACAACCTGCAAACCCAAACACCCAAGGCAGAGAAAGAAAGCTCCTTCAAGATCATCTGGAATAATAGTGCTCAACTTTTTTTTTAAAGATTTATTTATTTATTTGAGAGAGAGAGAATGAACATGAGCGACTAGCAGGGGGGGGGCAGAGGGAGAGAGAGAATCCTCAAGCAGACTTCCCCCCTGAGCACAGAGCCCAATGCGGGGTTCAATCCCAGGACCCCGAGATCATGACCTGAGCCGAAGTCAGACACTTAACTGACTGAATCACCCAGGCACCCAATAGTGCTCAACTTTTATTGGTTAAAAACCACTGTGCTAGACATTGGTGAAAATAAGTTTTGGTCCCTCTCCTCAGAATATCGGTTATATCTACACATAATATACAAAAACTTTAGAAATTTCTCATATGACCCCTACAGTTTCACAGTTTCCATCTTTGTAGTCCATATCCAGAAACTCTGGTCTAGTTCAGAGGGTATGAAAATGACCCCCAGACCTGGACTGACCTGCCCAGCATTCCTGAAAAGATCTCCTTGTTCTCAGTGTGCTTTGTACTGCACTGCTTTAACACCTGCTAAATAACAGGCTCATAAATAAATGTCCATTAAAATAAGATTAGGTGACACATTTTAAATATAGAAATAATTCATGTACTGCTAATAAGTTGTCATGCATTTCTCTTAACCTTTGGTACCTTGTTAAAATATTTTGTATATAAAACTTAAGATTCTGAATAAGTGCTAGACATCTTTGAACCACAATCTTTTCATCTGTTAATCAGGACATTGAATGATGCTAAGAGAATTATTTCAAATATACAGTAGGTTCTCAGTAAATAATAGCTACCATTATGAGTTATAATTATTCTCATTATTATTAAGAGTAGGAGAAATATTAAAGGTCATACCATCTTTTTACAAACAAGAAAACTGAGATCAGGGACAGTAATTTCTCTGGGGATATGCAGCTAATTCATAACAGATAACAGACTACTGATAAAAAAAAAACTCACAGTAATATGTGTATGATCCTCAGCTCCCTCCTCAAACCTTATCTCCACTCCACTTTAAGCTCCCAGGAACAGAAATAATTGTTGCTTATATATGCACGAGGAATGTTTTCTCTCTTTCCTGGGATTTCTTACATTCTTTGAATTTTTCATTTTGTTATTTTTTTTATACCTAGCTCACCTGATGGTTTGTGTCTGTGTCTTTCTACTCATGTCCCTGGCTTTTTTTTTTTTTTTTTTAAGTTTCCCTAATCAATTATTGGTGAAAGAGCCACAAGCACTAACCGAGGAAGTCCAGACCTCATATCCAAAATGAAGAGCTCTAAATAAATATGGAGGCCAAAACTCCTCCTATATACTATACTGGCTTAGCCAAACAAAGTTGATTCACTTTCCCCCTAGGCCAGAAGAGCTAAAACAAAACAGAATAAAACAAACGAGGTGAAACCATCACGCAATTGCTATGATGTGTACACAGCCTCTCCATCCCTTTGGCCCCCCAAGGACTGGGGAGACTTAGAATTTTCAGGGACATTGTGTTAGAAAAGCCACATCTCCTCTTCCTAGCCCATCAACATTTTCATTCAAGTAAAATTAGGTTAATAACAACTTCCAGAATGGCCTGGAATGGAGAGAAACATCTCTCACATTTACTCCCAGGAGCTGGGTACGGAAGATTGGGCTGAGGTCACTGTCTTTGGATTCGGCAATGGTCAAGGTGGAAGAGATTGAGAGAAGGGCTAGAGACGGTTGTCTCAGTGAGAGTCTCGGTTCTGCTGTGGCAGCAATGAGAGGAACCCGCCTTTTCACTGCCAGCCCCCTCATGGTGTTCCAAATAACTGCCAAACAGGCCTGGAATGACTAGGCAGGTAATGTGATTGGATGTGGGGTGAAGAGCAGCCAGCAGAGCAACTACCTTGGGATTGACAACTTGCAGAAAGCAAAAGTTAAGCAGACTCTTTTTTAGCTGCTGGAAATGCCTTTTTTTTTTTTTTTTTTTTTTACCAAATGTTTTTACTTTCTTCTCCTCCATAAATAGTGTAAGTGCTTTTTCATTGAGGTATACATTCTTTGACATAACTCAAGAACTGGGATGGGTGGGGGGTGGGGTGGGGTGGATCTTCTGAACTCTCTACTGCTTTCCTCCAAATAAAATATAAATGCCAGCTATGCTTGGGGCACCTGGGTGGCTCAGTCGTTAAGCGTCTGCCTTCGACTCAGGTCATGATCTCAGGGTCCTGGGATTGAGCCCCACATTGGGCTCCCCACTCCGCGGGAAGCCTGTTTCTCCCTCTCCCACTCCCCCTGCTTGTGTTCCTGCTCTCGCTATCTCTCTCTCTGTCAAATAAACAAATAAAATCTTTTTAAAAAAATGCCAGCTATGCTTTCAAGTTTTTATGTTCTCACAGATGGGCTAAGATTTTCTATGCTCTGTTAACACTTGAACACAAGTTCCTAGCTAGCTGGCTCCTTGTTAACTGAAATCAAATGAAATAAATAAATCGAACCTACTATGTGTGCCTGATATTTAATAAGTGCTCAATGTATATTTAGTGCATAAATGAATAAATGTGCCATACCCTGGAGCAGATACCAAAATTTAAAACAACTGATAGGCGTCTGATTTAATACTGCATTTCTCAAATTATCTTTTTCCTTAAAAAGGTTCGGGTAGAATGAGTAATACATATTTGCACTTATGTCAAAATGTTTAAAAATTGAAATGACATTCTTCAAATTTGTGATTTTTAAGTCCTACCTTCTATTAAGAGAAGAACCATAATAAGAAAATTAAAGGCAAACAAAAGTATTACTTCTTGCATTTGAACACAATACAAGCATTATTCTACTATAGATATGATATTGCAACCTATCAAGTCATATCCCTGTGGATTCATCCATTTTTTCATCACAGTCTGGACATTCTAGAGAATGAGATATCTTCTTTTTTTCTTTTACCTAAACCAACCTAACAGATTTCTCCTTTACGTGTCTGTATCGATACTGTTTCAGGATCCTCGCACAGCCTCCTGGTGGGCAAAGGCCGTATACTTCTAATTCTTTCTTGTACAATACTTTGCTGGTCATGTTTTAAGTCATATACTCATACAAAGGCTATTTAACTGGCTGGATACTTGGTGCATGAAGCTTAGGGACCACTCCTTCCCTATGCATAACTCTTTCCACTTTTCATTTTCAAGTAGCTGAACAAAATGCTTTTGTGTAAAAAGCAATACTTCAATAATCCCTTCCTGATAATGATGATATGGCCATTTAATTATTTTTCCTGTTATAAAAAATTCCATCAAGAATCCAGGCTTCTATTTATCACCAGACAACCAGTCGACACCCAACAGTAATTTAAATTGCCCTTTATTAATTTTATGCATAATTAAAATTTCATTTGAAAGTACCAAATTATAAAAATGAGGAAAGTCGAAGCCAGACAAATTTGAAAGGGGTAATTATTACACTACCATTTTCATCTGGAACGCATTAGAAAACTAACTACCCTTTTTAAGGTTTCATTAAATCAAGGTATAAATGAAAAGGGAACAAAGCTGAAGAATAATCTACTATAATAGTCGATAGCGAGAAAAGAGGAGACCGCAGGAGAGGTTGCCAAATAAGTTAGCTGTTTGTGTGCAAATACCCACTGAAAAATAAATAGAATTCATACATTTAAAACAAATCTTGCCCTGTACTTGGTGTCTTTGTAAATATGACAATAGCAATCAGAGAATTATTCTGTGCGTTTGTTATCGGTACTGCAGTATCTAGACTCAATTTATGAATTTTAATATTAAATGGATTATGCAAAAAGAGATCAATAAAAACTCAATTTTATAATAAAAATATTTACTAGCTAAAGTCTTTATTGACATTTAGCTTTGAGATAAAGAGTTGGTACAGTACACTTTTTATTGATCAATAATTAGAATAATTTCACTACTTTGGTTTCTGTGTATGAATAACTCATAAAAAGATAAGCTTCATAGACTCACACAGAAATGTTAGACTTACTGAATCAGGTTATCAATCCCTGGGATAGGGTGGGGTATTTTTGGAAGCAACACTAACATTTGAAGGTCACTAAAGGGTCATTAGAAAATTACATTAGGATTTTATGTAGAAAGTTGGATGGCAGGGGGATAGGTCAGTACCTTGCATTTAGGTAAGCTCATGCCCTCGGCTACCTTCACTGAAGTTGTTTTGAAGGAATTTGCTCATTTATTTTCCATGCTTCAACACCAGTGAGAAATTGAAGAGTAAGAACTAGCACTCAAATCCATGATGGCATTCATTCATCCTCCAACGAATTTACACTTGCCCTTATTTTAAGTTATATTGGCCTTCTTGTTCTCGTATGTGTGGAATAAACTGTTGTTCTTCCAAAGTTTTTAGGTCATCAAGGAGATAGTTCCCAAGCTAGAGTGACAATTTATTTAATGGTACTTTGCCTAAAAAGGTCAATATATATGATTTGTTACTGTGTTGTTCCTCCTTTTAAGAAAATCTGACCTGAGACTGTGGTGGTTTGGTTCATTCTAAAACAAGTGATAATTGATCACTTGTTACTGTTAACAGGGAAATATTAAAATTAACATGGAAATATTTTATTAAAAATACATTTGAAAATGTGGGAAAGAAACCATGAGTCTGTGTTTATGCAATCCTAGACAAACTGCAGTGCTCAGGTCTTGTGTATATACTTCAAAATGTCTCTTGGCAACACCAAATAAAAATGGTAATGATACATTTACAGGCTATGTCTATAATTATCCAATAAGTACAAAAAATCACAGTGGTTGATGAGTGTAGAAAAACAGGCCGAAAATTTAAAAAGGAGGAAAATCCCATCAAGACATATAAGGGAGTTCTGGCCCTATAATTTAAAAAATTAATTTAAAAAAATGTGTCTTACTAAGAGTAGGGAAAGAAAATAGAGATGAGGGAAATTGAAAAGGAAATAGCCCTTTGCTATAGCTCTTGAAATCTTACAACTGTATCTAGAATCATAGAATTTAGACTGCTTAAATCATTGCAATTGTTTAGACAAAGAAACTAAAATAGAATAGAGGCAAGACCAATAAACATGTCTAAGTTGGTAGAGGGGCAGTGACTAGGTTTCCTGGTGGGTGCTCTTTCCACACTCCACTCTTTCCTTTCTTGTTCTCATCAGGCAGGCCAACCTTTGTCCCAGTGAAAGCTCTTAAAAAATAGGCACCATCTACCATGAGGAGTCCCAAACTGGGGTGGGGCGGTGCCTAAAAGGTTAATAGATGACTTTACCTACAGATCCAGGCATTATTTTCTTTAGCACTCAAGTAAATATGTTTCTATAAGATTTTCCAGTTGAGGGGCGCCTGGGTGGCTCAGTCGTTAAGCGTCTGCCTTCAGCTCAGGTCATGATCCCAGGGTCCTGGGATCGAGCCCCACATCAGGCTCTCTGCTCCGCGGGAAGCCTGCTTCTCCCTCTCCCACTCCCCCTGCTTGTGTTCCCTCTCTGGCTGTGTCTCTCTCTGTCAAATAAATAAAATCTTTAAAAAAAAAAAAAAAGATTTTCCAGTTGATTCTCTCACTGTGAAAATATTGATTTTCATCATTAGAAGTAATTTTTTCCAATTTCCCTCTATATATGAAATGCTATAAAGCTTATTCATGAATAAGCTCATGAAGTTGAGAGAAATGCTGTAAAACTAGAAGGAGAAGGAGAGAACAAGGACATGCAAAGGAGAAAAGAGTCTTAGCCCAGTGACATAATTCTGTGCTACCCAAACCTGAAGTTCTACCCTGGTTGGGTAAGACACAGCAGCCTCAGTGGATGCTGGCACACACACTTTGAAAGACTTGGAATTTTGCCTAAGAATATGGCTCTGTGTGAGTCCTCTTTTTGTATGCTTGACACTCCCTTAACTTTCACCAAAGTGAGGGAGCACTGTCCAGCCACCAAATGTGGACATAACTAAATTTTTGATCATGGAGATTTTTATTTATTTATCTATCTATTTATTTATTTATTTATTTTGAGAGAGAGAGAAAGTAAGCGAGCTGGGGGAGGGGCAGAGGCAGAGGGAGAGAGAGAATCTCAAGCAGACTCCACACTGAGCATGGAGCCCCACATGGAGCTTGATCCCAGGACTCTGAGATCATGACCTGAGCTGAAATCAAGAGTCAGACTCTTAACTGACTGAGCCACCCAGGTGCCCCTGATCATGGAGACTTTCACTATAGAAAATAATTACCAAATTTTGTGTGTATGTGCATAGTATATGTGTGTGCCTATTTGTGTGTGTGGTAGGGTAGTCTAGGCAATGCTGTTTCTTTTGAAAAATGAGAGGAAAAAACATTATTTACAGATAAACTGGAAAATGGTCCCTTTGTGCCTCACACCCAGAACCTGAAACTCTAATGAGAGCAAGGAAATATGAAAAACACTTTGGAGGGGCACCTGGGTGGCTCAGTTGGTTAAGTGTCTGCCTTCAGCTCAGGTCCTGATCCTAGGATCCTGGAATCCAGCCCGGCATTGGGCTCCCTGCTCAACAGGGAGTCCACTTCTCTCTCTCTTTCTCCCCCTGCTGGTGCTCTGTCTCTTTCTCTTGCTCACTCTCTCTCTCAAACAAATAAATAAATAAAATTTTAAAAAAAAGAAAATCACTTTGGAAATATTTCTAAAGATAATCAAGCAGTTTTGGCAAAAAAACTAGAACTTATAGACATGAAAAATGTAATCACTAAAATTAAAGACTGAATGACAAATTAACAGAATAATAGATGCACATAAAAAATTAGTAAACTAGAAAAGGCACCTGAAGAAATTATCCAGACTACATTACAGAAAGACAAAGAGATAGAAAATAAGAGATGTTTAGAGATGCAGAGAGTAGAGTGAAAAGATCTAATACGTGTTTAATCTATTTTCTGAAAGAGAGGAGAGTAAAAGCAGAGACAATACTTGAAAACAGCTGAGGATTTTCAGAAGTGATGAAAAATACAAATCCACAGTACAATTTTTCTATTGCTGTGTAAATGATTTCCACAAATTTAGAGGTTAACGCAAAACAAATTTGTTATCACACAGTTGCTATGGATTAGGATCTGGGCACTTAGTTGGGTCCATTTCTCAAGGACTCACAAGGCTCCAAGCAAGGTGCTTTCCAGGGCTGGGATCTCATCTAAGGCTCAGGGTCCTCTTCCAGGCCCAGTGACGTTGGCACAATTCCTTTCCTTGCAGCTGTAGGAGTAATATATAGCTGATCTTGAATAACACAAGTTTGAACTGTGCAGGTCCACTTATATGAGGATTTTTATAATACAGTACTGTAAGTGTATTTTTCTTATGATTTTTTAATATCATTTTTTCTCTAGTTTATTTTATTGTAAGAATACAGTATATAGTACATATAACATACCAACTATATATTAATTGACTGTTTATGAGATCATTAAGGCTTCTGGTCAACAGCAGGCTATTGGTAGATAAGTTTTAAGGGAGTCAAAAATTAAATGCTGAGTTATCATATGCCCCTAACTCCCACATTGTGAGTATATTATATACTTTTAGCTCCTACAGGCTACACTCAGGTCCTTGCCACATGACCTTTTTTTGCTTCTTCAAGGCCAGCAGGAGAATCCGCCTCACTTTGAATCCTTTTTTCTGGGAAGGCTTGGACCTCCTTCTAAAGGCTCACCTGATTAAGTCAGGCCCACCTAGGATAATCTTTTTGATTAACTCAAGGTCAACTGAGTAGAGGTTTTAATTACATTTTCAAAATCCCTTCATCTTTGCTATATAACATAACCTCATCGTGGGAGTGAAATCCCACGAGATTCATAAATCACCCCAAGTCACCCTCATACTCAAGAAGAGAGGATTATACAAGGCATGTTTATCAGAGGACAGGAAGCTTGAGGACCATCTTAGAATTCTGCCTACTACATGCAGATTCAAGAATCCAAATAAATCTCATGAGGGATAAATAAAAATGAATCTACACACATCAGCAAGATTGTCAATCTTTAATGGCAAAGATCTTAAAAGTGGCCATAGAAAAAAGAGAGATAACTTCGGAGAGGCAGCAGTTAGATTAAGAGTTGACTTCTCAACAGCAGCAATGGAATCGAGAAAAAGCATTATGATATAATCAATATGCTGAGATAAATCAATGTCACTCTGTAATTATATGACCAGTGAAAAAAAATAAAAGTGTAATAAAAGCATTTTCAGACAAACAAAAACCAAGAATGTTTCACCAGCACAACTACACTAAAGGGAATTCTAAAGCAGAAGAAAGTCATGCCAGTGGAAAACTGAGATGCAAGAAGAATGATGAACAAATTAGTAACTGAATAAATCTAAGTAAATATTAACCTTATAAAAATAATGCCTTTGAAATAAAAAAAAATTAATCTACATTTGATAGCATATAATTCATGGAACAAATGCTGTAAACATGTTTTAAGGTTTAAGGAGGGTAAAAGTATTTATTACTATTATAGTTTGACAAATTAATTTTGTATGTTTTAAGTGTAAGGGTAAGCACTGAAAAAAATATGATGTACAGCTTCTGAACTAGTAGAGGAAACAAAAAAAAAAATGGTTATAGTACTTATTCAATGTAAAAGAAAAGGAAAAGGAGGCAAAAAGAAACCTAAAGTTGTCAGGAAAAATAAAGCAGAAAAACACATTTTAAAAGCCAAAAAGGTCAGTATTATTCTACTAAATATAAATGAACTAAATGGTTTAGCTAAAAGATAAATATGGTTAAACTCAATGATAAAACAAAACCTAATTATATTTTATTTACAAAGACATCTAAAATCAGAGGAAAACAAAAAGTTGCTAGTAAAAGAATGAAAAGGATAAATCAGGCCAATAATAATCAAAAGAAAGTTTGTTGATTATTAATATGAGACAAAATAGACAATTTGGCCAAAATTACTAGAAATAAAGAAGGTTACTTCATAATTATAAAAGGATAAAACTATCAGAAGTATACTATTTTAAATTTGCATACAATTAATAAAACATAAAAAATAGAAAATTTAAATATATCTCTTTCAGGGAATGAGAAAGTAAGCAGACAAAAAATCACAGATAATCAAAAAATCATGGATATATGATTTCAGCAATATAATTAACAAGCATGACCTAATAGACATGTTTGGAAAAACACACTCCACAATTGTGAAACAGTTACACATTCTTTTCAAGTACATGAGGAACATTTAGAAACAAGCAATCATTTAACGGGCAAGAAAACCAATGTTTAAAAATTTTAAAGAATTAATGTTCCACCTCATTCTTGGGCAAGAATGCAATTAAGCTAGAAATGAATAATAATAAAATAATCAGAAAATGTCTATGGGCTTGAAAATTGAAAAACACACTTCTAATGACTTACGGTTCAAAGAAGTAATCATACAGAAGTCAGAAAATATTTAGATGTGAAAAAGTTCATATTATTTTTTGGAGCAAAACTAAAGTAGTCCTTAGAAAGAAAGGTCTAACTTTAGATGCACATATTTTAAAAGAAAAAAAGGCTGAAGAATATTTAGCTAATTATTTAAATAGTTCTCAAGAAGTCAGAAAAGGAACAGCAAAGTAAATCAAAATGTAGAAGGAAATACACAACAAAGAAGACAGCCGAAATTAATAGAAAACAGTTACAAGTGTAAAGGAACAAAGGTGAAAGCTGAATTTCTGAGAATGCCAATTAACTTGACAAACCTCTAGGGTGTTTTTTTTTTCCAAGAGCAGGTTAGGAAAAGCAATAGAAGGAATACCAAAATGTTATAATTATAGATCCTGTAGACCCTAAGAGGAAAAGAGAAAATTTCATGAATAATTTTCTGTGAATAAATTTGAAAATTCAGATAAGTACAAATTCCAGAAAACTAAACTAAAATATTTGAAAACTGGAAAACTTGGTTGATCCCTTAATGATCAGAGAAATTGAAACAGTAATTGAAATTTGCCCACAAAGAGCAATAAGCTTATATAGTTTTTCTAGTGAGTTGTGACACAAATAATTCCAATCTTAGTGTAAACTTCTCCAGAGAAAAGAAAGAACACTCCCTGATTCATTTTATGAAGCAAATATAATGTCGATATCAAAACCTGTTGAGGACAGCAAACGAAATGAAAATTGCAGGTCAATGTCCACTCACACAAATAGATGCTACATCCAAACAACATATTGACACATTCAACCAGCAAAATATAAAAATATTAATATATAAAATATTAATATATAACTTGGGTGCATCTAAATAATACAATTATATTTCAACATCATGCAATTAATATAACCTTTGTTTACAGGTTAAAAGAAGAAAATAACCTGATCCACCCAATAGATGCTGGAAAATTATAATTATTTATAGATCCTATGATTGTGTACACAGATGATAAAAAATAACTTGAGATAAATTATTAAAATTTATAGGTGAATTTATCAAGGTTATTGGATACAAAGTCAGTATATAAAAATGAATTGTATTTCTATATTTCAGAATCAAATAGAAAGCAAAATTTGAATATAGCATATGAATATCAATAGGAATAAATACAAGTGCAAGACCTCTACATAGAAAATGGTGTTGCAAAAACTTATTGAGAAACGTTAAAGGAGACCTAAAAAAGTAGCCAAGATGCTCTTGAATAAAAACAAAGTAGAAGACTTGTTCTCGCACATCAAGTCTTAGTATAAAATTATATTCAAGGTTATAAGCTTTTGGTGCAAGGGTAGATAAATAGACAAAAAAATATTAAAACAGAGCCTAGAAATAGACTCACACATATATAAGTATTTGGTGAATGAATGAGATGACATTGCAGACCAGTGGATAAAAAATGGATTTTACTATATATTATTTTGGGACAATTGGTTATCCACTTGAGGTAGGGATGGAGGAAGAAAGTGGATCCTTACCTCCTTACCACTGCCCCATACACACATAGAGAAAAATCAGCTCTAGGTAGATTTAAAACCTAAGGTGAAAGTCAAAATTACAAAACTTTTAAAAGAAAATATAAGAGAAAATTGTTAAAGACTTTGGGGTAAAAAATTTTAACAATCCACAAAATGCCCAAACTGTAGGCAAAAAAAAAAAAAAAAAAGGAATAATCAACCATATTAAAGAATTTCTGTTTACCAAAAGACATTGTAAAAAGAGTGAAAATACAAGACATAGAATAGGAAGAAGATATTTTTAATTAATATAACTAGAAGACAGAAGTTCAATACATAAATTAAAATCAAGATATATTCACACAATGAAACAGCAGTGAAAATGAATGAATTGTAGCTATATGCACAACACAAACAAATCTCCAAAACAAAAAATCGAGTCAGGGAACAATCTATTCAGCAAATTTCAATTTACATAATGTTCACAAGCAAGCAAAGCTAATATGTGATAAAACTAGAAATCTGTAAAGAAGCCAGGAGGATGTTTAATACAAATGGCCGGATAGTGCGGGATAAGGAGGGCATGTGGTTGGGGAAGGGCATATAGGGAACACCTAAGTGCTGACAAGTGCTCTATTTCTTATCCTGGTTGAGGAATATATGGGTGATCTCTACACACACAAATACACATACACAGTTAATATACTTCTGTAAATGGAAAAGATAAGTAAGTTACTTTTATTCCAATTTAGAATTTCCCATTTTCTGCAGGTTTTGGAAAATATGTAAGCAAGCCATTTAATTTTAAAAAGGTAATCTCTAAGTCTGGAGGTGGGTGAGACAAGACTCTACTCAAATATAAATGACTTCGAATGGTCTTTCTAACCAGTAGTTCTTTACAAATAACTCATTTGTATTAATGTCTGGGTTTGTCCCATATGGGTGTATTTTCTCAGTTGCTTAACTAAGTTCAATTAATGTTACTGAATAGTTAGAAAAGTTATAGAATATAAAACTTGAAGGATTATTGAGGAGCGAAGACTAGAACCCAGTTTTCTTCAAATTTCTATTATTATTTTTTTTAACATGTGACAAACATTTTCTTGGAATGATTTCCAGCTTGATGAGAGGCAGAAGGGTGACACATTCATAATGCACATGTTTATGAGCTCCTTGAGAGCAAGGGGATATCTTTTTCATCTTTGCATCCATAGAATCTAGCAAAGAGCTGGGTAGCTTGGGTGGCTCAGTCGGTTAAGCAGCCAACTCTTGGTTTCAGCTCAGGTCAAGATCTCAGGGTCCTGGACCCAGCCCCTTGTTGGGCTCCCTGCTCAGTGGGGAGTCTGCTTGTCTCCTTCTCTTTGCCCCTGCGCCTGCTCACGCATGCACGTGCTCTCTCTCTTTCTCTCTAAAATAAATAAATATTTTTTTAAAAAAGAGAATCTAGCAAAGAGACTAATACTTTACAAAGGAATAAATATGACCTTTGGTCAGTATATGTGTATATAAATATAAGAAAATCTCTGTGGGTCTATATTTATATACATACGTGTACACAACGAGGTACGCAAATACAAAGTGAGTGCTTAGTAGATGCCACGGACTGTGTTAAATTCTTTAGTTGTATCGATTCTCTGGTCAAAGGACAAAGTACCTTTAAGGAGAGGTACTATTACTGTCACCTTTCTGCAAGTGAGGAACCTGAGACAGAGTCAAAATGCAAACCCTGTCAGTTCGCTCCAGAGCAATGCTCTTGCCTACTACACTATACTATAATTACTCTAATATGATAATAAAGGCAAAAATGGAATGCAATTCAATTTAATTCAATTCACCCAGTATTTATGGCACACTACTTTGGTCAAGTGCTGTGTTTAGTTCCAAGAACACAAAAATAAACGGAGATGTCTTTTCCTAAGACTGGCCTCCATACATTCTTCTAGAAACTTGCTATCCCACTTCCAACCCCCAGCCCAGCATTAGCTCAGACCCCAGCTGCCTGTTGCCTAAGAGGAGAAAGTGCTTAAAAAAATCCAAGCAGAAGCCCAGCTCTGAAGTGGGCCTTTGTGTTTCAGCTCTTACTCTATACCCATGTTTATGCACACTATACTTTCACCTAAATAATAATAATAACAATCCAGTATATCTTAAAAAACAAAGCTCGAATTGCTTAAGATTGACTGTCCTCAACAAAATATATAGAACAGTGATTTATTTTGCTTTTATCACTTGTTCATTGGGAAATGTGTAATAATTAGGACCTCCCTTTCTCCAGCTGCATTTGTTTTTTTTAAGTCCCTTGGGCAAAAAGAAATCTCTGGAAAGACTAAGATCGGGCATGTTCAGCAAGGCAGACTCAGATACTGGGACCAAAACAAAGACATGTTTACAGAAGTGGAGCACAAAATCAGAGCCAAGATTAACAAAAGGAAGTTGAGGTACAGGTCCAGTGTATTGATTTCCCATTGCTTCTGTAGCAAATTACCATAAATTTAGTAGCTTTAAACAATATAGATTTATTATCTTCTAGTTCTGGAGGTCAAATATTCTAAAATTAAGGTGTTGGCAGGTGTCCTTTACTTCTGCAGGGACTAAGGAGAGTCTGCTTCCTTGTCTTTTTCATTTTTTTTCTTTTTTAAGGTTTCATTTATTTATTTGAGAGAGAGAGAGCATAAGCAGGGGGGAGGAGCAGAGGGAGAGGGAGAAGCAGACTCCCCACTGAGCAGGGAACCCAATGCGGGGCTCGATACCAGGACCCTAGGTTCATGCCCTAGCTGAAGGCAGATGCTTAACGACTGAGCCACCCAAGTCACCTGTTCTTTCTCACTTCTCTATAGACCCCTGTGAAGACATTATGCCCACCTGGATAAACCAGGATAATCCTCCCATCTCACAATCCTTAATCTCATTTACAATGTCCCTTTTGCCACACAAGGTGACATATTTATAGGTTCTGGAGATTAGGATTTAGACATCTTTGTGTGTTACTCTATCTCCCGCACACAGATTTGTGGCTATATTCCTGACACCTGTCCCAACAAGGGCCAGGACTAGTCCTAGGAATGAGTGTGGGCCTGAGCTGACATGAGGGGTCAGAGGGCCTGCAGGGGGGTGGGGGAGAGAAAAAAGAAGTAGGTGTCGGAGACCAAACAAAACTCAGGGAGTATACGGGCACCTGGTGGCTCAGTTGGTTAAGTGTCAGACTTTTGATTTCGGCTCAGGTTATGATCTCAGGGTCCTGAGATCAAGCCCCAGGTTGGGGCTCCATGCTCAGCGGGGTCTGCTTAAGATTCTCTCCCTCTCCTTCTCCCTCTGCCCTTCCCCACAGTCAAACTCTCTCTCTCTCTCAAATAAATAAATAAATCTTTATAAAAAACCTCAATGAGTATAAAAGAATGAAATCTTGCCTTTTGCAAAGACATGGATGGAGCTAGAGTGTACTATGCTAAGCAAAATAAGTCAGTCTGAGAAAGACAAATTCCATATGATTTCACTCATATGTGGGATTTAAGAAGCAAAACAGATGAACATATGGGAAGGGGGAATAAAGGAGAGAAGGAGAGACTCTTATCCATAAGGGACTCTTAAAGATAGAGAACAAACTGAGGGTTGAGGGGGGGGATAGGTTAAATGGATGATGGGTATTAAGGAGGGCACTTGTTGGTATGAGCACAGGGTGTTATATGTAAGTGATGTATCATGGAATTCTACTCCTGAAACCAATATTTTATGTATAACTATGTTAACTAACCAAAATTTAAATAAAAACAAAACAAACAAAACAAAAAAACCCCAAAGAGTATAGCTGCAAATTCAGTGTTAAATTTCTTTTACCCTCCAGCTTGCTAAAAAGGGTTCTATTCTATTAACTTTTTAAATAAAATTATATAAAGTCATTTTTACTTTCTAGCCAATATATACTGACATTCAGTTTGTGGTATAGTAGAAAAAATGGATTTTGGGATCATATAGACGTGGTTTTGAGTTTCCGTTCTTACATTTCTACCTATCATCCTCTGTCAATCTCCATTTCCTCTTTTGCAAAGTGGTGATAATTTCTGCCTCATAAGATTGTTCTGAGGATTAAATGTAATAACTATGTGAAGTGTTTACTTAGCACACTCTCTGGTATATCACAGGCATACAGTTTCTGCCTTTCTTTCTTTGAAGCATGCGGACCTTCTTTTTTTTTCCTCTTTTCTTTTTGGCCGGAAATCACACTTCAGAAATTGCCTTAATATTGATTATGAGTCAAGAAGCTCCATTTTTCTTTTTTTCTTGTAAAGGCCTTTTTCTTAAAAGTGGGTAAGTTTTACTTATTTGAACTTTTCTCTCACCTCTGCATTCAGAGAAGTTTTAATTCCAAAACTATCGCTGCAACCCCCCAGATAAATGAAAGTTTGAGTTTTAGTTAGTTTGAATCCAATATTTATGCTTCCTTTTTTAACTTTTTAAAAAGATTTTATTTATTTCTTTGAGAGAGAGAGAGTACAGAGTGAGAGAGACAGAGAGACAGACAGAGAGAGAGAGAGAGAGAGGGCACAAGCCGGTGGGGAGAGGCAGACGGAGAGGGAGAAGCAGATTCCCCCACTGAGCAGGGAGCCCAATGTGGGGCTGATCTCAGGACCCTGGGATCATGACCTGAGCTGAAGGCAGACGCTTAACAGACTGAGCCACCCAGGTGCCCCTAACTAAAATCAATTTCTAGCATTCAGTTGGTGGAAAGACCGGATTTTGATGACTACAATGATACTGGTTCACTTTTATAACAGATTTTTGTTTCTTCAAAGAATCCCTTGAGAAATACATCGACAACTTCCCGTAGTCTAGTTGTTTGACTAATGTAAATGTCTTCCATATTCCCAGTGGTCTAGGTGATCTGTTATTTCCAAAAACCTTTGTGTTCTGTCCTTGCTTTAACAAACTGAAGCTCTCTTGTAAAGAAAATGTATGTTCACAGTGAAGCTCTCAGCAACCTTCTTAAGATTTTCATCTTAAAAAGAAAAACCTTCTTAAAGATCTTAATTTTTAATATTGGCTCTAGCAACTTGACAGACAACTGATGTTTTGAAAATAAAATTATGAAACCTAACTCAGTCAATAATGGATAGCCAACTTGAGTCTACTTTTGGTTCAGAGTTCACAGTCATCAATGAATATTGTTGCAGAATCCTGGAGCCTCTTACAGGGATCTATTGCTATTTATTGTAATATAAATAATGACTATCACGTCTTGGGCACTGCTGTTCATCCTACTGGATTTTGAATGGCATGCTCTCTGAGTGTCTGTATTCTCCTTTCTTGATTCTTCAAGAAGACCACAGACATAATTCTCTATAAAAAGATCAGGGTTTGATATGTCTGAATGGACTTTTGCTTTTCTGAAATGAATATATTTCTGCTTTGCTGACTCAAACAGTAAGAGCATTGCTGAATGTTAAAAACTGCTTCTTTGATCAGAGAAAATTAATAATACAATTTCTTTTGCTAAATCCTTTTCCTGGATCATTAAAATTATCAAATTTAGTTCAGTTGAGAGGTAAATAAAAGTCTTTGGTTGGACCCCCCCATAATAGAAGATTACACAGCATATAAAAAATTCCCAAATGCTCTTCGTTTAGACAGATGGTAAAACTATGCAACGTAAGCTGCAATGTGTCCATCTGTAATATTTAAACATCTGAACAGTGATTGATGGAGCTTCTTTAGTAATGCAATAATTTCATCAAAACTCTTGTTCTTAAGTGTGATAAGAGTAGAGAGACACCTTATTTTGCCTTATGTTTGGGCCCCCTACATAGTCAATAACACCACACTCCAATACAACTTCTCTATATTGTTTTACTGCAAAATAAAATAAATGTCTCACAGCATGTGAATCCTAAAAAGAGTAATTTAGAACATCAAAATTTTCAGTGGGCCCCAAAGCAGCCATTTGAGGTCTGCTCAAGTTGTGTTGCGGAGGTTGAATTCAATTGTTTGCCAAGACTGTTTGAAAATGAATTTATACCGCCGGCTGCTATCCAGCTTTTATTGCCAAATAAAACACATTACCTTATTATAACTAAAAATTGACAGAAATAACTCCTCCCTTTCTCCTGTAGCCTACCCAATAGCGAGGTCCCAAAACAGAACAAGTTAAAACAAGAAGTCAAAGGAAAAAAGAAGCTCAAGATCATGATGCTGTGCAAAATTTGGGGTGCAGAAAATAATAATATGCAATTCAGAGAATCAGGCCAATTCCAACCTTTGCCTTTGTTGTGAAAAAATGATTTTTAATGGAGATTTTACTAATACAATATTGTCGCTTTTATTTATTTCTGTTTTATTTACATAGAAAATTAAAGTTAAAAGCATAGCCCTCATAATGGCTACTCAGTGATCTGTATAACCTTTGGTGAAGTTGATCTGGTCCATGAAGGAAAGGTCTTGCAGGGTGAGAAACTAAATTTTGTTCACACTAGTACTCAGAGGTAGATTGACAATAACCAACCCTGCAAGACGATGGTGTGAACCCAGAACACTTATATTTGGAAGGCCAGCTTATCTTTCTCCAGAACCAGAATTATATGGAAAATAAAATTATAATCATAATGTCAATTCCTTAGTTAGTAATGATTAATAGCTATTACAGGGACAAAAAAAGTCCTTAAAAATGTTAATTCTCTCTCTATTGGAGGAAAAACATTGGAAGCCAATTAATTATTTGTATTAGTTAGGGTACAGGTTAATATACTGTATCATAAGATCTGTCAAAAATCCAGAAACAGTAAAGAATAAGACCAAATCAGTAAAATAGTACTTAGTAAGATTTTATTGTGCACAAAAGAATAGTTCACCAATTGGGAGTCTTCCAAAGCTGAGGTGAAGTTCAGAGGCATGACGTTATAAGATGGCTTATGAAATGAAATTGAGGAAGTTATTTAAACTTTACAATGATTGATTATTACAATGTGGGTTTCCAGATGGCAGGGAATTAGTTAAAAGTGATTATCTTACACCACTTCAGGACAATAACTAAAGTTTATTTTATCATTATCAGAGGCATTTACAAGAAGTAACCTAAGTTTAGTTTCATTTATGTTCATGAAATAATCTAGATTTAGTTTTGTTTACTTGGCTTGAATGGTTTTGTCTCCTTGAGGGATTTTCAAGTCCAGATCTCCATTTTATTTTATATTAACAGGCCCCAGAATACCATAGCTTTCACATAATGATCCAGGACAAAGAGGCTACCCTGTTCCAGGAGGCCATGTAGGGACCCAGATTCTGTTTGTGGTACAATTCCATTATCTCTTGGGGCTGCTTTTATCCACCTGGTTGGAGCTATCTCAAACCATCTACATCCTCCAGCCTCAGGCAAGGGAGCAAGAAATAGGGTGTGGGCGAGGGGAGAGGGATACATCTTTATTTTAAAGCATGACCAGAAATTTCACACAGTGCTCTGCTCACATCCCATTGCCCTGAACATTATGACTTGATAACCCCTAGTTGCAAGAGCAGCTAGAGAATGTAGTCTTTAAGGAGGTGGCCATATGTCCTGTTAAAACTCAGATGTAGAGCAGAGGTGAGAGTTCTGCCATTAAAGGAACAATTAGCAGTCTCTGCCAGAGTATGGTGTCTGAACAAGCCCATTTAGTTGAATTAAGTGCTTAGTAGAATCAGACTATCATAGGTTAGTAGAATCAGCTATAATAGGTCAGAGTACTCAGTCTCCTTCTTTCCTCATAGATCTGTGATATCTCCTTTGACACGAAACAGGCATAATACAAAAACATCAATAACGATAATGGTACCCGCCTCTTGAGGTTATTATGGGGATTAATCCTCAGGTCTCAGATTTTCCTCTAGAAAATCTTCCAGATAACTTTTCCTTCTTTAGGTTCCTTATAGCACCTCAAAAGTTTTTCAATCATAATATCCATCATGCACCTTTAGAATCACTTACTTATCTCCCTCTGCCATTAGACTATCAAGCCCCGTGAGAACAGGGATTCGTTTTTTTCTTTTACTCTTATATACCCTAGCTCAGTGCTTGACACATTATATAGACTCAAGCATTAGTTAGCTGACTGAGCCACCGACCAAAATGCCACCCACCTAGGTGCTTGCAGGGGAAGGGGAGACGCATTCCTGAGCAGCCAGAGAATAGTAAGAGAGAATAGGATGCTGAAAGCTTTTCAAAGAGCACAACACATCCACTTCACAAACATGATCAGAAGCACCATGAATGTAAATAAGTGAAAAGAAAGAAGAGAATCTTCAAGCTGATTCAAATTAGGAAAAATTAAAAAATAGTTGAGCTTAGTCAGCACTCACAGCTGATTTGGTGACCCCAGTTCTTTTACTGAGAGCAAACCTAAGGCTAGTTTCATCCCCTCCCTCATCACCTAAGGAGATTCTGGCTCTAGGTGAGCTTCACCACTGTTCTAGGAAGAGCTTGGCAATTTTTTCCTTGTGTTTATGAATTATGTAAGACAGTCTTAGGATGGGCCTCCGAATGGCTGTGCGTCACTCAGGCACACTGGTTTTGAATCCTCAAGGAGGGAAAACATGACTGTGAACTGTATTCATAAATATTTAGGAGACACATTGCTGTGGAGCCTGGCTGGCGTGGCTGTGGCTTGGCATATGGGCAGTCAGGTATAAAACAAGTGATAGGACACCCGTAGTGGGTATTGCTATGTTGTTCAGTATTTTAAAAAGTTCCTTGCCCCTCAGAGATCTTAGAGAGGGGAAAGTTCCCACAGACATATTTTCCCATCCCCTTCTCCAACATCAAATAGAACTCCAAGTTTTGAAGAGAAGATAGCAGTTTTATCCCATCCTCTCAGGAACTTCCCGTGGGAAGAAATTAACAGGGAGGCAGATTTCGGGGAAACATATGGAGATTTTTACCACCCTCGGAGCTGTCTAAAATGAGAGTAAACTAACTGCCTCATAAATACTAAAATTTGTTCCACTTTCAGGTGGAGAGAAGAAATTAGATCTTAGTTTTCAGCAGTGATTTGGGATGGAGGGGACGTGATGACCTCTAAGTTTTATTCTGATTATCAAATTCTATGATGTAACCTTTTCTTGATGACTCAGAGGAACATGATGAATATGAATGATTGTACTATACAATGATGCAGTGAAGTCTCCAGGGTCTATGATGTGAGTTCAGCTGCATTTTCCTATAATGCATTACTCCAGGCCGCAGTGCTTTTGTTCTTGGTTTGTATCCTTCTACCTCCAACCCTGTCCATCCCCCAGGCCAGTCAGCTAACACACTGAATATCATCTCCACATCTGAGCTGAAACTCTTGGTGGACAAGAAGCAAATTTACTTTTGGTACATAGGACAAGGCTTTTGCCTAAGAATTCCATTCAAGGGGTGCCTGGGTGGCTCAGTCATTAAGCGTCTGCCTTCGGCTCGGGTCATGATCCCAGGGTCCTGGGATCGAGCCCTGCATCGGGCTCCCTGCTCAGCGAGAAGCCTGGTTCTCCCTCTCCGCCCCCCCCCCTTGTGTTCCTGCTCTCGCTGTCTCTCTCTCTGTCAAATAAATAAATAAAATCTTTAAAAAATTATTTAAAAAAAATAATTCCATCCAATGACTATTTGGTGATACTCAGTGAAGATTTGGTGAATGAAAGATGAGTGATTTCTTAGGAAAGAATGCTACTCTTTATTTACTACTGTTGAGAAAGAATCCCTGCCCCAGGCATTCACCCAAAACCCAAGCCACAAAGATTTCTTGACCTTCTCCGAGGAAAACACCTTGTGCTAGATTCTTGCTGTGGCTGGAAATTTCAACTGCTTTTTCCCTGTTTTCCAAATGCTTACTGATCATTTAAGCCTCCATTTAAATATTATCTCCTGTGTGAAGCCTTCCCCAGACATAATTAACTACTTCTCTTATGCTCTCTTTAGAATTTTACACATACTTTTATTATATAACTTTAACATTTTATCATAATTATTTGATCCTATTTATTTCCCCGGTTAACTCTGAGCTTCTTGAGTATGGAGCATCTTACCCCACCCCCGTGTGATGTCTGGCATATCGTAGATTCTAGGTAGACACTGGTAGCTGGATGACTGAGTGAGGCAAATTAATGTGTCCTCTTCCAGCAGAGAAAAGCACACGGCTTTAAGGCATTCATCTCAAGAGGCATTTTTGCCTACTTTCTAATTCCTAATTTTGTTTTAGATCTAAAAATCTGATGTCTGAAGTAATGGGTCCTACTGTACTATAGTGAGGGTACTTGGAGATACACACACACACCCTCAAGAACCTCTATTCAATTTTAAATCTTTTATATTTTGACATATTTTGATAAAACCATTTATTATCAGTTTAAGAATCAAATTTTTATGAGATAAATGTGTTGTAAAAAAGCCAATTCTATTATTTTTTTTAAATGATCATAGACTTGTACAAGTTGCAGGCTACAGAGAACTTCATGCTCAAATTTGAAAGAAAACGCAGCTGTAGAAGAGATTCATCCACAGTGTAATAGGTTATTGGGCCCATTACTATGTGGGCCACCATGTGCACCTGCAATCAGGGATGCAGACTGCCTCTTCCTATCACCCCTGTCATCAAAGCATTTCAAATATGGTGGCCAAAAACCAGTTTAAGTCCCAGTTATTGAAAAACAGTTATGAGTTGAACTGTGTATAGATCTTTATAATGACAAAAAAAAAATGATAGAATGGGAGCTTGAGGCCCAAACCTTAAAAATAATTAGTTCTATTAATTAATGACATTTGCTTCCATGTAATCAATGTGACTATGTGACTATCAGATTCTACCATTTTCCTGCCTTACTGATTCACTGCTGGAAATTTATGAGACCTTTTTTGAAACTTGAAGTTTGCTGGCAGTTCTCTCTAAGTGGGTTGAAGGAGCAGATAGAAGTGGCTTTTCACCATCATCCTGCACCTTGGCTCATACCTGCATCACTCTGCAGTATTCCTGAGCCAAGAAAGTTCTGCCCTCTGGACCTTTTCTTAGGATCTGAGGACACTCGTGACTGAAAAGTGATTCCATGTCACTTAGGCCAATGGAAGAATTTGACAGGAAAACAGAACTTTATATAAGCTACTCGTTCCTAACCATGGATTTACAGCAACACAAATTTCCAATTATGTCAGAGAATCATTTTCAAAACAAAACCATTAAAATTTAGCTGTTACTTTTAAATTAAATGCTTAAAGCATAATTTAGAAAAGGGACTAGTGGCTTTTTGGATAAGAACAATACAGTTCTAAAGATACTTAAATACTTGTACAGCAACAATAAATGTTATATAAGAAAAAGAATTTCTTACCAATTGGCCTTTGAGTAATCTCAAGTCATTTGAAATGAAAAGATAATACATTGTATAGATTAAAGGTAGTCTTTAACTTTTTAATTTATAAAATGATACATTAGAAAATTTATAAATTGATTCATTAGAGCTCAGAATAAATTTTTCCCAATTAGATAATGTTTTACATGGGTTTGGTCCACAGGTCTACCCACAGAAAAAATTTTAAAGTGTGGTATAGATGAATCCCACTAAGGACCTAAGTACTGCCAACATTATGATCCCCTTACACAGGTTCACAATAATGTTGCTTTTTTTAAATGACATGAAATTTATCTACTTTTAACAATCAAAATAACCCTCTAAATTTTATGACTGCAAACATTTTAGATAAGTATATCCAAAGGAAAGATGGTTTCTTTTCATTTTTGTGCCACAGCTGGGCTGATGCCTTCATTAGGGACTTAATCATCTTATGGCTTGATCAAGTGCTGAGCACTCATACGTAACAATGTGTTAGATAAAAACGGATTCTCACTTGCACATTGGGATGCCTGGTGCATATCTCCTTCACAATGTGAGACAAGGTCTGTTCCAGACAGTGGCCTTGCACATTCCTGAAGGTTCAAGTTATTGGCTGTGTTCCACTAACCTGGAACAGGGGCACTATGGGGAGGGGATCTGAGGGGAGAAGAGAAGAAGCACTGTCATGCGGGGGAGAATGACAAAGACTGGAAGGATGGGGTGAGACCATTTATTACACACAGAACAGCCAGACCTTCTAATGCTCCTTGATGAGTATTTTTCAGAGATGGTACATTAGAGAGGTTTTTTCTTCCTTAATCTTTCCCAGTTTCCTTCCAATGCCCATCTCTCAAATCATGTATTTTCCTTGGCCACCAATAGGTATTAAGGCAAGGTAGAGAAGAAGGGGCAGTAGAAGGAGGGAAGAAGTGAAATTGGGAGAGGATGTCAGGCTGAAAGCATAGTCTATGGCAGGAGGGCAGGGGAATGTTTTGTGATGGTGGGAAAAGAAGTTCCTGGATGATAAGAGAGAATAAGTGAGAGGAGTAGGTGATCAGAGATTACCTCTACGAGTACTGCTAGAGTAACTTTCCCTCTACCCTACAAGGATTAAAGATTAGAGGACCATATTCTCAGCACTTAAATGAAGTGATGATCATGCAGGGTTGCATATCTGGGTGAGGGTTGACATCCTTTATCCTGGACACACTAAACAAGAAGCTATGGGATATCGTGCCAGGAGCAGCTGCATCCCAAGGTCAATTCCTAGTCCTGACTCCAATGGATTTACCAGTACCCTGGGACACAAATGATCATTCCTGCAATACTTTGTTCACTTTGTTTCCAGTATACCTCACATCCTGGGCATCCTCCTACCTTACTAGCTCCACTTCTCAGTCTCATTTGTTAGTGGTGGGAATACTCAGTTCCTGGACTTCCTACCTATTCATTCATGCCACTAGTAATTCTGTTCAATCTTCAGCTGATGACACCCAAATGTCTATCTGTAGCCTGTACTTTGCCCTTGAACTTCAGCCCCTTACATCCGATTAGCTACTTAACAGTTGCACTTAGCTATCTAAAAAGCATCTCGAGGGGCGCCTGGGTGGCTCAGTCGTTAAGCGTCTGCCTTCGGCTCAGGTCATGATCCCAGGGTCCTGGGATCGAGTCCCACATCGGGCTCCCTCCTCGGCGGGAAGCCTGCTCTCCCTCTCCCACTCCCCCTGCTTGTGTTCCCTCTCTCGCTATGTCTCTCTGTGTCAAATAAATAAATAAAATCTTTAAAAAAAAATTAAAAATAAAAAATAAAATAAAAAAATAAAAAAATAAAAAGCATCTCAAATCTCACTCACCAAACTGAACTCCTGGTAACTCCATACACACCTAAAACCTGCGCTTCTAGCGGACGTTTCACTTCAGTGAATGCCAGCTACATTTCTATTAGGCTATGCTGGGTGATGCTGCAACCTGAACTTGACTGGCTTCCAACAACAAAGTTTTGTTTCTTACTACATATCATCAGTATATCTCTTCAGATATAATCCACATTAGCTTTGCTCCAGAAGCCAAACTAGCAGAGAGCAGACTTTAGCTGGAGCATTGCTGGCTTTGTAGCTGAAGAAAAACTGACCCAGCACACCAAATGCTAGCTCTCAAAGCTCCTGCTCACTTATTATTGGTCAAACAAGTCATATTGCCTCCCAGTTTCAATCAGACATAAGTGCAGTATTCTCCCACAGGAAGGGACTCTACATTGAAGGAAACGAAAATAGTTGGTAAACGGTAGAACAACCTGCCACATCAGTCCACCAGTCCTCTAGTTAATCCAGCTAAGACTTTTGGCTCTTCTCTTTTTTTATAAATCTAATCCATCGTAAGTTAACCAGTCAGTTAACCACTTATCAGTCTTAGCATTCTGGCTCACACCACCATTTCCAGTTTCCTTACTGGTCTCCCTGCTTCTGCCCTGTTGTTCTAGTCTATTCTCCATGTAGGGTCCAAAAGGGGTCATGTTAAAACAAGTCAGGTTCTGTCGTGTGTCTGCTCATAACCCTCCAGTGGCTCCCCATCTCACTCTGAGTAAAAACCAAAATCTTTTGAATAGCCTTTCAAATCTTCCCAAAATTTGGTCTTCTCGTCCATCACCTGACTCCATTGCCCTCTGCCTCTTCTCTGACTTACTCTCTTCCAGCCACATGGACCCTGCTACCTTCAAATACATCAAGTACATTCCAGCCCCAGGACCTTTGCTGTTGCCATTCCCTCTTCCTGGAACTCACATGTCCCAGATATCCACATGGCTCACTCCCTCCTCTTCTTCAGGTGTTCACCCAAGTGTCACCTTCTCAGTGAGTCTGTACCTGGCCAAGTTACTTAGAATTCCATCCCCAACTTCTCACCATGGTTCTCTACTCTCCCTTCTTGCTTTACTTGGGTCTCTAGCACTCAGACCCATGTAACAATGCACCATGTAACTTTTTGGTGCATTGTTTATTATCTCACTCCACTAGAATATACAGTCCTTGACAGCATCGATTTTTGTCTGTTTTACTCATTATATAGGACAATAACATATAGAACAATGTCTGGACCAGTTGGCACTTAATAAACATTTATTTAATGAATAAACTAATAAATGACACAAATCATAGAAAGATTTGAGGAACTCAAACTTAAAAAAGATGTAACTTAAAAGCCTGGAGAAAAATATAGTAGACAATAATAAATATTGAACAGTCTCACACACACATACACACACACACACACACACAAGAAGCTTTGGGATATCTGCGGCAGACATTCGCTGGACTAACGGTTAAGATACCTGAGACCTAGCCTCAGCCTTGCCCACTAAGTCTCTGTCTGATTTTGAATAAGTCTCTCGTTCAATGTCAGTGTATTGGACGGTTGGACAAAACTGCACCATCTCTAAGAGCCCTTATCACTCTTCCACAAGAGGGCTTCCTATTTCTTGGTTGAGCCAACAAGAGTTTTGGGGGATGATTAAGCAGTCCATAGGCAGTGATTCCAAAATGGAGTGGAATGGATGGAGCAATTGAACAGTGGATCCCATTATGAGTCTTTGAAAGGGGGCAAAATCCTAACCTGTAACCGCAGAGCCACCCGCAGATGTCAAATTGCTATTTCCCTATTTAATAATTTCTACATGTAAAGCCTTATCCCTATTCTAAATATATAGTAGCAGTACAATGAAGCAATGTTATTCAAAATGGATTTAAGCAAATAATCATAATACTCCTAATTTTACCGATAAAATCATTCACCAGAGTAGTTTGGCAACTGTCTTATACCCATTCCAAAAAAAAAAGTTCCTGCTTTGGAGATCATTGCACAACTCCAATATAGTCCAAAATTTTTATTACAAGCTCATCACCTTTTATGAATCACAAAACCCTTCTGAAATTTAAACCAAAATGAGGCATGAGAATGGCTTGCTTTTCTGGTGAAATATTATTTCTGTGTTAGCTATGGAAGCTAGCATTAATGGAACATTTCTTTTGTGTAGCTTCCATGTCAGACAGAACCCAACGGACCTTGTGAGATAGGCAGGCATTATTTTTACTTCTATTTTATACATGAGTATTTGAGTCACTTGTTATAAGCAAGTGGCAGAGCTGGGATTTTACCCAAGTCCATGTGATGAAATATAATTATATAACAGAGGGAAGAAATGCTGGTCATTTTCTGTGGTGTAAGACTCTTCAGTTCATTTCTTGGTTTGCCCATTGATGTTCCATAGCAAGTAGGCTTCTTAGCCCTCAGAACCTTGGAGCCTGACTCAGCCCCCTCTTCCTACCTATAGACTTGAGATGTTGCTAAATGACCCGCAGTCATTAACTAGTGTGGGCTCCTTAATGATCCATCTCCATTCTGTCTTACCTTTTGGGGTACAGAAGTCAATAAAATTTATTCTGCTTTTTCAGAGAGGCTGCAAGAAATTGAGATCCTTCATTCTCACAGATTCATAGGAAATCCCTGCCATTTGAGGCAGTTTCCCCTAGAACGGAAATCGGTGTCTCTTTGGGCACTTCTGGTACACCCTTGATTCTTGGGGCAAGAAAGATCAGTCCAAAGGGCTCACTTTTATTAGAATTACAAAACATATTACCTGGTTTTGAGACCAGTCTGTGTGACTGAGTCATGATGTTGGCGCTTTAGCAGCAGAGGGGAGACTTCAGGTGAAAATAAACCTGAGGGTAAACACAGCACAGAGACCTCTGGCGCTATCAATTGTCACACTTAAATAACGCCAAAGCAGTTCATAAATTGTACTTATAATGTTTAATTCAACATACCTCAGTAAACAGAAATATAACTAAAATTTAACTATGCAAATCTTTAGCTTTAGTTATATTTAAAAATCTAAAAGTATGTTTCCTTATTTAATGGTGAGACATGTGAGTCACCATAGTACAAAATTAGTCATGACTGGAAGACTAGCTTTGAATAATTATATTCATGACAAAAATAATGATATTACCATAATATAAATCTGCTCAGTAAAGGGCATGTACTCACATAATTTTATAGAGCAAGGAAATCAATGATGCAGTAGATGTTTCCCAGCTACTCCCTCAGAACATGAATATTATTTTTCTTAAATAACTTCGACATTAGAAGATTCAGATCTAATGACAGGCTTTCACTTTTAATTTTGCTCCCAGAGAAAAATCTCTCGACATACATTATTTATGTTACCTTAGACATTCCAACATATTTTTACTTAATATTAACTATGGTTAATACAAATAACTGCCAAGTTCAGATTAAGATCAGTGCTTGCTTTGATGATTTTCATTGTTTATGTTGAAGGATCTTACTAATTTTCAGTAAAATGTTGACATTTGGTCACATCATTCTTATTTGCAATGGGTTCGTGTAATAATGTGTAAGTTACTAATATTAACAGCTTTACTCATTTCCATGGTTTAATTAGAATACCATGTGATGTATGTAGGACATGAAAATACACTAACGTGTGCATAACGTGCGTGTTGTGATTTTGGACTCAGAGAAACCTGTATGAAAATCCTTTAGACAACACTAATTTGCTGCATGAACTCACAGAGCCTGGTAGTCATCGTAAAATACAAACACTGGTCTCACACCTCTAGGGTACAGATTAAGGTTGCCCATCAATGAGGTCACCACAGGTCCTCTTGCTCAGAATGCTTTTCATGACATGAATTTTAGGAGGACACTGTTCCTTCTTTACCAAGTCATTTTTTATTGGTCTTCTGACCTCTTTTTGAGTCCATTTTCTGCACCAACAGTACAGTAATACTGATGAAATGTGAAAGAGATTGTGTGTCTTTTCTGCTTGAAATCCATCCATCTATTCACCCACTTACCTATTTATTCTTTATCATATTGTCTTAGGTCAATTAGGTTATGTTATGTCTTAGGTCATATTGTCTTGGTTTTGATTTATCATTCAGCTGTGTAGTTTGATATTATTTAATATCTTATATATTCAAGGAGAAGTACAAGTCATAAGATAAAGAGAGAATTAAAAATTAAAAAGACATTTTCCATTCTTTATAATTTAAAGAAAAGTTATATTGGATGAGAAGGCCTGCACCTGCATTAATCATTTTGTGAAGTTTCAAGTTTTTAGATTTAGATATAATTATCTAAAATTAAATAAACCCGTGCCTGCATCATAATTTTTTAAAAATACAGCACAAGTCATTTCAAAAAGGACCTCTTACCCATCATGTACAAGTAATTCTGGTTTTTTCATATTATGAAAAGTCCAAATATGATGAGATATTCTCGTGGTAGTGCCGACATGGACACAGATGCTTACTGTTTGTTAGATTGTCTGTCCGTTTGTTTGTCACTACAGAAGGCTGTGCTAGATTTTCTAGTATGATCTTTATTCTCTCATTCCAGTGTTAAGAAGTTCGCTCATATGTCCTAGACCTAGTCTAAAGGGAGCCAGGACCCTGGATTGCCAAAATCACTAAAAGGAAGCATATGCTTTGGATTTCAACATATAATGTCAAGCAAATTTAGAAAACAATGCACTAGAAACTATTTTGCACTGTGATATTATTTTTTTGAAAAAAAAAAAAAAAACAAGAAAAAAAAACAACCTTTAGAGCATAACTTACCTGAGCAGTCAGGTTTTCACATCCTCAGTGCACTTAAACATACATAAAAATTAGTTTATTCTCTTATCCTTTTCCAAAAAGAAGCTGTTTCCAAAAAGAAGCTATTTATTTTACCATAAACTCCAACAAAATATGCCGACTTTAAACAATCCAGTACTTTTTACTTCAGAAAGTAACACAAGGCTGAGTTCTGGAGAAGGAACCCAGAGCATATTCCCCAGGATAGAGTTTAGTTTCCTCCGACCCACCTGACATCAAGAATGGGTCCAAGGCCCACTGTTGGGCCCTATTGTGGAGACTTGTCTTCCCTCTTTCCATACTCTTCTTTCTTCGTCAGTAATATTACTCCCAGCTCTTGCTGCAGAATCATGCTTGGATAGGATCACATAGGTTCAGATGCAAACAACTCACCGAAGAGCTAAATTTCTTGAGTTTGCCAGAGATGCCCATTAATAAGAGAACATAAATCTTAAAGCAAAACAGAGCTTTTCAAACATAGTAAACTCCCAGAAACATCTGGAATCCTTGTGAAAAATACACACTCCTAAACCCCTCTCTTGAAGATTCTGATTGAGCAGAACTCGGATGGGGTCAAGGAACTCAGGTGACTCTGAAAATTCACCAAACTCTGAACACATTGACCTAAAGAATGACTCTTTAATTGTAGATTTCAGGCATCACTGAGTAAGTAAAAGGTTTTTTTCTGACAAGGCTGTCATCAGGTTGTGGTGACGGTTTTAAAATTATTTCCTCAAGGGAATCAGGGAGCTAGACTAGTATGTTTTGCAATTTCAATACAAAATAACAACAACTGATCATCCGGCTTTCAAAAGATCTGGCTTCCAATTTCCTACTTTAGCCAGTTTTATAATTAACAAATAATAAATGGTGGACCTCTCACAGAAAGCTAGTAGTTCCTGCCCCTTAAAACTGAATGTAGCTACGAGCATTAAAACAACTTCTATTTAAGACCATTTTATATACCAGTTAGAATCTAGCCCCTGGTGTTTAATAAAACATTTAAAAAGAAACCTCTGCTGGAATTCAGCATCTTAATTTCCAAAGTGGAGAATAAGGATGGAAATAAAAATAATGATTATAGAAGCAAATTGAGTGTGACATGGAACAACATAGAGTCTTGGGAAACAATGGTTGGGAAGGATTGTTACTAAAGAATTTTGGGTTATTTTCCTGTTCTGAAATTTGGGACACTGGATTTAACCTTTATGTCATGAACTGTAGGTGACAGAGTGACCTTCCCTTCAACATTCATCAAATATTAAATGAGTTTGACCTTGTGTGAGACCCAGGGACATGTGTATAAGAGGACTATTCCATTTTGCATTCATAGTTTTAAGAACTTTAAAGAAATAAGTGGTAAAGAAAATCCAAAAATGGCATGTCATTATTTCTTTTGTTTACATATTCCAAGAAATTTAGAATTAGAAAACGTCCCTTTCAACTCTCCCACAAGAGAAATAGCCTAGTAAGATTGTATGGTTTTATTATTCATTATTATTGTTGTTTTATGAGCATAAACTTCATTGCAGGAATAAAATAACATTCAGATTGTCTGTTCATTAATATAACCAAAGACGTATTTGCTCTGAGCTGGCTACCAATTAACTTTGTGAGCTTGGGCAAGTGGCTTCACCTCTCTAGATTATAGCTTCCTTGTCTGTGAAATGAAACTTTCAGATTATACGATTTTTAACATCCCTTGTGGCCATAACATAGTGTAAAGGAGTATCTTGACCTGACTCCTGATACGGTCAGGATGGTCAGGGGCGCCTGGGTGGCTCAGTCCGCTAAGCGTCTGCCTTCTGCTCAGGTCCTGATCCCAGGGTCCTGGGATCGAGTCCCGCCTGGAGCTCCCCGCTCAGTGGGGAGTCTGCTTGCCTCTGCCTGCCCCTCCCCCCAACTCATGTGTGCACACCCTCTCTTTCTCTCTCTCTCAAATAAATAAATAAAATCTTAAAAGAAAAAAAGGATGGTCAGCAGTGAGCGTTGTTTATAGAGGTTGTATGAGGAAGTGTTTATGCCTCATACTCAGATGCACCACATTACCTGCCCGGGTCACATTTTACAACAGCTTTAGGAGTGGCAAACACTTCATAGCACTTGACTGAGCTCATTAGAGCTTTCTAGCTCTCACTAGAAAGGAGATGCTATTAATGTTGTCATTTCCATTTTATCGACAAAGACTTTGAAGCACGGAGAGGTTACGTAACAAGCCCCGAGTCCCCCGGCTGGTAACTGGCAGAGCCAAGATTTGGACCCCGACAGCCGGTTTCTAGGGAACTTGTATGAGCACCCAGTCTTCTGTATCACTTCTCTGCTAGACTGCACGAAGAACCTTAGATCTCATTGCCAACGCTGCGCCGAGAGTGTGCTGTAGTTGGGACTGGCTGAGACATTGATGTGGGATCAATAACTTTATTAATAGAGAAGATAAACCTGGGTTTCTAATCTGACCTGAAGAAGCAGAAGTGCCAAGTCTGTCACAGTAAACCAAAATGACAGGCACAGCCACCTTGCTGCCCAGCAGCTGTCAGGGGCCCCGGCAAGGCTGTGAATGGTGAGCGCAGATCCCTACCACCAGATCGGATGATGCCTCCAGTCTCCTCTCCCTCCACAGGCCCTGAATAAACGGGTGCATTTGCAAAATAGACCAAGACCAAGAAAAACGCTGTCACTCTCACTAACTTATAAACCAAACACAGTATGTCTATGATTACTTTTTTACTTTTTTCAAAGCTTCAGGCTAAGTTATATAACAGCATTGACAGTGAGCGGCCTAGTGTTGGGCTCACTTCAGTGGAATTCTTTTCATGTTTTACTATGAAATATATTTGATGCTAAGTTTTGAAATTGTGTGTGTCTGTGTTTAATGCTAAGGGTCTTTCTCTTCTTTCCAATGATTTTTATTAGGAATGAGTGTTCAATCTTACTAAATGCTTTTTTTTAGCAGTTATCAATATTAATATATCTTTTCTTTATTACTTTGATATTAATATTTAATGAGCATTTCTATTATGGAGCCATACTTACATTTCACAACAGACCATGTAGGCCTACTTTAAAATACACAATAAAGAGTAGTATTATAGTTTTGTAAATACAAAAAAAAAAATTTAACTTAATCTTACCAAACAAAATTGTACTAACCTATAGTACAGCAGAAACCAATGAGGCAATTTTTAGAATCATCTGCAAAAAGAATACCAGTACATGCCCGTTTCTTCTTCTCTCTGTCACAGGTTCATTTCTCAGTAAATTATTTCCCTAATCACCAACTGTATCTAAATCCAAACAAAATAAAATGAATAATATTGCTCTCTGGAGACCTTAACTAATGGAACATCAGTTTAGAAGGTTGTTTTTCTACATGGGAAGATTCAAGATGTGAGAAGGGACAGCTCATAACTATAAAGGCTCATCCATCATTTTTTAAGAGAGGTTAGACTGGGGTAAAGGGGAAAACTAGGTTCCCCCTCAGTTCAGTGTTATGTTTTTTTGTGAGAAGAATACCTTTCTTAAAGCTCCTCTGCTCCCAGAAAACAGGTGAAATACAGAAGCAGTTGGCTCTGGGCAGGAATTAAATTCTTATCAGGGTGCCTGAGTGGCTCAGTCGGTGAAGTGCGTGCCTTCGGCTCAGGTCATGATCCCGAGGTCCTGGGATGGAGCCCCGCATCAGGCTCCCTGCTCAGTGGGGAGTCTGCTTCTCCCTCTGCTGCTCCCCCTGCTTCTGCTCTCTCTCACCCTCTCTCCTACTCTCTGTCAAATAAATAAATAAAATCTTTAAAAAAAATTGAATTCTTATCTTGTCTTTTCTTTTTATGGTTTCCAGAGCCTGGACACAGCAGACAGCAGAATGGGGGCACTTGCTTGCTTTATGGAAGATTAAGTGATTTTTAATGATTTAGAAGTTGGAACACTTCCTCTGAGAACTCCAGGCCTGGATATAAGACAGGCTGTACCTCCTTCATCAAGAGAGCAGCAGAGCACTCAGCTTGAGAATACAGGTTTAGGACTTAGAAGACCGGTTCTGCCACTAACTAGCTATGGGACTTCAGGTAAGTCACCTAACTTCTCAAAGGCCTCAGTTTCTTCATCCATTAAATGGAGATAATAATACCCCTGCCCCAGGGTGAGGCAGACAATGTGAAGTACTTAGCTCCGTGCCTAGTACATAGTAAAGTACTCAGTAAATGTTAGCTAGATACATATACATGGTCACGCATGCATACATTATGAAATATTTGCAAAGCTTCGATAAACAACCAAAAATGTCTTGCTGAGTTCTCTCGTTCCAAGGATACAGTCAGATAAGTGCCAGGAGACACAAGATGGATTGTAAAGTCCAACTCATCCAACTCTTCCAGCCACTTTGGGCCAAGCACAACTGAACCTAAAAGCTTCAAAGCCAGGAGAATGATTCTTGTTATGAAAATGTCCTCTCCAACGAACCTTTACAGTACAAAGGTCTTCCTCATAGGAGAATCTGATTTCTTTCTGGTTTAGAAACTAATTAGAAATCTTTGCAACCAGAAAGAGCACCTAGAAAGGGAGGGGAAAATAACGCACATATTCTGCCCCCACCAAAATTCAAATATTACTATATTTAAAATTAAGTATTGGGGCGCCTGGGTGGCTCAGCCGTTAAGCGTCTGCCTTCGGCTCAGGTCATGATCTCAGGGTCCTGGGATCGAGCCCCGCATCGGGCTCCCTGCTCAGCGGGGAGCCTGCTTCTCCCTCTGCAGCTCCTCCTGCTTGTGTTCCCTCTCTCGCTGTGTCTCTCTCTGTCAAATAAATAAATAAAATCTTTAAAAAAAAAGAAATTAAGTATTGGTCTAATTATTAACTGAAGGAATTAAGTATTATCACTAAATTCAGTATTGATTCAATTAAATATTGATAAAAAATGATTCCAAAAATTAATTTCACTGGCATATGACAGACTAGGAAGGCAGCCTGGTCTGTGATGAACACTCTACCCCGGAGCAGTGGACTTCATTCTTGGCTTCACCTTTCTGAGTCTGTGAAACCTCAGAGATACTTCTAATCTTGTTGTGAGACCTCAGGAAAGGCATTAATTTCATTAGGCCTACTTTGTTTCCACCTGCGAGAACTGGGTGGATGAAGCTAAAAGCTCCCTGGCAGCTCTGGAATTCTCAGCTTCCACATCCTACAGGATGGCCCCACTGTGCAGCTCCAGACAGGAAGTTCCTCTGAAGCCATGCAAGCCAGCTGACCAGACTCTAGGACGGCCAGAATGAGCCCTGAGGACATCAGCCAGCTCTGAGACCCACCTGGCTATGTTCCCAGCACGTTGGTGTGCCCATCCATAAGGGGAAGAGGTGACCACAGTCCCTCCCAGGGCTCCTGTGAGTCTTCACATTTCCACACGAGTGGCCCAAAGCTCTTGCCTTTGGAAAAAAATTGCAGTTAGTTTCCAAATTAGAATTAAAATGAATATTAAGAACCAGCATCTGTGAATCTTTTCCTAATGAATGTATAACTGGGTTTAAAGTTTCTGGCACGTTTAGACTGAGTACTAAGTCACCGGACCATCTGGCTCGAAGACAGTTATGCAAAGAGCTGCTCCCCACCTGGGCGCGCAGAGCATTTATATTAACATCCTGCTAGGAGGGCGCACGCATAAACAGAGACTAGGATGGGTCCAAGGTCAAAAGCAAAGAGATTTGAAAAACACTTGGATTGTGAGAACAATAGCATTAAACGTGTTTCTAGTGAAAATTATGCTTTCAAAGCAGCAAAGTTGAGGTAAAGGAAAGCTAAACAGCTGGGGGAGGAAGGTACGTAGAGTAGACTTCAATACGGAAGGCTTTAGTGTAGACTTAAAAGCATAACTATACTCATAATATAACTGTCCTTTCAAAAATCCATCCCCCTTCAGAACTGCTGGTAAGAGATGACTTTGAAAATGTTCCTGATACTGGATATGATCCTATTAACATGGCTGGTCACCAACACTTTGGTTCCGTTTTTTGCCAGTTGCCCTTTTGAAAATGTCTGTTTGCCTGAAAAATGTAGCCTTTGATATATAGTCCTCATATATTTGTGTTTCAGAGATAACTCACACATTTAAGTTTGATTACTTTTCCTTAATTAAATATAGATTTCCATGGCTACCAGGTGTCTGGAATAAATCCGATAAAAACAAGATTCCCCGCCCCCTGTGCCAGGCTGAGTGCAGGACAGCTTTGCATTGCTTATATTAGTAGGACAAGCAGCTGGAAGGTAGCCTATGCTACCAAACACCCAGTCTATGCACAGCAAAGCCTCTCCTCCAATTTCCTCCACTTGTTCACTGATTGCTTTAACAGGAAACACAACTAGAAGTATGACTTAAATTCAGGTATCATTGGGAGAGAGGATGTGTTCAATGGAATTCCAAGGTTCAAAGGGCCAGAGAACTAATCCCCTCTTTCAGGCTTCATAGAAGATATTTTAACCTCTCTTGGATATTTCTAGATCATCCTGGGAAAAAAAAAAAAAAAAAAGACCCAACTTCCCAGAATACTAGAAATGTGTCAGATGTGTGTTTCACTTCTCTATATTTCAGAGTACATGAGGTCGGTGGGGGAACATGCCCTCTGCTACGGTCTCAGCTCTTCTACCTGCTGTGAACACAGATTCCCATCAGCTTCTGGGCTGTGGCTCAACCCACATGCAGCTTAACAGAACAGCTACTATTTATATGTTCACCTGCTAATGCCAGGCATTGTTTTTATCCTTCCTCACACATTGACTCATTTAATCTTTATAACACTTCTGCAAGGAAGGCATGAAGGAATATTTCCTATTTTAAAAACGAGGAAAATGAAACTGTGTTTGTCTGGGGTCTCCAAGAGACAGATACCTAGTTGGGATTAAAACTTGAAGGATCTTATCAGGGAAGATGCATGCATGAGAGGAAGTAGGAGGAGAGATGGGATGTTGGAAGAGCCATCAGACCATGAGTCAAATCTGCCCTTGGGTGAAGGAGAGAGGGAGAAAGCATCCCAGAGCTCAGTAGGGTCTAAGAAAGTTCCCCAAGGTCATCAGGGAGTCCTTGAGCTAAGAATGGTCACCCAGGGAGTTCCTTGAGCCGAAGTCACCAAGGTGTCCCTTTGTCTCCCAGGGATGGGTCTGTGTTAGTAGCCCTGTGATGGATTTCAGTGGCTGGGACCCTGAGTCCATCCTTCTCCCTGAGGTGGGATGTCTGCAAGGCTCTTTCTCATGGTTGCCCAATAGATTCAGTCAGCTGACTTTGCTCGGGATCTCACAACCAGCTACTGGCAAAGGAATACGACTTGGCAGTCTATGCCTGATCCCCACACATCCAGACATGTGTGATTTGAAGCCTAGAGGTGCCCCACACTGGGCTCAGACCCCTTCCATGTTCTCGGACTCACCCCAGCCCACAAAGGCAGGCTGAGTGAAGCGGCGGTGCCCCGGGGGGTCGGAAAGAGCCCCTGGCAGAGGCTGCACTTTGCTGCCCAGCGCACTGCCCTCCCACTGCTTCAATAATTTGTTATAAAACAAACAAAGTCACCGCGGCAATTGCTGCCAGTGGATAATGGCCTCCTGCTTTGCAATCAAGTGCTGACATTCAGCTCTGCCTCACCAGCCACAATATATTGCAGCTTCCTCTCCCAATGGTCTCACCCACGAGCATTTTCTGCTAATCAAATTTATTATCCTATAGAACAGATCTCGACGTTCGTTTCCTTTTCAGCTTGGTGGGAAAGGCTTAGAGGACATAATTTTTAAGGTACCTATTCTTTTCAGACCGGCATTCACGTGGCCCACAAAAGAATACAAATAGGTTTAAGTGTTAAAGCACAAAAGCTCCAAAACTTCACGTTGGTAAGAAATTGGGATTCGGTCAGCGGGATTCAGTCACAAGACAATCTATTCAAGTGGATAAGGAAGTGGAGACGTGTGAAAGTCCTTTTAATACCATACTGAGATTATTCCCTACTGATCACTTGACTCAGGTTCAAGTCCATAAACCTTGCCCGGGATACGACATTCTGTGGGATGCGCTTCAGGATCTCTCCATTCAGACCTAACAGCACCTTCTGGTTCTGCAGTCATGTTTCAGTTCTTTTATCAGAAGAGAGTATTTCACATACCACTTATATTTCTCCGGTAGATTCAGATCATTAAAATGCTAGTTACCCAAGAGGTGTGGCTGCTTCCTCAGCAGTTCAGGGGCTTAGAGCTATGCATTGCTCCCAGCTCTGAAAACCGCACACCTGTTCCCCTGGGAAGAAGGAATGGTGCTTGGCACTCCCCATGGGTAGAACCGGTGTTTGAAATGCCAGTGCAAGAGCGAGGAGGATGAGTTTCTGAGGTCTCAGTTTCCTCATCTGTTACTTGAGGGCAGTGCACTAGGTGACCACACAAACCTTTTAGACCGTGGCGCTGTGATAGCCAGGAGGTCTTAAGAATAGGCATCAGGAACCTTCTATTTTCTTTCATTTCTCCGCATCAGTCTCCTTGCCCTTAGTAACAATCCTTCCTCAGTGCTCCCCCTTTCTCTGCTTGTTTTGGGTCCAGCCCTGGCATCTACAGTCCCCAGGCTACAATCACCTTTTCCTCCCTCACCTCCTCATGCCTCCCTCTTTTCCTCTCTCTCACTTTGCTACCCTGTAAACAAAATTCACCTCCACCCCCAGCCTGCCCCTGAGATCCATTTTGTCATTGCTTTCTATCTTCTTTGCCAGAGGAAAACAAAAGAAATTTGCTATACAGTTAAATGCAAACAACCCTGAGAAAGTTAACAGGTTATTTTAAATTCACACTAAATTGTAAAAGACAAAGAAAATTCTTTCCTGAGCATAGAGGGAGAAGCATATGTGTTGCAGAAAAGGGGTGAGGAGGAGTTTGGGACGGAGGAAAGGAACAGTCATTCATTGATTGTCAAATAATGCCAGGAAATATACTAGGTGTTCTGCACTTTAGTAAATTATTATATTGTTCTCTTAGATTTCAAAAATAATTTGTACCTCTTACACCATGCAAACACAGTCAGATGTATAAAATAAGTTCTACTGTATCCTCACTATCCCCCCACCTCCCTCTTTTTCTAAGATCATCAACCACAACGGTTTTGTTATGTATTGATTTAATAAATATTTACTGACTGTTCTCTCTTCATCAGGCCCTTTTATGACATAGGTGGTGTGGGGGTTTTTTTGGTGTGTGAACTAAACAGACAAAAATCTGCTTTCCTGGAGCTTACATTCTAGTGAAGGAAGACAAGCAATTCAAAACCAAATAAGTAAAATGAATATTATATCAGAGATGCTAAGTTCTCTGGACAAAAATAGAACAGGGAAGGGGATAAAAGGGGCTAAGACAGGGGTCTGGGGTTAGGTGAACAATTTTGAGTAGTGGCATCAGGAAACACCTTGCTGAGAACACCCTGAATGAATATATAAAGTTAATGTAGTAAGTAAATATATCTTTCTCTAATTTTCTCTGTGTTCATATAAGTATTCCAAACATAAATGCATGCATACGGTTTGTCTCAATGCTTCTTACATAATGGAATTATATTACACACATTACTTTGCAACTTGCTTTTTCCACCGAAAAGTAAATTATTGACATTTCTCTAGGTCAATACATTCTTTTTAATAACTACATAATTTTCCATAGTACGTGTGTACCATCATATAGACAAATGTTCCTCTATTGATGGAATTCAAATTATTTGGTTTCCACATTCTGTTTTATTCTCTTTGGAAATACAAGCAATGCTGTAAAGTTTTCTAGGCTTCATTTTTTCATGCCAAAGTTCTAGATATTTTAAATATTCTTTTATTCAGAACAGTTTAACCAGGAGCTAGATTTATTACTTCTTTTTTGAGAAGCAAAGAAGCAGAATTTCAGAATAGTTAAGTTGGTCTATACTTGGCCATTTAGCTACTCAATGGAAAAAACAAAGATTTTGCCTCAAGACAGTATGGTGTCAAAAATACCACACTCTTTCCAAAACCACACCACATCTCAGAGCTGAGGACCGAACAGCAGTTCCATCTCCAGGAGAGTGGGAAGAGCAAAAGCAATAGAGTTCGTTGTTCATAGCACTGAATTTATTCAATGTAAGAACTGCCATTTATTTTGAGATTATGTCCTTCCTGTGTTTTTGACATTAAATTCACTTGCTTTAATGAAATAAGGTGACAGCAGATGGTGGACAATACTGTCAAATGAGTTTACTTGGAAAAGAAAAACTTCTCAATCTTAGTTTGATTCCCCAAATATACCTATTTTAATGTTTCCTGGAACCACTGGAGTAGAGGATGGTGTGAAATTTCCCTGGGCTACACAGCTAAAGACCTGAGCCCCACCCAAGCTATACCTCTGCCTATAAATCTCAAGAAACATTTTTCCAGTTTGTAAAACTGAGATTATAATACTTCTCAACTCCTTAGATGCAGAGTGTTTTTATTTTGCTTAAAGATAAGCTTGTGCCTATTCACAGATAATACTGGGAGACAAAAGATTCAGCCAAGCCCTATAGATGACAATGAAATTTCCAAGTTTGGAAGAAAATTGAAGCTGAGTAACATTTGGAGTCAAAGACTAAATAACTCAGGTTTTAAATAATAATGTTGAAAACATTTCTTGAGAGTTTATTTTATTGTCAAATATATATTCTGTTCAATATGTTTAGAAAACTTTCTCCTTACCTAACCATTTGACTGAGCGAAGATTTTGGGAACTACATATTTTTGAACTTGACTTTTAGTGTTAGATAAAATGTTGACACTCATGGTGTATGGTATCCCTAAATTGAAGGAAACATCTCTCCAATAATTATAGAAATCAGAGTCAAACACATACACACACACACACACACACAGATATGCTCACAAAGCTAGGGTATTTGAAAATGAGATGTGAAAGAAAGAAAAGCATAAGAAAGAACAATTTCTAAGGAACTTACCTAATATAATATAAAACAGCCCGATACAGTATAAAGTAGTCCAACAAAAAGATCATTTTTCATGTACATACAATAAAATAATACTGTGCTAGAAGAGAGGAGATATTTCTAGTAATCTATACTTAACTGCTTAATCTCTTACTAGCAGAACAGTGAGATCCCATGTTAATCTAGCATCTATTTTAACCAAGTCCATATGAGAAAACTACTCTGGACTTCCGGCTTCTTGTTTATTTGTTCTTTACTAGATGGAAAGTGTGGAGTCTAAGGATCACACCTTCCATTTGATTTCATCAAAATAATGAATTTCTCTAGTGAAGAGTTGAAGGATGTTTAAAATCTGGGGAAAAAAAATGCTTTGATAAGAAGTGAATGTAAATCCAGAGTGACAATGTCTTTCAAACACACACGTAATTTCCCCAGAGCATAAAGGAACCTAGAGTGCCTGTCTATCTGCAATAGCAAGAAAGAAAATACCTAAACAAAGGATGTCTGTAGGCAGTCTAGGCCTGAGATTTATAGTCCTAATCTGCTCTATTGGGTGGAGTCAGCAATGTGCCCCAACTCGGCCACCTTCAGACCTGGAGTCACTAAAGAATCAAAATGCTAACCGAAGCAAAAAGGAATGCATTAATGTTGAAGGCGGTTTCTAGAGGATCCAGCTGTTGTTATCACTACCGTAAAATGAACACTGCTGTCTCAGAAGTACCATGATGCTGAACTTAGCCCATGCACAGTGCAAAAAACAAAACAACAAAACACAAACAAAAAGAAAGAGTCCTAGGGTGCCTGGATGGCTCAGTCATTAAGTGTCTGCCTTCGGCTCAGGTCATGATCTCAGGGTCCTGGGATCAAGCCCTGCATCAGGCTCACTGCTCAATGGGGAGCCTGCTTCTTCCTCTCCCACTGCCCCTGCTTGTGTTCCCTCTCTTGCTGTGTCTCTCTCTGTCAAATAAATAAATAAAAATCTTAAAAGAAAAAAGAAAAGAAAAGATAGAGCCCAACTTTGGCATCTTGCAAACATTTTATAACTAGAAAAGCAAAGGTAAAGAATGCAATAGCTTTGATTTTGTGATTTTTAACATTGGAAAAATAAAATAGTTCTGTTTCTGAAAATACTTTCTAGGTTTTCTTTACATTAAGACTCTGCCATAGGCCTTGTTTGGAAAATGGGAAATAAACTTGCCTTACTTTTTTTTTTTAGGGTTTGAGTTTTGTGTGCTAACATACTACTTTTCCCATTATAAATCTGTTATGGTAGAGATGCCTGTTTTCCAAACATAGCCTTGCAACGTTGTAACTACTTACCGAGCAAGACTTAAGGGTATAGAGAGAATGAAATTAGAAGCAGATTTAATTTCATATGTGCTTAGGTGGAAACAGTCTTAGTTTAAAGAAAAAGCTATGTCTTCACCATGGATAGCATAAGATAAAGTTTAGATCCTATGCTTCCCATTTGCCACAAAAGTCCTCATTAATCTCTGGAAATTCAATAGTTTAGATGTTGCCAGAAATTTTCAACCTGCCTCAAGAAAATATTCATAACCGAGAGGTCCCCTCTTTACTTAGGCTCATCAAAAAGCTCTTAGGATCTGCATATGGAAGGTTCCCCATTTACCATATCATGTAGTCGATTTCTCTACCATTGAAAATAAATAGTTGTACCTGCTTCAGGTAGAGACCAAGCGGTCCACAACTTCTAATTGAAAATATAAAATGCCTTTATAATTTCTCTAAGTAGTTTCAATAGCTCACTAATTGGTATTTTTACATTCATGAAATTTGATCAATACAGGTAATGCTAACTGATGTCAATAAAAAAAAGTGGGGACCTGAAAAACTCCATTCAGGTTTAGAGTGGGAAAACTGCACAATGATGTTAACTACCTGTCTTTTACAATGTCAGACACCCTAAATCTATAGTTTCAAGGCTTTGGTGTGCATCAGAATCACTAGAGAAATTACTAAAGCTATGAATGTCAGGAACCCATAGATGCTGGTTCACATTTAGGGTGGGGCCAGGATATCAGCTTTTTTCAAGATTTGTAGGTGCTTGGATACAAAGATTTTTCAAGTTTTTTCTGATACATTAAGAAAAATTGAGAAATGCTTTTCTATTTATTTAGTATTTTTTTTTAAGATTTTATTTATTTATTTGTCAGAGAGGGAGAGAGAGACAGAGAGCAAGCACAGGCAGCGGGGAGTGGCAGGCAGAGGGAGAAGCAGACTCCCTGCATAGCAAGGAGCCCGATGAGGGACTCGATCCCAGGACCCTGGGATCATGACCTGAGCTGAAGGCAGCCACTTAACCAACCAACTGAGCGACCCAGATATCCCTGCTTTTCTGAATAATTGATAGTGACTTACTTTATGAATTTCTTTCCAGAAAACAAAGAATATTCTCAAAATTGTATTTTCTCCCCCTCAGGATTTGAGGGTTTTTAAGGGTCATTATTGCTTTTAAAAACAAAACTTTTTTACCCCTGAAAAGAATTTAATAAAAGATCTATGTAACTCCAGTGTCTCTCCATGCCACAATGCACAAGAATACGTACATAGAGAGACTTTTCTACCCATCACATAATTTAATTAAAAATAGCTAGGAATATCAAAGAGGAAATGAAAAGCAAAACAAACACTCACATAAAATTATACACTTAATTAAAATAAAAATCAAGGATGGAATAAACCATTTCCTCTCTAATGGTTTATTCTTTTAAAAGTAGCCACAGTGAGATTGCACGTAGGAGAAAAACAGACTTGCATTGAACCATAGAGCAATGGTGCATTTGTCCAATGGCATGGAATCCCAAACCTTAGCTTAGGCAAAGTCTGTCTTTGCTCTCATTTCAGGCAAGCTCTTTTTCGCCTTCCAGTTCAATGCTGGGTTGCTAAGAAAAGATATTTGTGCTCATAGACTGATCTTTCTACAGTTTCCTTTATATTTTTGCAGAAGTGGGCACTGTTGCAAATGTTTACTAGGATCTAATTTCATAACATATACTAGACAAACATTCTATTCTGTTTAATTAAGTCACCTCAGAGTCTACAGGTTAGCTCATTAAGAGAGGAAACTGTCAAAGTATTAATGGTTGAGATTAGTGGTACCCAAAGTTTTCCAACTGTGCGCTGGGTTGCATGCACAATTTACCCTTCAATAAGAACCAGTTTTCTTCCCTTGAAAAAATCTTTTCTGGTGGCATCTGTCTTTTTTTTTTTTAGGTCCCAGCAACAGCTTTGTTTTCTTAAAATAACATGCAAGAAGAGTATAGATGTAAATGCATGAATTCAAAGGCAAATCTCATGGGAATATGTAAGAGCTCTGAAAATTGCATGCAACTAAAATAGGAGAGAAAAAAATAAGCTCTTCTTGATTTCTCTTTTCTTCAGCAGCATTATTGTATACACATTAGAATGGGGCTTTTGTATTTAAATTGACAGCCTGGTGTTTCAAGTCAAACCTGTGAAATGCTGTCTGTCAGTGACAAAACCTCCTTATTCATTGATAAAATGATAGAATCTGAACAATGACTTGCCTTTTCAGTTGGTGTTGTGGAGTCTTCTGAGGAGCTCCATGTGATTTTAAATCTTTATTTCACTCATTAACCTATAGACGGTTTGTGTGTTTGTTTTGGTAAAATACAAGAATAATAAAATTTACCATTTTAACCATGCAGTTCAATGGCATCAAGTACATTCACATTGTTGCGCCATCATCACCACCAACCGGCTCCAGGACTTGGTTTCCTCAAGCTGAATTTCCGTACCCACCAAACAATAACTCCCGTTCTGCCCTCCCCACAGCCTCTGGCAGCCCCCATTGTACTTTCTGTCTCCGTGACTACTGCAGGTGCCTCCTGTGGGTGGAATCACACACTATTTGTACTTAATGTCTGACTCCCTTCACTTAGCCCAATATCTTCAATGTTCATCCATGTTGTAGTGTGAGTAAGAATTTCACTTCCTGGGCGCCTGGGTGGCTCAGTTGGTTAAGCGACTGCCTTCGGCTCAGGTCATGATCCTGGAGTCCCTGGATCGAGTCCCGCATCGGGCTCCCTGCTCAGCAAGGAGCCTGCTTCTCCCTCTGACCCTCTCCCCTCTCATGTGCTCTCTCTCTCTCATTCTCTCTGTCTCAAATAAATAAATAAAATCTTAAAAAAAAAAAAAAAAAAGAATTTCACTTCCTTTTAAGGTTGAATAATATTTCATTGCATGTATATACCACATTTTGTTTATCCACTCACCCATCGATGGATATTTGAATTATCTCCACATTTGGCTATCATAAATAATGCTGCTATAAACATTGATGTACAAATATCTGTCCAATTCTCTGCCTTCGATTACTTTTGGTATGTACTTAGTTGAATTGTTGAATCTTACGATAATTATATGTTTAATTTTTTTAGGAACCATCATACTGTTTTCCGTAGCTGTGGCACCATTTTACATTCCTTCCAGTGATGCACAAGGGCTCTGACTTTTTCACATCCTCAACAACTTTTGTTATCCCCTGTTTTGTTTCGGTTTGATACTAACCTGATATCAAAATCAGTGTGAAACAGTATCTCATGCTTTTGATTTGCATTTCCCTAGTGATTAGCAACGTTGAACATCTTTTCTTGTACTTAGTGGTCATCTGTATATCTTCTTTGGAGAAATATCTATTCAGTACTTCATCCATTTTCAATAGGGCTGTTAGTATTTTGTTGTTGCGTTGTAACTCTTTATATATTCTGAATATTAATCCCTTATCAGACAGGTATATTCTTTGTAAATATTTTCTCCCATTATGTAGGTTGTCTCTTCACTCTGCCAATATTGTAATTTGATACACAAAGTTTTTTAATTTTGATGAATCCAACTTACTATTTTTCTTTGGTTGCCTGTGCTTTTAGGGTCATATTCAAGAAATCACTGCAAAATCCAATGTCATGAAGCATTCCCCCATATCTTCTACTAACAGTTCTATAGTTTTTAATGCATTGTAATGTTTGTATATGGTATAAGTCAAAGACCCAAATTCATTCTTTTGCATGTAGTTATACAGTTCCCATCACCATTTGTTGAAAGAATATTTCTCCTCATTGACTGGTCTTTAGCACCCTTGTCAGAAATCATTTGACCATATATGTGAAGGCTTATTTCTGGGCTGTCTATTCTATTCAATTTGCTTCTATGTCTATCTTTTTGCCGGTACCACACTGTTTTGACTACCGTAGCTTTGTCATAAGTTTTAAAATCAGGAAATGTGAGATTTTCAATTTTTCTACTTCTTTTTCAAGATTGTTTTGGCAATTTAGAGTCCCTTGAGATTCCATATGAATTGTAGGATGGATTTTTTTTTTAAAGTCCTTGCAATTTTGATAGATACTGCATTGAATCTAGGTATCACTGACATCTTAACAATATCAAGTTTTCCAATCCATAAACATGGATATCTTTCCATTTGTTTGCGACTTGTTTGTTTTCATTCAGCTGAAATGAGCAATTCACTAGCTACTGAAAAGCAGCTCTCTCATGCTGAAGATCTTGTTCCAAGAAACACAGGACATGCTACACCACATAAAGGTTCAGGAGATAGAGAAGAATGAATAAATAAATAAGTGAAGACTAACCTGTTGATGAGCAACAGAATCACATTTCCTCTTCATATAACCCACAAGTAGTTTTAAGCATCCTCTCTGCTTTATCATTGTCCTTCACCTATAAATATAACATAACTGATGCAGCTTTATTTCAGTGTGTGGATGAAACTGAAAGTATTCATTTGTGACCACAGTTCTTTTCTTATAAAACTGCAGAGGGCTTGCTCTACCACAGTCCAGTTCAGCAAATGGCCCTAAGGATATACCAACACAGCCTTGGAAATTTGAAAAAAAATCGTGTGTATATAAAACAATTTATATATATAAAACTATATATATATGTATATATGTATATATATATATATATAACTATATGTATATATACACTTGCCATTCCAGAGCTTAAAGTCTAACCTTAAAGGGAGGGAAATAAGACAGACAAACGTTTAGATGTTTGTTTGTATTTAAGTAATAACATGTTTCTGTAACAACAACCTAAACATGGTGATATCCATAAGCTAATTCTATCATTTTTCACCTTTATTCCTACTTCTCTTTAACTCTACCTCTGTTAAACCCTATTTTAAAAAATAAGTCTGCGGTAGTTTTAAATTATTACTTTAAAAATCTAATAAAAGGCTGTAATTTGGTTTTGTAATTTCTTCTTTTTTTTTTTTCCTGAGAGCTGATATTCTGATAGACTTGGGATTTGCGTCAGCCATTTTGTTGTTATTGTTGTTAGTCTCCAGACTGGAAATGAAAATATTTTGTATACAGGTATATAATACAGTGGTCCTGAACTTTAAAGTAATTGCTTTTAGCTGTCTTTTATAGGTTTTCCCCTCTAATATACATGTAAACTAAGTTATTAGAATTTTAAAATGCAAAACTACTTCTAGAAGATCCTTACCACACTTCAGATAGTTTTGTGTTGATTAACATAGAGGCCATTATTGAGCTGTCTTTGGGGGAAATGTTGCCAACTATGCATATTTGCTGCTGGATGCCTACATTCATGAATAGCCTGCCACTGTTCATAATTTGACACTTGGAATTGAGTAAAATCAATTACTTTTTTATAGTTCATGATATTTTTAAATTATTTTTGATGCCCGAGATTTCAAAAGCCATATAAAACTAAAGCCTACGTCCTTTTAAAATCCTAGCAATCTGCCATTTAATTGACTTGCTTGTGTTTTTTCATAGCAAATAGCAAAAATGACTAAGATGATTTGAGAGTTCTCTGTAGTATATCACGATATTTTCTAACATTTAACAGACATGACTTTACAAATAATTTAAGACAATGTATAGCTTTTAACTTCACTTTCTCTTAGCTTGTGTAATTAAAGTATAGAATTGGTACACAATTTAATGACGGTCCTCCCCACGACCAGTTCCCCGCCCCTACCAGAATATCAAATGGGATGACTAAATTCTCTAACACAGTGAACATTTGGTCTATAAAAGTATGTCTAGAAACCAAATTCTCATGAGACTGTATACAAGTTGATACATGTTTTGGAAGAAATCTGGATACTATAGCTGGTTTTATGATGAGGTTACAGTCAATTTTCTCAAGCTTAAAATCATGAGTAAGCGTTAAGGAGGATGCCTAATAGGAAATAGCCCTCAAATTCTCTAAATCAGCCCACTGTAAGAAGCATGCAGTTAGGGACTGTGTCTAAACTGCTTTACCTAAACATAAGATTTAGTATAGTGCCCTGAGCCCAGTAAACCTAAAATGATATGATGGAGTTCTTTCTTTCTATCCTTTAACAAAATTCAATCCATCAAATATATGAGTGTCCATTATATGTCAGGCAAATGTCTAGCACCAAGAAAAGATGGATGGCATACAGTCTACCATCAAAGGGCTCACAATTTAGTGAAAGAGACGGGCACAGAAATAAATTAACTACAATCATGTGTTATGTGCTCTAAGAGAAGGAGGTAGAAAGTGCTTCAGGTACCCAGTTAAAATAGCAATGGATTCTCTCATCGCCATCATCATCACTACCACCATCACTATCCATGCTTTATATTTAAGAATAAAAATTATCTGAAGTATTATAAAATTAGAATGTAATTTTTTAGCTTTTCCAATACTTATAATATGAAGGCTGCATGTATGTTTGACTATACCAGTGTGTGTACAACTTTATGTGGCACTGAGCACTCTCTCATGCCCCTCTTGATTAATGATATTGGTGGATGATATGGTTATGACAACTGTTAGTGAGTTTAGGTGACTAGAGCACCATTTAATACTATAATCTCATGATAGTGAATGTCATGTACTCTAAACAATGCACCGTTTCATAGAATATTCATCCTGACAAACTGAAAAATTTGACTGAAAAATTATGACTGTTCTTCATTTCAGGTTTTCCCTATGAAAGTAGTACAGTAAATAATCACCAATCACCTTCAGATATTACATTTTTAACAACTGAAGTTTAAAGTACAAGCAATTGCCCTGGAGGAAGTCTGATTCCGCTTTGACTCAATGATTTTTCAGAGTTCAATTTTGGATTCCTCATTATTTCACTTTTCCTTCAAGTCAACCCCCTACCTCCCAACAGCAACCTGCTGCTGTACCTCCAAGTGGTAGAATTTGATTGGGGACCATTTCAGAGCCTGCCATTATCACTCAGGATTAACTTGGAAGCTTTTACAATGGTGTGAAATAATATTTCAACTCTCTCCTTGTCACCCTCTATTATCGTGATCCTAACTATTGTAGAAAACGACATTTCTCAATTTGATCAGGGAAGAGAGAATATGAGACTAGAGGGAGATTAAGAGTCATGTAAGTAGATTTAGACCATCATAAGTGGGTGGTATAGTAGTTAGCATTTATCAAACAGAAATTAGGTGCCAGGCACTGTGGGCAGGTTGCATATAGCACGTATCATGTTAAAAGAAAATCTTGTGAGGTTAGAATTTTTATCTATATTTTAGTAGAAGATGAAAATTGAATCTCAGAGAGTCACTAAGCTATTAAAGAGCCAATACAGTATTCAAACCCAATGGGAATATTGAATGAATGGCAAGTTCAAAATAGAGGACATGGGATGTGGCAGCATTAGAGATCTGGATCCAAATTTGGAGAGTACAATATTAAAGTAAGAAACTAGATTTTGGGAAGTAGGTACCTAGATATTGGAAAGAGAAGGCACACAACTGCCCCAACCCTCTATCCAGGTCTCTGAGTCTTCTTTAAAACAGGATAGGTAAAGATGATAAATTAAAGGAGTCAGGAGTAGTGATAAAAAGCAATAATGATAGTTCAATATTCTAATGGGATGGGAATGGGGGATTACCCTACATAATCTAGAAGTAGAGAGACATTTATTACCTTGGAAACAACCTGCCATTAGTTGGGGACTGTTATAAAAGCCCTGAGAGAATGAACAGGCAAGAGAAGGGAGGACTTGTTCCCATACTGCCTGCCTGTTTGAGCCTCAACATCAATCTGTCACCTCCTGCCCCTGGACTGGGATTTACACCATCAGCTCCCCTGGTTCCCAGGCCTTTGGACTTGGACTGGGATTATATCTCTAGCTTTTCGAGGTTCCCTGTTTGCTGATAGCAGATTGTGGAACTTCTCAGCCTCCATAATCACATAAGAAGTCTCTTACAATAAATCTTTTCATATGTATATTTTATATATGAAGATATATATGTCATATAAATGAAGATAGATAGAATGTATATATGATGATATACGTCATATATATGAAGATAGATAGATCTTACTGGCTCGTTATATATAATATATATAGTGTTGGTTCTATTTCTCTGGAGAGCACTAACTAATACAACAACCTTGGTTATTATTCTCTTTGAATTCCTCAGATGGCTCATTTTTAAATGCTGATAGTCTCTACCCTACAGTGTTGGTGAAAATTATATATATACAAATTAATTTATTTAATTGTTCATTCACTCATGTTTGTGGTTAACAAATATTTATTAAGCACTAATTGTGTGTCAGGTGCTGTGCTCAACACGGGGAAAGACACAACGCTAAAACAGGTATGGGTCTGAACAACCTTTTTATTGCCACCACCACTGTAATTCTTTACCTAAACTTCTAAATGATTACCATCCTTTCTTAACTGGTTTTCCTGCCTTCCATAGCTTTACTTCCCCTCAACCATTTCCAACTTTCTGATGCCCAAATGCCAGCCATATTATTCCTTAGCTTAAACCTTTTAATTCCTTGGTACAACATTTAAAATTCTCCACAAGCTCTTTCCAATCTCCTTTTCCAATTTTATTTCTTTACTATAATAAAATTGGGACTCCAGTTAAATTACCCATGGCTTCCAAATATGTTCCAAGCGTTCTGGCCTCATATCTTACACGATTTTCTCTACTTGGAATGTCCTCCCTTAGATTTGAATGTCCAAATCTGTCCATCTGTTACATGAAATAGTTCCCAATTTCCCCATCTCTAAATAAGTTATTTCTCTCTAAACTATAACATTTCATCTATGTTTCTCTTTTATAGACATGCTTGTACATGTCTCAGTTTTTTTCTTGAACACAAGTTTCTTTTCTAATTAAACATCTTATTTTGAGATCATTGTAGATTCACACAGAGTTGTAAAAAACAATACAGAAGGATCCTGTTGACCTTTTATGCAGTTTTCCCAATGGTGGCATCTTGCAAAACTATAATGCAAAATCACAAAAAAGATATTGACATCGATATAGTCAAGATATAGAACATTTCCATCATTGCAAGCATCCTTCAGGCTGCCCTTTTATAGCCACACTCACTTCCTTCTTGCCTCACCCCCTTCTTAACTCCTTGAAACCACTGGTCTGTTTTGCATTTCTAGAATTTTGCCATTTCAAAAACGTCATATAAATGGAACCATATAGTATGTAACCTTTTGTGATTGACTTTTTTTATTCAATATAATTCTCTGGGTATTCATTCAAGTTGTTGTATGTATCAACTGTTCATTCCTTTTTATGGCTGAATAATAGTCCCATGGTATGGATGCATCATGATTTATTTAATCAGTCACTCATTGAAGAATACTGAGGTTTTTTCCCATATTAGTTGGGATAAAGCTGCTATAAACATTCATGCACAGGTTTTTATATGACCATAAATCATCATTTCTTTGGGATAAATGTCCAGAAGTGTAATTTCTGGTTGTAAAATAGTTGGCTGTTTCACTTCTTAAGAGACTGCTAAAATGTTTGCCATAGTGACTGTACCATTTTATATTCCCAGCAACAAGTCTGAATGATCCAGTTTCTTTGCATCCTCACCAGTATTTGATATCATTGCTATTTTTTATTTGAACCATTCTGATAGGTGTGTAGTGATATCTTATTGTGTTTATAATTTGCATTTCCCTGATGGTCTGTTATGTTGATCATATTTTCATGTGTTTACTTGCTTAAGTTTCTTGAGGAATTTGTAATTGCAAACTTTGAGGAGAGTGGCATATGTTTTATAATCCACAAAGTTCAATAAGTTGTTGCTGAATCTATAAATGAAATCTCAGAAAAACTTAAGAGGCTCTAGGTGAGAAAATGAAGCATAAAGCAGTTGGATTGCTTGCCAACCGGTCTGCCTAGTGGTAGAGTTAATAGATCTCAGTTCTTGTGTCTTAAAAATGATGTTCTTTCCTTACACCACCTGTTACTCCCTATGTGTGCTAAATCCAAAAGATTGTTGACTATCTTTAACTTTCTTGATTCTCAGCAGCATCCCATGTGGTCAACCATGCACAGCTTCTTGAAACACTCTCCCTTTGCCTTTTGTGTGGGCACTATAGTCCCCAGGCTTTCTTATCTTCCTGGTTACTCCTGTTTGTATCTTTTATAGATGTATATTCTTCTCCACTGGGACTTCTTAAGGTGTAGTTGTCAGTCTCTTTATCTTCCTTTCTCATAATTCCTCCTTGAGTGCTCTCATCCGTGCTATGACCGCGAGTACCTCCTGTTGACTAATATCTACACAGCTCCAGCCAGACCTTCCTATCAGTATATCTAACTCACTTCTTGACATCTCCATCAGCGTATCTCAAAGGCCCCTTAAACCCAATATGTCCAAAACTTAACTCATTTTCCCCAAGCCTAGTTCTCTTTCAGTGCTTTTTGAAAGCAGTAAATGGAATCACCATCTGTGTTGCACTTAGGAAGAGAAGCCATCCTAGGATTTTAAGAAGCAGAAGGGAGGTATCATATTTAGATTTCAAAAAGATCATTCTAGCTTCAGTGTGGCAAACTAATTGCAGAGGTAGAAGGGGTCTTTTCTGAGTTTCACCAGTATATCATACTCTAGACCCTACAGAGCATTTGCTCTGGTTTTTCTGCCTATCATACTCTTATACTTCTCTTTGCAGTAATTAAATCTGACTTTGCCTCCAGATCTTGAATTATTCTTCAATTTTTTGAGGGAAACCTTTGACCTTGCTAAATCAAATCCTCTTATTATCACCCTGGTTGTGGTTATAGCATTTGCCGTAGTTATTTGTGTGGTTATCTGTTTAAATTCTACCTTAAAAAAAAAAGTCTACCTTCCATCAAAAAAGACTATGCCTTCTTTTGTTCATAATAATATCCTGAGCACCTAGCAACATACACATAGAAGGTTATTCATGAATATTTGTTGGAAAAACTAAAAGATTAATAAATGAATTCTGTGGAGAAACAGAGGCATATAACCATAAGCTTCTAGGACATGCCCTGGGTCAATACACATTTCTACAATGAAAATGTAATATTTATTTGATGCTTGTAATGATTAACCAGATATACAGACAGATTCTAAATCAAAGAAAGATTCAATACAGTTTCATTTATTTTACAGACCTTAGATTGTTTGCGTGTTCTAGGCATTTCTGAGTAAGTGTAGTGCATGACATATTAATATTTTCAAATTAATTTAATTTAATAAACCAATTAATTTAATAAATAATAATAAATAAATCAAATTAATTTAAATATTTTCAAATTTGAAATTGAAATAAAGACATTGTCTGTAATTTTGAGCAAATATTGTCAACTTATCTTCAAAATATATCTCAAATTCAACCACATCTTGCTTCCTCCTATGCCACTCTTCTAATCCAAGCCACTATTTTCTCTTACCTGGACCTTCAGTTGAATTTACTGATCATTCTGGGGCACCTGGATGGTGCAGTTGATTAAGCATCCAACTCTTAGTTTCAGCTCAGGTCGTGATCTCAGAGTCGTGGGATTGAGCCCTGTGTCAGGCTCTGGGCTCAGCACGGATTCTGCTTAAGATTCTCGATCTCTCTCCCTCTGCCCCTCCCCTTCCCCCTGCTCTCTAAATAAATAAATAAATAAATAAACAAATAAATAAATAAATCTTTTTCAAAAATGAATTTACTGATCATTCTGTTTTTATTTTTATTCCTCTGCAAGTCTAGATCCCACTCAGCAGCTAGAGAGGTCCTTTTAGGATATAGATCAGGTTTATATTTTCCTGTTCTCAACTGAACAATCATTTCCTGTGCAGGTCATCTATTGCTGCATAATGGATCATCTTAAACTTAGAGGATAAAATAGCAACCATTTTCTTATGTTCATGAATTTGTAGGTCAAGAAATTATACAAGGCACAATGAAGATTGTTCATCTCCGCTCTTTAGTAAGGCTCAGCTGGGGTCTTTTGAGTGGCTGGAGATGGCTGGGACAGCTCTAGTAAGGCCATATGTCTGAGGTCATGCTTCTTCTCCACGTGATGTCTGCTGAGGCCGGATTGACCCAAATGATTCCTCACTCATGTATGTCTGGCAGCTAGGATGCAATGGACAGAACAAAAAGGGCTGGCTAGACATCTCCCTATGTCTCTGCATGACTAGCTTGGACTTCCTCACAGCATGGTAATCTGAGTTGTCAGACTGTTTTCATGGCAACTGGTAGGTTTCAAGGTGTCTGGGCAGAAGCTACAAAGCTTCTTAAGATTTGGTCATGGCTCAGAATATCACTTCTGCCACATTCTATTAGTTAAACAAGTCACTACAGCCAGCCCAGATCCTAAGGGAAGGGAATTAGACCTCCTTTCAATGGAAGGAATAGCAAATAATTTTTGGCCATTTTTAATTGACCACATTTCTCATATTACTCAGTATCTTTACTTACCAGGGCCCGCCACAATGAGTTTCTTGCTTTTTCTCCAATCTCATCGTCTATTAATCTCCCCTTTGTTATCCTCCTTTCTGTTCCTCAAATATACCAGTTATGTTCCTATCTGGAGCCTTTTCATTTGCTGTTCCTTTGCCTGGAATTCTTTTGCTCTGTTTACTCTCTGCTTCATTTAAGTGTCTCCATACATGTCATCTTAAGAGAGGTCATTTTTTACCACTCTTCTTCATTCTTCTGTACTGCACTTACGTATTATATTATACTTTTTTTTTCTGTATATTGCATGTCTCAATTCTTGGAGTGTAAGTTCCAGAAGCAGGAACATTTTCTTTTTTATCTCTGTAGCCCCAGGGCTTAGAATAATGCCTGGTATTTACTAAGTGCTCAACAAATACTTATCTCATGAAATAAATGAGTAACTTTTAAAACCATCTGGAACCATGATTAATAAAATCCTACCTCTATGAGTATATACTGAGACATCTTTCAGTTATTATATATTGCTTGTATCTGAGACTATAAAGGAGGGAAAACCTCCTCTCTAAAGAGGACAGCTTGAGCTGACACAGATTCAGAACTGGCCCTCATTGAGAACACATGTTCTGATTCTTTACCGGGTCCACTGAGGGAATGTAAAATGCAAGCTAATTAAGACAAATGTAGAAGATAAAGAGTCGATATGTTTTAAAAGGATTAAATATCCTAAGGCTGGATTACACATGATCTTAACCAAGAGAGAGATTTTATATAGCAGGAAAATCACTAATAATATGAGCCACTCTTGCAAAAGCACAGCTATAAGAAGCAGGCTGGGTGATTATTACGTTGAAGAGTGTTCTTCAGACTGTGATTCCAAAATAGAATTAGGGTGCTGATTTTTAGAATGATTATAATTGTGACTCATCTTATTGGCTATTGTTATTGCTTTTTAAATAACTACTTACATAGACTAGTAATTATTTTGTGCAAGATCCGTGGTAAAGAAATTTGACTCACTTTCATTTATTATTTACTTCTTTGTAAGTGTTTTCTATATTACAAAACCACCTCCAAAAGAGTTATTGAGCAATAATTATTAGGGTCTTCTATGTAACCCTGTATTAATATTGGGAAGGCAATATTCCATTTCCATCCAGTTGGAAAACCCTCTGTCATTAATCTGCTTGATATATTTAGACCACATTGAGACTGACCAGTCAGGAAATTGTTTATATAAATTCTTTGGTCTCTTGCCTAAAGAAAGAGATCAAATTGATTATCTGTGTATTGTATTATATTGCACTGGGGAGAGAGGTCTACCAAAAATATATAGGCTATTAAATGCTGGGGTTGCTTGCAATTGATGGTTTCTAAAGCTGATAATATTAATAGAACAGATACATCCAAGTCATTGTACCATGCTTGGAATAAAATCGTAAAGCTTTCCTCCACAAACCAGTGTTTTGCAAAGTGTAGTCTTTGGATCATCTGCTCAGAATTAGCTGGAGTGCTTATTTAAAATGTCCAACTCAGATATACTGAATCAGAATTTCTGCAGGTGTGACCCGTGCATTTACATTTTGATCACCACACACACACACACACACACACACACACACACACACCAGACAATTAATTATGTACGGTAACAAACACTTTAAATTATGTACTTTAAAAACCACTATTATATGCCAATGTAACAGAGATGGGAAGTTATGTTTAAATGATAAGAGAGTAAAGATGAGCTAAAAAAAAATCATTAATGTCTACCATCTCTTCTCTTTTCATGAAAATCTTCGACCATATCCCTGTTCCAAGACCTAACAAAAGACAGCGTGAGGTCCCAGAGGCAGGGAGAGAATAAGAAAATGTACAGTTTATGGATCTCTGATGTCTGGTAGGACAACGCCCCTAGCCGGGTTGCAAATCTACGACAAGGTAGGGGACAGCATAATGTGGCAGTTACAACTCTTGACTTTTATAGTCACAGTGATTTGAATTATCCTGATTTTGTCACTTGATAGCCTTTTAACTTCTTCTTTTGTACTTTCTAACCCATTTTCTATACTGAAGTCAGCCTGATACTTTTAAAATATAAATAGGATAAAATCACTACTCCTGCTTATACAAACTTGATGTTTTCTCATTTCTCTTAAAGTAAAAACTAAACTCTTTTCTGTGCATAACAAGACCTACTGCACGATCTGGTTCCTGTTTATTTCTTCAGTCACATCTAAAACTTTTTCTCTCGTAGCTCTCTATCTTCAACTCAGACTAACCTATGTTTTATTCCTAGAAAATGCCAGGCTCTTTCCTGCCTTAGAAAAGTTCTCTTAATGATCTATTATTAGATACATGATTTTCAAAAATGGAGCTGGTTTTGACTTGAGATCCACCATACATGTTTATTGGGTGCCTGAAAAGTCATCGTCCTTAACAGAGCCCTTAAAAGAGCCTCCCTTTTCTTCTAGGACCACAAACTCTTCCACCTAGCTTCCACAGCCCTCTGTGACCTGGCTCAGCTCTCTCCAGTCCTGTCTCATCACCTCAAATTCTCCACCCACTTAGACGGGTCTCATGACATCTTCCCATGTCCCCAAATTCCCCACAAAGACTGCGCATACTCCCGACATCCACTCATCATCCAAGACCCAGCATAGTTTTTAGGTCCACCTTGTTCTTATTTACGCATGTGTCATTTTTCTCGGTCTCTGTCAATTCCTGTAACTAATACCATGAAAATAAAACGTGACCTCACATAATAATTTCACACGCTACTTAATTCTGCCATGTACATACGTTCTTATTGCGCTTATTACCAACATGCTTATTACCTCCTCCAGGGAGTGAATGGATCGTAGACTGCTTTTTAGTCTCTTGTAGTTGTTCTCACACTTCCATGAAAATGGTAGATATTCAAGACATTCTTGAAGAGGTTTTGACTGAATGTTTACAGTCCTTTACTAGTACTAGAAGGTAACTGGGGAAGACTTGGTAGCAAAAATGGAAATAATCTGGAAGATTTGTATAAGGAGGTGAATGCTATTGGAGGTTAACATGGGACAAAGCGTGAGTTTAAAAATGGAGTTGAGAAACCAAAAAAAAGAAAAAGTTTTGGGCAAGAAAATTTATAATATACATTTTATCCATATTTTTAAATTTTGAAAAAACAATTTCATTCTTCACATAAAAGTTGCAGAGACAGTTCAGACAGTCCCCGCGTCCCCTTTACCCAGCTTGCCCTTTGAGATTGTACAAACATATAGTTTCTCCTCAAACTTCCATCCACTACTTTTAGCATCCGTCTGTGGACTCTGTCAGCAACAGTTGTTTGCCTAATGATGATCTTCTATTTTTTTCATTCCTTCTATATTTATTAATCGGAATTCTTCTGGAAGGAGCTTTCCCATCTCTCCCACTTTCTTTCTCACGGTCAAGGAAAGAAGCTACAATCGATGAGAACCATTACTCCCAACAATTTATAGTCTGCTTTTCCATGAGGCACCATAATATTATTCTAGACTCTTAGGGATTTTCTATTAAAATCAGTTCTCAGTCATGGTCAGATTGAACACTCTCAGGTGACAGGACAAGGTCTTATAACTTGCTTTGTGGGTGACAAGCATGCTGTGGTACTCACAGGGGCTTAATCAGTGTTTACAGATGATATCTGACAAGTAGGAACTGAGTTTGAAATGTAAATTTAATAACAGAAAAGTATTTAGAATTAGTATGTAACATCCAAGTGACCTTTCTCAGGTGTAATCACTTGGAGGGACAAATGATATCATTTCCCTCATGCTGCAATGCTAATAATGGGCTTACTTGTGAAAATATACTTTTACCCTTCTGCTCAAATTTAGTGTCCATACTGTATTTATGTTTGTTGAATTATGAAATCAATGAATAGGTCAAATGTTTGATCTATATATAAAACAATACCTAGTGTTGTGCATTTAACTTTTCACTAGACTTTTTCTTATACCATTGTCAAACAGCAATTCCAAGGGATACAATATTATTGCTGTCTTCATTTACAGATGAGAAATCAGGTATGGTAATTAATTGACTTGCTGGAATTTAGGCTCCTTGCTCCTTCCACTAGGCCATTATATGAACTTTCCATTATTTTTATTCTCTAACTCATTGACTCAACAATTGTAATGGACAGTCTACATAACAGTTTAATTTGTCCCCAGGCATTTGTGCCTAGTAAGACTGTGCTTTACCACTAATAGATGTCATGACGAAGGTCAAGCTGGTTTTGTTCAACACCACCAAGTGCTAGGAACCCAGATCCCCAAAATCTTTTGGGGTTTGTAAGTGTCCTGTGTCTTTGAAGCCGGGCATGTTTACATGGACACAGGCAGCTCCTATCTGGGGTGTTCTCTGGATGATGTGCTGGTTGCTGTTGAGGAACATTCCCATCCTGATCAAATAATTGTTAGCTTTGGTCTGAGGTGTGCGGGTCTGAGGTGCTCATGGGAGGGGACAATCGGCCACCAGTCTACACTAACTGCTGTCTTCAATTTCATTCACCCCAGACTCCTCTCCTTCATCATTTCCCTTCTGACTTTTAGTCTGCCAGGAGTAGTGGCATAGGGGCACTTATGTCTTACTCTTGGGACTTTGTCCAAAATATTTTGATTTGCCATAAAGCTTTTCCATTCCCTCAGAATGTAAGCTTTGAAACTCAAAGTCAGGAAAAGACTCCCCCTCTTCTACCTTCTTGATTTCTGCTATCATTTTTTTTAACCTGAGGAAATAAGAACAGAATGATCTGGCTGCCAAACAGAAGAAAGGATCAAAAATTCAAGAAAAAAACAAGAGGGGAATTTGCAAATATTTCATAAGTATTAGCTCTTCAAACACTACTATTGGCTTTCTGAATGATAAACCGGGAAAGATGACACCACCAAAAATAGAATAGATTACCTGCTATGTCGGACCATATTGAAAGAAATTGTACAACTCCAAGGAAAAGATTTGAAATAAAATGATGAGATGTGCATATAAAACTAAGCAAATAAAATATAAGGTAATTAGTAACTATAGCAATACAAAAGTTGTATAAGGCAGAATATTTCATCATAATGTACTATGTAGCTCAGCCATGAACAATATTTACATGGGAATGCTAATGTAGTCCCTGTATATTAATTAAGCCAAAGTTGTGATATACATCAAGTGACAGATTGGGGAGTATAGATTATGGGAGGAGGAGGCAAAAAGCAATGATGGAAGTCTAAACCCTCAGATCCTAAACCCTGATCCTTATTAGGACATTAGTAGAAAATTATGTGTGTGTAAAGAATATGATACTATGGACTCAATTGTGTCTCCCCAAAATTCATTTGTTGAAACCCTATCCCTCAATGTGACTGTATTTTGGAGATGGGGCATATGAAGAGTTGATAAAGGTTAAATGAGGTCATAAGTGTGGACTCTGATGTGATAGGGCTGGTGCCCTTATAAGAAGAGAAACAGACACAGAGTTCTTTCTCTGCCATGTGAGGACACAGAGAGAAGCTCCTATCTGCAAACCAGGAAGAGAGCTCTCACTAGAAACCAACCTTGCTGGACCTTGACCTTGGACTTCCCAGCTTCCAGAACTGTGAGAAAATAAATATCTGGTGTTTAAGCAACACGGTCTGTGGTGTTTTGTTATGGCAATCTGAGCAGACTACAGATGGTATTTAATTTAAAACTCCTATCAATGCCATGAGGTACCACAATCTCTAATTTACAGATGAGGAAACCAAGGCCTTCAGGACCTGCCCAGATCACGCACGTGGTGTTTAAGTGGCGCTGCAGGGAGTGAAATGCAGTTTTTTGACTTGCAGTCAGGAGCTTCTTTTCACCACAGAAGAGTTGTCTTGTTTATTACAATCCAGCTCACTCGTTAGCTTCCACTATGGGAAACCTAATGAAACCATAAAATGATTGAGCTGGAAAAAGACTTTGGAGATTATCTAGTCCAACAAAGGAAGTGAAGCCCTGAAAGATCAAGTAATTAGCCCAAGATCATACAGCGAGTTAATGGAAAAGCTGGGCTTGAAATTCAATTTGACTTTAGTTTAGTGTCCTTTAATTTTGACACACTCATATTTCAGTTACATTTTCTAAAAAAATGTACAAATTATTCCCTCCTAAGATTAAATCTATATAGCTATTCTGTAGGTCACAAACTTTATCTTACAAAATAGAGGTTGCCCTTTAAAATCCCAATGGGACCTATTTTCTGATGCCCTTTGATAAAGCCATGCAGCACGTAATGGCCAATGTTTGTTTCAATCTTTTTTTTTTTTAAACATGATCAAGCCTAATTCTTTTATATATGACTCTATTACAGGACTTAGTTTGTTCAGGGCCCGAGGGCTTCCACATCTCTTGTTTCTATGCTAATTAAGATGTTGGTTTCTTCAGTCTTCGGATATGTGCAACAGGAGATTAGAGTTGTGTCTGCTTCCTATATATCGGCAAAATGGATCACACTGCTGCCAGGAGAATTCCATTAGTGTCATAAGTCTTCGAAATACTGTGCATTTTTCTGAGGATGAAGCCTGATATTCAGAAAGCAGTACAGTAATTTTCTGCTGGCAGATACCCCACCAGGATAAAAAAGAAAGGGTCTCAAGTGGGGAGCTATAGATGACTCTCAACATCAGTAAAATAAGAGATGGTTTTTGAAAATAATTATTTTCCCTCTACAAAGTGGTATAGATGTTTTTAAATATGATTTTATTTTCCTTTTCAAATTTAGTTTTGCAGAATACCAGAAATAAATTGAAAATGACAAAGAAGAGGACCTTTTTTCCCTCCCTACAACAGAGCACACGCAGTAGCTTGGTGATTCCAAATGTATTTTTTTTAAACAGTGGAAGGAATTAACTTAATAAGTAATGTGTTCAAAGACATCATGTAAATTCATTATTTTTCTGTGAAACTCACCATACAGTGGAATAGATGATACGAAACTGTGATATTAGTAGAGGAGCTGAAAGGTAACATTGATTCACTGCATGTTGCCAAGATTTAGATGACCATTTGATTAGTAACAGCTTGAAGACACCTGACTTGTTTTTTCTAGTGTCCAGAATAAAATTGGGGCTCTTAAAAATCATTTCACAATGTCATAAGCATTTACTCAATCAGGTATGAATTGTGCTTATTTTTTAGTTTATGTTTTAGAAATAATCAAACACAATTATATGATAATTCCCAGTAGCACTACCCTCAGGAAACTGATTATTAAACTATTTCATGATTTGAAACGCAATGTTTTCTCCACTCAGAAGAGAATACAACAGAACAGGAAAGGCAATAGGAAATAGGATAGCTCAGGGAAGAGAGAAATGGTAACCCTCCTTGCATAGCATAATAAATTGGGGGGCTTTCACAAAGCACAGGTGCGCCCCACTCTACCCCGAGATTCTGATTCATTTGGTCCGCACTGGGGCCAGGCATGAATCTCATGCTCAGCCTAGGTTGAAAACCACTATGATAAGAGAATAAACAAGCACACGTGAGAGCGTATGAGGTACCTCAGTGGTCCCGGGAGAATCACAGAGAACGGACATTCCTGTTTTCTGAAGGTCGACATTCTAGGTACATGGTGTCCTACCCCCAAAGACAGATGTTCTTGGAGGCTTGGAAAAGAAGCTATTGGCCCTGCTCTCTGCTTGTTGTGTGAGTTCCAATAAGCTACTTAAGGTTTGGAGCCTCAATTTCTCATCTGCGGAATGGGAATGATACCAGGTCACCATTATGACAAAATGAGATAATCCACGTAAAAGTTTAGCTCTGAACAGCAAATTCTCAGTACGTGTTATCTGAGGGCTCCACTGGGAGAAAGTAATGAGATCATTTCTTTGCCTTTTAAGCACTTAGCAGCAGAGGTATTTACAAAACAGCAATAGACAACCCCACCAAACCGTGCTACATATTTTATAGGATGAGGAATGACAAGCAAGTAGAAGTGATCATCTAATAACAACACCATACTCAGACTGCAACAGTATCCCTCACACAGGACAGCACCTCGGTTGCCGGGGTAAAAAGTGTGGATGGTGCAAAACAGCCTCTCTAGGAAAGAAAGAGCGCAGATGTGTGTGTAGTACCACCGTTGTTGTTTAAATTGAAGAAACTTGATTAGATATACAAGCTGAAAGGAAAAAGTCAAAAAAGAGGCAACGGGGAAACTGCAGGCGAAGGAGGAAGTATTTGATGGAGCAAGAACCTTGAAGTGGCAGGAACTCACGTGGCAGGATCAGCCTGGAACGCAGCTTAGTACAGTCTCGCTGTGGTGGAAGGAAAGGGCGACGGGCCGTGTAAAAGCAGATAAACACTAGGCAAGGCAGGAGAGTGAGCTGAGCCAGTTCTCCCTTGTCGGTCCTTATTTTCTCTGTGAAATATGAGCTGAGGTCATCAGCAGAGGTTGGAGAGGGAGAATGAGAGGAAGGGAGTGGAGAGTTTTCAACAGCGTTAGGGAGGTCCCAAGAGCTCCAAAGTATCCCTCACTGCAGTAAGTCATTTAGATGGTATTCTTGATTTGTCTTCTTGGCAGATTCTTGAAAATTTGCAGCCATTTGGAGATAATTAGTTTTCCAAATAGATCCCACTCTGGGAGAACCAATATTGCATTCTTTTAATGCAGGCTTTTATAAATAGCAATAAAACATTCTGCCATCTGACCATAAAGAAGAGACCCACATAAAGTCCTCCCTTCATTGAAAAGGGAGATGTTATCTCCTAAAGCTGTGCTGCAAATATCATTCCCTCCAATACATCCTGCATTCCTACTAAATAACAGTCTTTTGGTGGGGGAAGCAGAGGTTAGAAGATGCAGTTTTTAAACCAAGAAGATTTTTATTTTTATTTCTAAACAATTAACCTTGTTTTTCTTTGGGAGATGTGGATAAGATTTTTTTAATAAAAAATAACCTATACAGAGGCGCCTGGGTAGCTCCTTCGGTTGAGTGTCTGACTCTTGATTTCTGTTCAGGTCATGATCTCAGGATGTGAGATTGATTCCCGGGTTGGACTCCGCGTTCAGCTGGGAGTCGGCTTGAGATTCTCTCCCTCCTTCTCCCTCCGCCCCTCCCCTCTCACCGCTCCCTGCCATGCTCTCTCTCTCTTAAATAAAAAAATTATTCATTTATTTATTTATATTTATTTATTTATTTAAGATTTTATTTCTTTATTTGACACAGAGAGAGAGAGAACACAAATAGACAGAGCGGCAGGCAGAGGGAGAGGGAGAAGCAGGCTCTCCACTGATCAGGGAGCCCGATGCAGGGCTCGATCCCAGGACCCTGGGATCATGACATGAACCGAAGGCAGACGCTTAACTGACTGAGCTACCTAGGCACCCCTAAATAAATCTTTTAAAAAATTTTTAAAAGCTATACAGTAAATACAAAAAATAGAAGTCAGAAATGTAAATATATATGCCAAAAGCCAACCACCTTTCCTATTTTTCTGATTTAACCGGTAGCCAAAAAAATGTATTTTATGTCTGAACTAATGAATAAAAGGTCAAAGAGCTGAGTATAGATAATGAAAAGAAGCATAAAAACAATTGAGAGAGATGAGGAAAGCATTGGAGCAAACCACTTTGCAGATGGAATTTATGCTGAAGGCCATACGCAGGCCAGAACTGGAAATACAGTTGAAAGCTTAAAAGGTACAGTGATAAGGAAACATAGCAAAGGCCAGGAAGCAGATCTTCAGGGGTCTAATCACAAGTGCCCGAGAGGATTAGAGCTTCCACAAATACGGCACTGCTTTAGAGCAAGGAAAAACAAAAAGGAAAGCATTTGCCTCCAAAAGAAATCAGAGACACACTTGATCTGGAAAAAGAGAGAATTATAATGTAGAAAAAATAATAATGCTTTTTATTAATCAGTACTCAGTGTATCTCTTCATGTCCTTATATAATTCAATTCATTTCAATTAAAATATTTAAATTATATGAGCCTAGACCATGGAAATATGTAGAAGGTATACATATATACACGTATAGACGTTATCAATTCCTTCTTTTTTATGTTGTTTCATTCAAAGGATCTATAGGTAATAATCTATAGGAGATCGAATTGTTCAAAAATATGGGATTGTACATCCTCACTGGCCAGCTGTCAGATTTGGCCATATGACCTGCTCTGTCCAGTGAAATGTGAGCAGAAGTGGTATGTGTCCATGCAGAAAGAAGTAAACATAGCAGGTCTGAGGCTGCTAGGCTTAGAAAGACTTGCTTGCAAGATTGGCCCTTGGATGGTGTCAGGAAGCTTGGTTTGGGGAAAGTCCCCATCCTTCTCTGATAAGAATGACTCTCCACGCCTAAACTGTGCAATGTGGCTTGTGCTAAACACATGCTTTCCTCTGGGGAATCCAGAAGTGTGGTGCACGCTAGGCAGGGGTGCCTCGATGACCATCCCCCCCAAAAAAAAACCTTGGGTGCTCCATCTCTAATGAGTTTCCCTGGTAAATAACACTGCACACAGGTGTCACAATTTGATGCTGAAGGAATTAAATATATCCTGTGTGACTCCACTGGGAGAGCACTTTCGGGAGTTTGCACCTTGTTTCCTCCACACTTTGCCCCGTGCACCTTTTCCTTGGCTGATTTTGCTTCATATTCCTTCACAGTCATAAATCAATGCTCTGTGACTATATGCTTCAGTCCTATGAGTCCTTCCAGTGAATCTCCAAATCAAGGGGTGATCTTGGGGACCCAAGACACAGTGTCATTTTTAGTTTTTTTTCCTCTCTCATGACAAGTCACACTGCTCTAGCTAGAGGCTGCTCTTTCTTCTGGGTCTCAGAGGGAAGATGATATGACAAAGCCGTAGCCAACCTGAAGCTGCTTTACATGAGCCAAAAAAAGAAAAAAATCTCAGAGATGATAAGCCTGTAAGATTTTGGAGTTTCCATTACCACAGCAAAGCCTAACCTTTTCTGATGGATATATAATCCCAGTGATACATGTGCATAGTTCTCTTGTTCTCCACAAAACTTGTCTCACTTGACCCTGGCCATCTCAAAACCCTATGAAGTATGGCAGCCAGATGACAATATTTCTATGCTAGAGACTATCTGGGCCCTTATCTTTTCCCCCAATTCACATGACATTAGATAAATAAACCTCAACATGAAGCATGGTTCCTTGCTGTGGCCCATACAAGAAGCAGAAGGGTGGTGAATTAGCCTTTGCAACTCGGAACACTCACAGTTATCACTTGCGTTTGAAGTTCTTATTAGTGATTACTGTGGGTTTTTTGTGTTGCTGTTGTTGTCGTTGTTGTCATTTTCTGTCCACAGCACCTGAAAAGGCATAGGTGTCTTTCTAGGTTTCTGGCTGTCCATCAGTTTAATCGGCCCTGGCAGGTAACAGTTTCTCTGAGATAATCTCATAGGACCATAGAATTAGATCTGATTTGTGCCACATCACCCATATTTTAAATCATACTGAATCTAACATAACCTTCAAATTTGGTAAAATTCAACTTACTAATTCTCTATTGCTGGATAACAATTTCTGTATTACTTCAAAATATACTGGCTTAGAACAGCAATAATATTTATTATCTCAAACAATTTCAGTCGGTCAGAAATTCCAGAGTATCTTAGCTGAGGGCTCTGTCTCCGGACTTCTTATCAGTTTGCAATCAAGTTTTGGACCAAGGCTGCAGACATCTGCAGGCTTCACTGGGGCTGGAGAATCTGCTTTTATGGCAGCTTGTTTACATGGTGGCCAAGTTAGCACCATCTGTCGCAAAGAGGTCTCTGTTCCTCACCCCATGCGTTCTGTTGTGGCGCTGCTTGAGTATCCTCGTGACATGGCAGTTGGCTTCCTCCACGGTGAAGGATCCAAAAGAAAGCAAGAAGAATCTACAATGCCTTCTATGCCTTTGTCCTGGAAGTCACACACCATCACTTCTGCTGCATTTTATTCATTAGAAGTGTGTTACTAAGTCTAGCTCACATTAAAGAGGAGAGAAATTAGACTCCAACTTTTGAGAAGTGTCAAAGAATCTGTTAGCATATTTTAAGAACACCACATCCATATAGGTCATTATTATTGCTGTTTATCAATCTGTTCAGTTCTCCCCGACTCTGGGGAGACAGTGTAGACATTTATGTGTGTTGCTCCTCATGATGGGTATGGCCATGTGGCTACATCTGGCCGATGAATTGTGAGTGGACTAGTCATTAAATACTTCTGGAAAATTGGAGATTTATATGGAAAAAGGAAAGAAGACATTGCTACTTTATGTCATTCACAAACATAAAATGCTGATGAATTAAAGAAGTAAAGAAGAAAACCAGCAATGTGAGGATTTTCAAAGAAAACTTATAATATGGGGCGCCTGGGTGGCTCAGTCGTTAAGTGTCTACCTTCGGCTCAGGTCATGATCCCAGGGTCCTGGGATCGAGCCCCGCATCAGGCTCCCTGCTCGGTGGGAAACCTGCTTCTCCTTCTCCCACTCCCCCTGCTTGTGTTCCTGCTCTCACTATCTCTCTCTCTGATAAATAAATAAATAAATAAACAAATAAATAAATAAGAAAAGTTATAATAATTTATTACATTGGAGAAGGTAAGAATTTCTTAAGGCACAAAAAATATAAAGGTGAAATTTCTTTTCAACAGAAGACATAACCAACAGAGTGAAAGGTGAGACTCAAATTTGGAGAGGACACATGCAACCCATGTAATTAGCAAAGAATCTGGGGTGTATACAGAAGTCAAAAGAAACCATAAGAAAAAGAGTAACAGGGGCGCCTGGGTGGCTCAGTCGTTAAGCGTCTGCCTTCGGCTCAGGTCATGATCCCAGAGTCCTGGGATCGAGCCCCGCATCGAGCCCCGCATCGGGCTCCCTGCTCCGCGGGAAGCCTGCTGCTCCCTCTCCCACTCCCCCTGCTTGTGTTCCCTCTCTCGCTGTGTCTCTGTCTGTCAAATAAATAAAAAAAAAAAAAAAAGAAAGAAAAAGAGTAACAAAGCAGTAAAAAATAAGTAGATAATGCATATGATAAGAAAGTCACAGAAGAGGAAAGGGATGATGCTCCATGTCACAGACAGAACAGGGTAATGCAAACTAAACTTCAGTGAGATACCACTTCACGTTTGTCAGATGGGCAAAAAATAATAAACCTTAGAGCACAAATTCTCAGCCAGGTAGAAGAGTTGCTGGTGTGAATATAGATTAGGGCAAGCACCTTGGAGAACAACAGAACAAAAGCCAATAAAATCAGAGCTGTAAATTGACTCAGAAATTCCACTTCTAATTCCACGTTCTTTAGCTTGCAGAAGCACAAGGGGCACGTGTGTAAATGTACCATGTTGATAAAATCTCAAAATATCAATAACGAGTGAAAAGGCAATTTGCAAAAATATGTTAATCTTATCATTTCATTTACGTAAATTTTAAAACGTGTAAAACAATGCTATATAGTGTTACTGAATAAATGCATATGTAGAAAAGACAAGAAAAATTGTATGTAGTTCAAGGTTGAGGTTTTCTCCTGGGAAAAAGAATAAGCTAAATGATTGGGGAATGGAAGAGGGATGGTTTGCCAAATCAGGCACACTTTTTCTATTTTCTCAAGAGAGATCTGAGCAGATATAGCAAAACGTTACCATCTGCTTAATACTTGTAGTGAATGCTTGTTATTGTCATTTACCATATTTGTCAATGTGTTTGGAGACTTTCAAAGTTGAAAACTAAAATTTTATTTTAAGAGAACCACTAGACTAAATTTTGTCAAACTCTTATTTTATTAAAATCTGTAATTCTAACAGGGAGAGGGGTAACCCCTAAATCATGATGAGTGATTCATAAAATACTGGGCTTTTTAAATCAACCTACATTAGTGCCACCTGTCACTTGGATTCTGTATATGACACATTAAATCTACAGTCCCTGGAGCAGTACTCACCGATGCCTGTGGCCCAGGAAAGTTCTCTGGCCACCCAAAGTTCTGTCACCTCACAAGACAATACCATCATGTCAGTTCTGGAAAATTCAAATCAGCTATCTGTAACTTCTTAAAAGAACCGAAATGGTTTGCACTCTACTGAGTGTTTCTATGTTGTCAAACTAGCTGATACAATAAAAAGTCTTTTTCAAAGAACGTACATTTAAGGCATTCAATTCCTTCTTTCCCACAAAACCAATCCAATCGCATTTGAACTTATTAGGAATGAAAAATACATATAAGTCTCCATTATCTCCTAACTTTCTCAAGAAGGTTTCGGAGAGAGTGTGAAACATGTGAATTATACTTTAATTGTAACTGTCACTTCCCAGACACAGCTGGATGACAAGAGCTGTGAAATTGCTTAATTTTTAAAAAGAAAAAAATTCGATGGTTCTAGTTTTGCTGACAAGAGAAAGGTCCAACTTTCTCTCATAGGAAAGAATTTTTAACCACATTTTAGGCTGGATGGGACTGAAGAGTATAGATAAGCATCCAATCTTCCAGATGCTTATCCTGAATAAATCTCCAAAGTTTGAAGGGATCGCCTGGGAGCTAATCTTTTCAGCTTTGAGCTTCAGTCAGCCAATAATAACAGTAAAATAGAAAGCTGATCCATTTCCCAGTTTTTCTTCCCATTACAGTACAATACCAAGAGCCACACTCATTTCAGCTGCAATGTTTCTGCACTGAGTGTGATTGTGTACGTGTGAATGAGCGTGTGCCTCTGTGTGAATTGTACACCTTTGTCCAAAAAACACATTCTTCGTCCAAGGGTACAGAATTGTCCTCTCTTAGTAGCAGAGGTTTGCAAGTCTCCTCAATAAGGACTGTGTTCTGGATCTGGGCCAAATAATGAAGGACTAAATTACTAAATTATCCTAGTCATAAACTGTCCATTTTAATGAGTCCAAACTTCATGATATTTTTTAAAATCACTTCCTTCTATGTGCCTGTCATTCATTTATTCAATCACAAATCAATATTTACTGAGTGCCTACCCTGAGCAGATTCTATATGAGGCATTTCATAGTCAAGCAACTATGGGACTATAAAGTAACATGTCATTTCCTGTTTTCCATATCAATTACATTGCAGGAAAATTAAATCACAGATTTCTCAGTGAAAGATACGATTTCAGTCATATATTTTCTGATCCCTAGGAATGGTGATGACTCTCCATCACTGTAGTCAATGTGCAGGCAGTAACTCAGCAAAATTAGAGAGAATGTGACAACAAGAGAAAATCAAAATGATTCGTAAAGCAAGAATTCATCACATTTTCAGGAAAAACCACACAGTATCCTGACATGAAAGCCATTAGAGGGAAAATGTATTTCATTAGCCTGGTTTTCTAAGGACGGTTAGGTTATACAACCAGTTCGCCTTGTTTTAATCCTTTTCCTCCGCCCTCTGCCCTATATCCTCATGTTCTTACAGAAGTTTCGTGATTGCCTTGGAATCTTTATGAGAAGGGAGAAAAAAGAAACCCAAAACATTTTCCCGAATATCTTTAGATGGAATGGATTATATTTGACCCTTCACTTCCTTCCCCTCAGAAATTTCAACAGAAACCCAAACCTTCACTTACCTCATAAACACACTTTATGCAGTTATATACAGTGAGTATGTGAGTCCATACACAGGAGTTATATACATCCGTGTGCAGGACTATATGATTGTAATAATTCTCAGACTGTCACCACACTCATGCCACAAACAGTGGAAGATTGAACATTTATGTGTGTGTCTGTGTGAGTATGCATGTTTGTTAGCATGTGTGTATGCATGCATGTAGAGAGAGACAGAAAGAGAGAGAAAGAGAAATAGAAAGACGAGAAGAGGGAAACAATTTTTTTAATGTTTATTTATTTTTTATTAACATGAAATATATTATTTGTTTCAGGGGTACAGGTCTGTGATTTATCAGTCTTACACAATTCACAGCACTCACCATAGCACATACCCTCCCCGATGTCCATCACCCAGCCACCCCATCCCTCCCACCCCCCTCCCCTCCCGCAACCCTCAGTTTGTTTCCTGAGATCAAGAGTCTCTTATGGTTTGTCTCCTTCTCTGGTTTCATCTTGTTTCATTTTTCCCTCCTTTCCCCTATGAGCTGCTGCCTTGTTTCTCAAATTCCACATTATCAGTGAGATCATATGATAATTGCCTTTCTCTGACTGACTTATTTCGCTTAGCATAATACCCTCTAGTTCCATCCACGTCATTGCAAATGGCAAGATTTCATTTTTTTGATGGCCGAGTAATATTCCATTGTATATATATATACCACATCTTCTTTATCCATTCATCCCTTGATGGACATCTGGGCTCTTTCCATAGTTTGGCTATTGTGGACATTGCTGCTATAAACATCGGGGTGCACGTAACCCTTCGGATCCCTACATTTGTATCTTTGGAGTAAATACCCAGTAGTGCAATTGCTGGGTCGTAGGGTAGCTCTATTTTCAGCTTTTTGAGGAACCTCCATACTGTTCTCCAGAGTGGCTGCACCGGCTTGCATTCCCACCAACAGTGTAGGAGGAAGAGGGGAACAATTTGAAATAAAATAAAACAACAATCCTTCATGGATTAGTATGGATCTGGTTAAAATTTATGGTAGAAATTGTGAGGTGAAAAGAGAAAGAGCTGGAAATGACTACTTTTTAAATAAATGAACTGAACTGAAAAAGAACTGGTGGTGCTTCCTAACCATGGGGAGAGCTGTAATACTACCAACAAAGTTGTAAGTCTGTGAATAAAATGGTCCAGGAGCTGGGCTTGACACAGCGCTGCCCATGTGGAAGCTCTCACTGCTTCTCCCAGGGTCAAAGGTACTTTTCAGAGATGCCCGAAGCCTATAAACTGCTATGCTTTCTGATGCTAATATCAGGGCACTGAAATAAAGAAAATCCTGAATCTGCATGTTAAAAGGGCATACATCTCCTGGTGGAAAAACTATAGAATCACCAATATTGTAACACAATTTGGTAAAATAATTAGCCTCTAAGTTTGAGGAGGCCCTGCCATCCAGGCCAAAAATAAAGCTGCCAAAGGGTGAATACAAACAGGCTGGTGTTGGATTACTAATAAGAACTTTCATAATTCAGACAGCAGGGGAAATATTATCTATGTGTATGTTTATTTATTTGTGTGTGGGAAATATCAAAAGAATACGCACTATATTCTTTTAGTGGTGTTGTAGTAGTGATCTTTGGGGTTCGGAAATGATCTCGTGATTTTATTTTTGCTTATTTTATCTTCTAGTTTTCAGCAATGTGTATATATTGATTTGTAGTAATAAAGTGTCATTAAAGTAAGAATCAAATAGCAAAAGCATAAAAAATAGATAAGAAGAAGATAGTGGTTGGGGCACCTGGGTGGCTCAGTCAGTTGAGCATCCAACTCTTGGTTTCAGCTCAGGTCATATCTCATGGGTCGTGGGATGGAGCCCCACATCAGGCTCTGTGTTCAGTGGGGAGTCTGCTTGAGGATTCTTTCCTTCTATCCCTCTCGAGCTCACTCTCTCTCAATTAATAACATCTTTAAAAAAAAAAAGAAGACAGAGGAACAGACTCTAAAAGACAGGAAACAAGACACAAGAAGATATATGCATAAAATAGTTTGATTTTTTAAAGATTTATTTATTTATTTGAGAGAGAGCATGTGAGTGGGGGCAGAGGTAGAGGAAGAGGGAGAAAGAGAATCCTCAAGCAGACTCCCTGCTGAGTGTGGAGCCTGACGGGGGGCTCTGTCCCAGGATCCTGAGATCACGACCTGAGCCAAAATTGGCCCTTTGACCCACTGAGCCACCCACGCACCCCTAAAATAGTTTGATTTTTTTTTAATTTTTTTTAAGATTTATTTATTTGAAAGAGAGAGAATGAGAGAGAGAGAGCACATGAGAGGGGGAGGGTCAGAGGGAGAAGCAGACTCCCCGCTGAGCAGGGAGCCTGATGCGGGACTCGATCCTGGGACTCCAGGATCATGACCTGAGCCGAAGGCAGTCACTTAACCAACTGAGCCACCCATCGCTTAACCAACTGAGCCACCCATCGCTTAACCAACTGAACCACCCAGGCGCCCCCAAAATAGTTTGATTTTAAATGCAACAGACATCCGAGTGTTTTGAGGGAAAAAATGGAATTTAAAAATCAAAAACCAAGAAATAATTGGAGAAGCCATTTTAAAATGAATGACAGTAAACATCAAGTCATTCTGAAAACAGATATAATAAATACAGATATAAATAAGTTACAAAAACAGAATATAATGATTCCAGTATTTGAGGTAAAATAGAAGGTTATAATTTAACAAAATTTAGGAAGTGCATTCTTGAAGATAGGAGAAAAAAGACTGATATTTCTTCATCTTTCATAGGAGAGAAGCAATAGTGTCTATCTATGGATGATAAAGTAATAGAAATTTTGGGATATTTAAATGTATAATTATATCTCCAGGAAAAGCAAAACAATAAAAATATGGAGAAGCAAGGAAGGGTTGATAATGTTCCCAAATTACTATAGGAAATTATGATAATTATAACACTACTAGTCAGAGTTTTTGGAATATAGCTAAAGCGACACTCAGTGGAAGTTTATACCATGTTATTCAAGAATAAGTACCGAAAATAAGTGAATAAAATGAAAAAAAATGAATGCAGACTACAAAAGTATCCTAGAAAAAGTATTTTAGTAAAAAATAAGATAAAGGTAAAAATTATTTCTATGAAATAAATAAAATAAGAGAAATAATGAACAGAGACAAGTGGGGCTTCTAGGAGCAATGGAGAAAACAATATGACAATAGATAAACTGCCAGCAAATCTGATAAAGAAAAAGGAAGAAAGCACAAATTTGCAAAATTAAAAATAATAAATTGGAGAGTAATGATTAACAAAAACATTTTGTAAAGCTCTCCATATAAATTTGAAATATCTGGATAAAATACATATTTTAGAAAAAAATACTACAAAAACTAATTCCAGAAAGCTAAAATCAAGCAATTACATTTAAGAGTCTGATCAGATTCTGATAAGAGTCTATTAAGAAGTTGCCCTCTAATGAAAAAAGTTCAGAATGTTTTAAAAATAAAAAAGTTGAACATATCTGTAGATGGAACAGATAATTTCAGTGTCATGTGCATTGTTCCAGACTATAGCAAGTGAAAGAAAGTCTCCAAGTACTTTTTCTTTTTTTTTTTTAAGTAATTCTGCACCTTAGTAGGCAACATTCTTTTTTTTTAAAGATTTTATTTATTTATTCATGAGAGACAGAGAAAGAGAGAGGCAGAGGGAGAAGCAGGCTCCCTGCTGAGCAGGAAGCCCAATGCGGGACTTGATTTCAGGACCCTGGGATCATGACCTGAGCCGAAGGCAGACGCTTAACCATCTGAGCCACCCAGGTGCCCTCCAAGTACTTTTTCTTAAAGCAGCATAATATTGTCACCCAAACTTAACAAAGGCCACAAAAAGAACCACAGACCAATCTCATTTATAATGAATAACAATGAAAATATTCTAAATAAAACAAGCACATTACAGTGGCACATTTAAAGATCAATATACCATAAACAAATAAGTAGGATTTATTCAGAAATATAAGCATGATTGATGGAAACCAATTAATATAATTAACCATTATAGGTAAAACAAAAACTAATGCATCAACCCTGTAGATAACAAAAAGTATTACTTAGTAAAATTCAAAAATTCCTGATTAAATCTGGAAGATACCTCTTCACAATTGGTATATATTTGATAACAGTTATTTATTAGAAGCCTGTCAATAAACACTCTTAATGGTTAAACATCAACAGTTCAAAAACAAGGTGAAATTATTCTTTAAATGTTTTATTCAATATTGTTCTGAAAGTACCAATCAATTCAATTACCTAAGAGAAAAAAATTAGATTTTTAAAGGAAAGGAGTAACAAAATTATGTACAGATGATATGATTACATATCTGAAAAATCCTAAAAAATCAGAGGAAGGAAAGAAGGTAGGAAACCACAAAATATTTGTCAGTTAGCTATTACAAAATTGGTATTCTAGGGTGCCTGGGTGGCTCAGTCGGTTAAGCGCCTGCCTTCGGCTCAGGTCATGATTCCGGGGTCCTGGGATCGAGGCCTGCATTGGGCTCCTTGCTCAGCAGGTAGCCTGCTTCTCCCTCTGCCTGCTGCTCTCCCTGCTTGTGCTCTCTCTCCGACAAATAAATAAATAAAATCTTAAAAAAAAAAAAAAGAAAGTGCATGGCTAAAATTAAAAAAAAAAATGGTATTCTAAAAATCCAATCATTTTCCTATATATATAGGAAAGATCCTATTTACCAACACCAGCACTCATACACACATAACAATCACATCCTAGTAATAAACAAGAAATGAGGAAAAACCCTCAAAATTTCTTAAAGACATAAGAATATGAACTAATGGACATATATGCCATTTACAGGATTAAGAATATTGAACAGTAAACATTTCTATTTCCTATAAATTAAATATTTGGTGTGATATCATTAAGAATAACAACATTTTTTTACAAAGAGACAAACTGTTTTTAAAGTTTAATTGCTGGAGGACTTTTTGCTAAGTGAAATAAGCCAGGCACAAAAGAAAAGTATTGCATGGTTTTGCTTATATGTGGAATCTGAAGACATTGATTCACAGCAGAGAGTAGAACGATGGTTCCAGAGACAAGGAAAAGAGGGGAAAAGGGAGATGTTGGTCATAGGGTACAAAGTTGCAGTTGTACAGGATGAGTAATTTCTAGAGATCCAATGTGGAGGATGGTGACTTTAGTTTAAAATACAGTATTACAGGGGCACCTGGGTGGCTCAGTTGGTTAAACATCTGACTCTTGATTTCAGCACAGGTCATGATCTCAGGGTCTTGAGATGGAGCCCAAATCAGTCTCTGCGCTGAGTGTGGAGCCTGCTTGAGATTTTCTCCCCCTCTGCCCCTCCCCCTGCTCTCTCTCTCTCTCTCAAAAAAAAAAAAAAAAAGTAAATAAATAAATAATTTAAAAACCTGTATTATATACCAGAAATTTGCTAATCAGGTGCTTTCACCACAAACACACAGACACAGACACACACAAAAATGGTAACTGTGAAGGGACGGATATGCTAATTAATTTAATTGTAGTAATCATTTCACTGTGTGTATGTATATCAAAATATTATGTTGTCTACCTTAAATATATACAATTTATATTTTTAAATTTAAATTAAATTTAAAAAAATGAAGTTTAATTGGGGAAAATAAATACATGAGAATATCCAGAAAATTCTGAAATAAAACTATAATAGGGGAGGAGGAGAGGGAGGAGGCCTAGGTAGCCAGACTATAGAGTGGTTACAAAAAGTCCAGAAATATATGCAAGTAGATATGACAATTCACTATATGAAAAATGGTGGGAATCTGAGAGATTATTCAATAAATTTTGATGGGACAATCAGCTACTTAAACTAAGAATAAAGCTGAATTTTTCCTTCTCTCTTTATAACAAAATAAATTCCAACTGAACTAAACATCAAAGGAAAAATAATGAAAGCATAACCATAATAAAGAATATATCCCAAATTTTCAAAATCCTGAAGTTGAACAACTTTTTAAATCAAGACTAGAAAATCCAGAAACCATAAGAGAATATGTTGGTAAATTACTCCTCATGTAAATTTAAAACTTCTGTGTGCTTAAAACCAAGTAGCATGAACAAAGACAAAAGCCAAAAAACAAACTGGAGAATATTTGCAAATATATTCAAAGGTAAAATACTATTTTCCTTAAAATATAAAACTCTCCTAAAAATCAATATAGAAAAATACCCCAAATCCTCTGAAAGACATAGATTAATAGGTATTTCACTGAAAAATAAACACATATGGCTTCTGTGCAGATGGAGGATGCCCAATCCCTCTCATAAATAAATGCAAATTAAAGCAAAATAAAGATAGCAATTCTTAGCTGCCAGATTGGCAACAGTTTGATAGTATACAGTCTTGGCAAGATTGTGAGGAAAAAGCATTATCACACACTGGCAAAGGGTGTACACATTGTCATAATAACTTCCTTAGAAGGCAGTGTGATAGTATCTATAAAAAGTAAAAACAGGCACATCCTCCAACTCAGAAATTTGATCTTGAGGAATTTATTCTACAGATAGACTTGCACATTTGTGCAACTGTGAGGGTACCAAAAAAATGTTTTGAAGCATGGTTTTATATATATATATCATTGGGAGCAACCTATGTACTAACATAGTTAGGAGGTTAAGTGGGCTTGAGCCCTAAGGCTCCACTGCCTGATGTAATATCTGGGTGGTTCCACCACTTACTAGCTCTGTGACCTTGAACAAGCTCCTAAACGATCTGTGCCTCAGTTTCCTAATCTGTAAGGTGGTGTTAAAAGGAGTATCTATTTCATAGGGTTGTTAAGATTAAATGAGTTAACACATATAGAGTACATAGTGTCATATATACATAAAAGTATATATACATGTATAATTTATATATATACATATATGTACACACACAATTATAATATTTTTAAATTATTTTAAGACAGTTTAAGTCCATTGTTGGTATGGAAAAATCTCCAGGATATACTGCTATACTCAAAAAATAAGATAAAGAACAGAATGGGTCCTATGCTCCCATGTAAGTCCAAAAAGATACGTGTTTACATAAAACTCCAAAAGGATCTATCCTCAAATAGATCCCACAATCTGTTCCTATACTCAAGCCCATCTTAGTGCTCAAGTGACTTGCCCTTCCTTGGTCTTTCGTTGTTACACACAATTAAGGAGCTGACTATTTACAAATATCCTCTAAGTGATCCATTAAAGTTTACGAAAAATTGAAACTATTTGAAATTATACTAACACTCTACAATTCTGTTAACGCTATGCACCTTTATATGTCCAAAAAAGATATGTGTTCCCATAAAGCTCCAAGATGTGAGCGTCGAAATGTATCACACATTCCCCACAGGATGCCCAAGAAACTGTGGGTGATCATCGCCTGTTGGGAAAAGAGTTCAAGATGTGAGTCAGAAGCAGATACCCATGTTGCCTGACTTATGATGATTCGACTTAAGATTTTTTGTAAAAGGGATACGCATTCAGTAGAAACCATACTTTGAATTTTGATCATTTCCTTGGCTAGCGATATGCAGGATGATATGCTGTCTTGATGCTGGGCAATGTCAGCAGGACGCAGCTCCCAGCCAGTCGTGCAATCACAGAGGAAACAACCCACACCCCTACAATCGTTCTGTTTTTCATTGTTAGGACAGTATTAGATAAGTTAAATGAAATAGTCAACGCTTTATTGTAAAAAAACAACAACAACTTTGTGTTAGGTGATTTTGCCCAACTGTAGGCTAGTGTAAGTGTAATTTAAAGTAAGCAAGGTTAAGCTATGATGTTCGGAAGGTGTTGTATTAAATGCATTTTTGACAGGATACTTTTAATTTGTGATGAGTTTATTGGGACATAACAGGATCATAAGTCAAGGAAGATCTGTATTTTAGTGTATGTTTTTGTATGGCTTGATATTTTTTACCTTGGGAATAGGTTAATTTAATAAGTTATGAATCTAGGGAGTTATTTTTGTTTTTAAATGAAACAAACATCCAATCAAAGAAGTACCCACACAAAACTATAGTTCTCAGCATTACTCAGGAATAATGTCACAGTGTACAACTTCCCTCTTCCACTTGCTCTATGGGATGCCCCTCGATTACATTACCTATCATAACTCCAGAAAACAGAACAATTGGTGTCAAACAATTTTGTGTTTTGTGATTACATTGTTTAGCAGCTGAGAGTTCCAAAAAAGTCCCAAGTGTGAAAATAGAAAGCAGTGATTCCCCACCCAAGTCCTTAGCCCCCTCAAATAGATCCCACAATTGGTTCTTGTACTCAAGCCCATCTTAGTGCTCAAGTGACTTGCCCTTCCTTGGTCTTTCATTGTTATACACAATTATTTGACTATTTACAAGTATTTTCTAAGTGAGCTATTAAAGTTTATGAAAAGTAGAAACTATTTTAAATTATACTAATACTCTACAATTCTGTTATCACTCAGTTCTTTTCAACAGGGAAATGAAAACAAATAGGATAGGCAGGCCATAGCATCAGTATTCATTTTCTGTTGCTGAGTAACAAAATGACCACAAACTTAAAACAATACATTTTTATTATCTCAAAGTTCTCGTAGGTCAGGATTCTGGGCACAGCTTAACTGGGTCCTCTGATCAGGACCTCGCAAGTCTGCAGTGAAGGTGTCCACTAAACCTGTTCTCTTCTGGAGCATGAGCATCTTTTCCAAGCTCATTCAGTTGTTGGGAAAACATGGGTCCTGTGGTCGTATGATTAAAGTCTTGCTAGCAGTTGACTATAGACTGCTCTCAGCTCCTAGAGGACACCCTCGTTCCTTGCCACAAGTCCCCCTCCATTGACTGTCCCACAATAGTCAGCTTACTTATTTTAGGCCAGCCAGAGAATCTCTCACTCTGACCTGCTGAGAAGGAGTTTTATATAACGTCACATAACCACAGGAGTGCTATCCCAGCACCTTTGCCACATAATGTAACCCGACTGAGGTAGTGGCGTCCCTTTGCCACATTCTATTGGCCAGAAGTAAACACAGGTCCATCCTGCATTCAAGGGGAAGTGTTCTACAAGGGTGTGACTCCCTGGGGTCATCTTAGTGTATGCCTTCCACAGCATCCTACCTAAGAAGTCAGTCAGGGAAGTTCGAGAATTATTATTGCCCATTAAAGAGGTTGTCGGGATAAATAAAATAAAATAAGATAAGATAGCATGATGTACTTACAGATGAGGGACAATGCCAACATCTGGCGGGAGCTGATTAATATGCTACTTGGTAGTTAGGGAACAGCAAGTAAATATTTTTATGAATGAAAAATACTTGGATGCCATGTAACGAGGACCATAAACTGTTTTAATTTTTGCCTTCTAACCTATGGCAGCAGGAACATTTTTAAACAAACACACACACAAAGGCCATGCTCCCAGAAATTATTTTCTACTGCAACTCAAGCCTGACATTTGGATATAATCCCTCTGGGAAATTCTTGTTTTCTTTTTAAATGTTATTCCTTCAAATGCCAACATTTGAGAAGATGGCAGCCACCTGTCCAGAGGCAGGTTGGGGAGATAAATCCAAGGGCATAGGTGATTCCAGGCCACAGGGCCCCTTTATCCCTTCCTCATCTCCTTTGCAGCCACCTCTAGAGAGGTCTTCTTCCCCAGTCACTGAATTTCTCTGACAGAGATTAGAATGATCAAATTCAACCGAGCCCTGGAAGATTTAATCAGTCGCCTTCCGGGAATAAGTATCCCGGAAGTTTTGCTTAGAAGTTGGTAAAAGAAATATCAATAATAATTAAATTCACTGTCTGTAGGAAATTATTATATGCTGGATAGTTAATAATCTGTATTTATTTATAAGTGTAATTTAAATATCTACATGGCTTACACTTGAGAACTACAGATGCTAAAACAGGCTAAGCATTTCTATAGAGATATGAAGGAAATACACATCGATTTCAGTGAATGAAAACACTTCCATAATTGGCTTTTATTTTTGTTTCTACGAGTCTGAACTAAGTCTGAGAGGAAAGGGATCTTGAAGACCTCAGAACCTTTGAGGTCAGAGTATCCATCTCTATGAATATGGATCACTATTCGGTTATTTAGATCTATCATTTGAACAATGACTGTACTACTTACAAATGAAGTTGACATTTGAGTGAAACTCCAAGATAAACTTGAGACATTAGCTTGTACCCAATTATCTTAAAATAATAATCCTTAAATCAACTCCAAGTCCTAGGATTGCCTGTTCCTGGGTTTAGGTAAATTTTCATTGCCTGAAAATTACCATTTACAGTGATTTTCTCCACAGATTCCTCCTCACATTGAGGTTTTTTTTAACCTGAGTTAAAAGTCAATTCTTCCCCATTAGCCCTTTGACCTTAAGCAGGTCACTTAACCTCTCTGAGTCTCAGGTTATACATCTGTAAAATAGGGGTAATTGTACAACCTAGAAAGTTCTCCAAAGTTAAAGAGATATTGCATGCAGCTGTTCTTAACATCATGTCTTGTATACAGTAAGTGCTCATTAAGTGATAGCTATTGTTAATAACACTATATAGAAAAAATGATTCAGTCAGAATCTTGTATGGACAAATCTCTACTATCCCATTAACAAGATATATATATATATATATAATCTTTGTGCTTTTGGGTGGGGGTGGGGCTTGAGTTTTGAAATACAAAATAACATAATGCTGATAGGTATGAACGTTTCTTTATGTGCTAAAATTATGCTGCTCTTCTTTAAAGTCAACCTGCATTTTATGCAATTGAAAATAACAGTTATTTTCCAAAGTTTCTTTTTCATGAGCACCACATAGTGGAGTCCGGAGTTGCAGAGGAGAGACACACACAGCCTCTTCTTATATTAAATGTTACCGAATGAAAGCAGTTTGATTTGCTGTTTTCTCAATCCCATTTTGCACAGTTTGAGTTCCTCTAAAGGTCTGCATATCTTGAAGTCTTTCTTCTTCTCAGTGCTCATGCTCAGTATCAATCTCTCTCCCAGCCCCTCTCTCTCTTTGTCTCTCTCTTTCTCTCCCTGTCCCCCCAACCCCGTTCTCTCTGTCAGGAGCTGAATGGCATCAACTCTGCACACACGTCTCCCTCAGCCCCTGTGGATTTGATCATCTCATTATTGAAATACAGTGTCCTTTGTTCACATCTATGGCAGATATTAACATTTTTATTGGAAACCAAAGTAATTCACTTACTCTGTGAATTCTCCTCTGCTGTAAATGACAGAAGAGACCCTCTCGCCAAGTGCAGTCATTTCAGAGGCTTTATTAGTTTCAAGAAGAAAAGGGTCCAGGTTAAAATGAAGTTAACAGATTTGCTGAAGGGCATGATTCTATACACGAGAAAGTCTTTCCCTTGCTAACATAACCCAGTGTTGAACTCTGTGATCTCACTCCACAGAACTACCTGTGACAAGGCGCTCAACACACTCTGAGCAGCAAAATTCCAGATCTGAACTCCTGGTGCTTGGGAGCAACAGTTCTTGGGACCAAATCAGAAAGCCCCCCATCGTATGCACAGCGTCCAGGGCAATAATCAATATTGTACTTTCTTCAGCTGGATATTTTTTGAGCCTAGGAATAATCGGGGAAACCACATTCTGGGTTCATTATCAAAATTAAAGGGCCCAATCTCAGTGTATCTGCTAGGATTCTGGGAGCAAACAAATCTCTGCGTGGCCCCCTGCCTTTTAGGAGCTTCCATAGACTCCTCTTGGAGGCTTCCCTGCCCTATTGGCCTGAATTAAATAGAGGCAAAGACACCCTCAATATTATCACTAATTTAAGGGATGCACGTTTGATGAAATGACTGTGGACATCTGGGAGACCTCTGGATATTAGGCCTGTCTCAGGGACCTACATCCCACACCAGCTAAGGTAATTTAAAACACCTCAAGAAACTTTTCTTCTTATTGTCAATAGCCTCCCTAATCTAGCAAGAAGAGTGACCTGAAATTCAGAAGACCCAGGTTTTAATATTGCCAGATCACTGCCTGGCTTTGAACTCTTCTGAAACTCAAGGGCTTCAGTGGGGATATAATGGGTATTAAGATGCCCAACCGATCTAGTTGAGTCTCAACATATGAGTGAAATGGGGGCAGCCCCTTATGGCCATATCAGATTTTCCAATCCTCTCTCCGAAGTCCTATTCAGGATCCATAAATCTCTTGAAAGCCAGATCAGCTCAGAGACTCCTCAGCATGATCCCATCAGGCATACCTGTGCACCCTGGGGGGCACAAGCAAGGGGTTCTGAGCCTCACCATATGGAAAAGGGGACCTGCGCCTGGCAAGGTTCTCAGCAGATGCCTAAAAGGCATCTGGTGCTAGTGGTCCAGGAGGAATTTATGGAGAGAGAGAGAGAGAGAAGGTAGGGTCATAATCAGAATAGTCTCCTCTTTCTCTTGTCTTTATTCCTGCAGATAAATATAATCCACCATCCTGGTCTTTGAAGTTACAAAGGTAAGACACCCAGGTAATTTCTTTTAAATCTGGGTTCTTGAACTCAGATAAGGTGAATGTACATATGGCTTTTCTATATGATGATGAGGTTATTCTAAAAATAAACATGAGCTAAAAGATGTGAGGGATCCAGGGAAAAGATTAGACTTTTCCCTCCGGGAAATCTACCAGACATGCAGAAGATGGAGGCGTCAGTATCAGAGTTCATGCTTTAGAGATGCTTTAGTTGAATGAGACCTAATCCCAATGAAAGAGTAGCCTTTGAGGGGAAGCTGCTTCCCTGGCAGCCCAGAGTAACTGTGGCTATTGTATGTGTTTGCTGATTAACAAACATGTCAGAAGAGCCTACACCTCTTGTTCTAGTTTCTTTCATCAACAGAAGTGTACATACAATCCCTGATGGGGCATTCTAACTTGGATGGTCCCCAGAACCCTCATACTCACAACATGCAGGACTGTACTCTTTATCTCCCCCATCACATACCTTTTCCTCTTCACCCCCACAAACCCTATTGTGTTCTTTAGACTTTATTGATCTCCAGCACATCCCCAACTGCCCAAATGAAAAAATAAGTAAATAAAAATAAGAGAAATCATTAACTTTTTTTAATCTCATGTTCCCAAATACAATCAGTCATCAGATCCTGATGATTCGAACGCCAAAACATATTTTGATTTCACATCCACTTCTCTTCAGCTATGCCTGTAACTATTTTAGTTAATGCTACAATCATTCCTGACTTTGTTTATTTGACTCTAGGCTGCTATGGTGTGTAAACTGCACTATTATATTTTGTATCACTGAGACAGAAAATAAAAGATACTAGTTAATCTAAGACATGCCACTAATGGTAAGGGGAACCCAGATTTCAGAGATAATAATATGTGAAAAATGTATGTCTTCAAATTAATGTAATACAGTACTTTCTGGCCTCTTAATAGCTCTCCTTGTATCTATTCCTGCCCTCTGCCATTTGATTCACATTCCATCTAGATGTTTTTTCAATAATAGGATGATAGCAATGCCTTCCTTGTTTAAAACACTTCAAATTATTTTCCATACATTCGAGATAAAATCCAACAGCATTAGTATAACATACAAGGCCCTGCTGATTTCTCCAGCTCTTGATATTCTTCTCTTACTTTAAGTTCCAGCCATGCAGCACTCCTTCCAAATTCTGAAAACAAATAAACACAGTTCTGTCCAAACTTCAGATCTTTGTATATACACTTCCCTCCACTGCAATGATCTTCTCACCCTTTAAACCCCCACTCAAACTTCAGGTCTCAGCTAGCTCAAATGTCATTTCCTCCAAAGCTTCTCCTGACTTCCAGAACAGGTCTAGGTGTCTCCTGTGTGTCCCCAGAACACCCTGTGCTTAACACACATTGCACCCCATGATGCAGTTTGGGGTGCATCTTTATCAGTTTGTCTCTCCTTCCAGACCACAGAGTCCTTGAGATCAGAGACCAGGTCTTGGACACTAGCACATCCCCCAAGTTTCTCACATGGTGCCTGACACCTAAATATTTGTTTAAAATTGACAATGCATGAGGAACCAATGAGACGTTGCCAGCCAAACAATTACACCAGCCACAGGATTTTTCTTAAAAGAATTCACAGTGGCTTAGCTATCTACCACCTGAACCAAATACCAAATCTCCATCACAAGGTTCTCGTCAATAGATTAAATATGTTGTGAATTACAGTCCTACGCCCAGCTAGAGTTAGATGCTGTGGTGTCTTTAGGGAGACCAGCTTCAAGTTGCAGAGATAAACTTAATACGATTAAGAAACAAGTTTAAAAACAAAACAGTTAGAAAAATAAAAAAGCCATACAGGGTAAGTCTAGAAGTACCTAGCTATGTGTGGCAGGTAAAGCTCATTGTTGGCACTCAGAAGGAAGAGAGACCAGGGCAAACTGGAACAGTCATAGCATTCACCGAAGGAACGAAACTTGAGCAATCTCTAGAATAGAGGATAGAATTTAGGCTGGTCACTTTTAGGAGGAACTCATCGTGAGCTACAGAAAAGAGGCCCATCTGTCATGTTTTCAGTTTACTCTGTCTTGGTGGTTAAAAAAAAATCTTTTTCAGAAGGATTAGAATCATAGTCTTTGAATAATGGATGAATGCAATGAATTTGAAATCCATTCTTAGTTAGATTTTCAAGTCATCCCATTCTTCCCTCTTATGCCACCATTGATTTCCTTGTTCTTCCTGAATACTGTGGTTATTCACCTTAGAAAAAAATATACAAAAGCCCTGAGGAAGTTTAAGGATATTACTCTGAAAGCGGAGAATTTCAGCAACAGTCCACAGAGTCATTCGTGAGCCTGGCATTTGCCTGTTTCAGCCAATGTTTGCAATCCATCAATTTCTCAGACAAAAAGTCATGGTGACCTGCAGCTGAAGAGGAGTCACTCTGCACCACTTAGTCGAAATGACAAGCATGACCTTAGTGACAGGATGTTTGAATGGTTGGCCAAGGGTTTGCTGGGGTGACAGCCTATGGGTCTATGTGGAACTGCAATTTGCCCCAAAGAGCTTTTAAAGGCTGCTTTCATCTCTGGGCAGCCCCTCTCTGAATTTTTTTTTTTATTTTAACAGTTCTTCATTAAAAGATATATAATTCTGTTCTTATATTACTTTGTCAAACATATCACTCACTCGAAAGTGGTTACCGTAAAGTCAGAACTCAAGGTGGCCCACCACTGTGCTTGAGCCTGAGACACTGAATAGAAATCAGCTATGAGATCTTGGCCAGAATGAAGTACCAGCAGGGAAAAAAGATGCAGGGACCTTTTCTGTCCTGGTGGCTAAAATTGCATCTCTGTGGTTAGAACTCTGTTATGTATCATTTCTCCAAACAGCCATGTTTAACAGAAATTGCACTCCCCTGGTCCTTACCTTGAACTTCATAATTACCAATAACTACAAATCCTTCAATATTTTTAATTTACTACATTCTATTTTTTGATAGCCCTATTTTTTTTCTACCTCATTCCCTCTAGAACTTCAGTTTCAACATTCTCATGACACCATCTAGACAACCGATCTACTGATTATCCACCTTTACCCTGTCCCTTTGACATTGCTCCTTCCCTTCCTCAACTTAAATTCCATGACCAATCATTATAATCACTTCTTGGCAGGCACTGTCTGAGAAATCTTTTACCTTTCTGTTCAAATAGGTCTGTTGGTGACAAATTCCTTTCAACATTTGTCTCTCTGAAAATGTCTTTATTTCACCCTTATTTTCCAAGGATCTTTTTGCTGGATATAGAATTCCAGATTGAACAATGTTTACTTTTGAAACTCTGAAGATGTTTTTCTAGTGTCCAATCGCTTGCATTATTTCTGATGGGAAATCTGTAGCAATTCATTGTTTTTCTTACATGTCATGTGGGGTTCTTTGCCTTATGGATACTTTAAGGATATTATCTTCATCACTGATTTTCATCAAGTTGATATTGGTATACTAGTGTGGTTACTAGGGTAACTTTGTGTTACCCTCCTTGTAGTTCATTGAGTATATCGAGTCTGTCAATTTATAATTTTCATCACATTTAGAAAACCTTAAACCTTGGGCGCCTGGGTGGCTTAGTCAGTTAAGCATCTGACTTCAGCTCAGGTCATGATCTCAGGGTCCTGGGATCAAGCCCCATGTCAGGCTCCCTGCTCAACAGAGAGTCTGCTTCTCCCTCTCCCTCTCCTTCTCCCTCTGCCCCTCCCTTTGCTGTGCATGCTCTCTCTCTCAAATAAATAAGATCTTTAAAAAAAAAGGAAAACTTCAAAACTTTGTTTATTCAAATATTTTTATGCTCCCCTCTCTCTCTTCTCCTTCTGGGACTCATTGACTCATATTTTAGACTGCTTTGTATTGTCACTGAGGCCCATGTTCATTTTTTTTCCCAGACACTTTGCTTCCTGAGCTTCACATTGGATAATGTATAATATATATTGCTATGTCATCAAGTTTACTGATTTTTCTTTCCTACAGTGTTCATCTCTTTTAATCCCATCCAGAGAGTTTGTCATTTATGACACTGTATTTTTCAGCTCTAAAATTTCCATTTGGGTCTTTTTCCTTTTCTATCTCATTATGTTCATATTTTCTTTCAAAGCCTGTGTATCATCCTAATCTATCTGCCTTTATCTTTTAAGGTATTAGTCTCCTAATTTTACATTTCTATTATCTCTGTGTCTGTTTGTAGTAGCTGACCTTTTTCTCTGGTAATGGCTGACATTTTCTTGTTTCTTTGTATTTATTCTATTTGTTGTTATATGCTGGACATTTTGAATTTTATGTTGTTGGGTGCCAGATTTCTTTTCTTTCTTTAAAAATGTTAAACATTTTTCTTTCAGCTAGTTAAGTTACTTGTGAATCAGCTTCATTATTTTGAGGGTTTTTGTGTTAAATTTTACTAGAGTAGGTCTAGCTTAGACCTACCAGTAAGTTATGAACCTTCTCGGGTCTCTAGAGTCTCAAGTGTTCATTGAGGAGTGTCTACTCTCACTGGTTGGAATTCAAATGTCTTCCAGCCTGGCATAAGCCATGAGAACTGCTTCAGTTTAAAGCTTCCTGTTTGTTTGTTTGTTTGTTTGTTTTCCTGGCATCAATTATTGCTTAGTATTCAGCAACAGAATCAAAATTTCCAAAGTTATTTCTCTGCTATGTTCCTTGTAAATGTCAGCTATCTCGGCCTCCCTCAGTTCCTCAATATTTTTCTTCTCCACTCATTTTTCTTCTCAATATTTTTCTTCTCAACTCACCACTGTGTTCTGTTGGGTGCCCCCCATACTGTGGTTTAGAAATGCCTTCAGGCAGAAAGCCAAGAAAAATGCAGGGTTCACCTCATTTGTTTTCCTCTCTTAGGGATCATAGTCTCACATTGCCTGATATCCAATGTTTGAAAACAGTTGTTTTACATATTTCTTCCAGTTTTCTCATTGTTTTGGTGAAGTCTTGTTCCAGTTACCCTAATGTGTGCAGAACAAAAGTTCTGAGTATGTTCCTTTTCAAAGTAGGGGCTTAGAATAGTGCCATGACTCAAAAGCTGGATGTCTTCATCCCCAGTAAAATGTCCAAGAGGAAACATGATGTTGGAGTTGAACAAATTTGGACCTGAATCCTGGTACCACTATTTAAACGTTGTGCAAACTTGAACAAGACCCTTAACCTCTCTGAGCTTCTATTTCTTCTTCTGTATGATAGCGGTAATGACAATACCACAATGGGTAGCTGTAAGATATGGATGAAATAGTACACATGAAGAGCTTCTAGAGATTGTTCAAGTTTAATTCCCTCAGTGAATGCTATGACTGTTCCAGTTTGCCCTGGTCTCTCTTCCTTCTGAGTGCCAACAATGAGCTTTACCTGCCACACATAGCTAGGTACTTCTAGACTTACCCTGTATGGCTTTTTTATTTTTCTAACTGTTTTGTTTTTAAACTTGTTTCTTAATCGTATTAAGTTTATCTCTGCAACTTGAAGCTGGTCTCCCTAAAGACACCACAGCATCTAACTCTAGCTGGGCGTAGGACTGTAATTCACAACATATTTAATCTATTGACGAGAACCTTGTGATGGAGATTTGGTATTTGGTTCAGGTGGTAGATAGCTAAGCCACTGTGAATTCTTTTAAGAAAAATCCTGTAGCTGGTGTAATTGTTTGGCTGGCAACGTCTCATTGGTTCCTCATGCATTGTCAATTTTAAACAAATATTTAGGTGTCAGGCACCATGTGAGAAACTTGGGGGATGTGCTAGTGTCCAAGACCTGGTCTCTGATCTCAAGGACTCTGTGGTCTGGAAGGAGAGACAAACTGATAAAGATGCACCCCAAACTGCATCATGGGGTGCAATGTGTGTTAAGCACAGGGTGTTCTGGGGACACACAGGAGACACCTAGACCTGTTCTGGAAGTCAGGAGAAGCTTTGGAGGAAATGACATTTGAGCTAGCTGAGACCTGAAGTTTGAGTGGGGGTTTAAAGGGTGAGAAGATCATTGCAGTGGAGGGAAGAGTATGTACAAAGATCCGAAGTTTGGACAGAACTGTGTTTATTTGTTTTCAGAATTTGGAAGGAGTGCTGCATGGCTGGAACTTAAAGTAAGAGAAGAAGAATATCAAGAGCTGGAGAAATCAGCAGGGCCTTGTATGTTATACTAGTGCTGTTGGATTTTATCTTGAATGTATGGAGAATAATTTGAAGTGTCTTAAACAAGGAAGACAAGAATGTAGCCCACAAAATCAAGCATCTTTGTCTTGTTTCTCTGGCATCTAAAACAGTGTCTGGAACAAAGTTATGCTCATAGTAAAAGTGTTGAATGAATAAACAAATGAATGAATATATTCATATGTCAGTAACAAACATGGAGCCTTCCAGTATCATTGCCAAGACAAAGGTGATTTTAAGCATATGGCATATCAGCTATATTGTTGTACAATTTTTATCCCATTCTCTTTTAATCTTCCCAGAGGTTTCAGCTCATTTGCCACCATTTGGCTCACATTGATCTGTTCAAAGCATTCTCTTATCCACATTTGCTGAAAACATGTACTCCTTCTGTCTTGGAAAAAAAAACAAAAATTAAACGACCAATTTGTAATATTAGAGATGGTTCCATCATTATCCATAGACATAGATGTAGTTTGTCTTAATTGCCAGTATAATTGTCTTCACAGACTCCTGTAGAGCCCTCTGCAGACTGCCCAAAGTATAACCTACTTAGAAGTTCTTAACAGAGTGCTTTAATCTGGGGTCTTAAGGAAATAATAGATATTTTTTTATTATGTTATGTTAATCACCATATAATACATCATTAGTTTTTGATGTAGTGTTCCATGATTCATTGTTTGTGTAGAACACCCAGTGGTCCATTCAATATGTGCCCTCTTTAATACCCATCACCAGGCTAACCCATCCCCCCACAGCCCTCCCCTCTAGAACCATCAGTTTGTTTCTCAGAGTCCATTGTCTCTCATGGTTCGTCTCCCCCTCCAATTTTCCCCCCTTCATTTGTCCCTTCCTACTATTTTCTTCTTTCTTACACAATTCACAGCACTTACCATAGCACATACCAACCCCAATGTCTATCACCCAGCCACCCCATCCCTCCCACCCCCCACCACTCCAGCAACCTTCAGTTTGTTTCCTGAGATTAAGAATTCCTCATATCAGTGAGATCATATGATACATGTCTTTCTCTGATTGACTAATTTTGCTTAGCATAATACCCCTCTAGTTCCATCCACGTCGTTGCAAATAGCAAGATTTCGGTTTTTTGATGGCTGCATAATATTCCATTGTATAGGGAAATCCAAATCAAAACCTCAGTGAGATACCACCTCACACCAGTCAGAATGGCTAAAATTAACAAGTCAGGAAATGACAGATGTTGGCGAGGATGCGGAGAAAGGGGAACCCTCCTACACTGTTGGTGGGAATGCAAGCTGGTGCAGCCACTCTGGAAAACAGTATGGAGGTTCCTCAAAAAGTTGAAAATAGAGCTACCCTACGACCCAGCAATTGCACTACTGGGTATTTGCCCCAAAGATACAAATGTAGTGATCCGAAGGGGTACGTGCACCCCAATGTTTATAGCAGCAATGTCCACAATAGCCAAACTATGGAAAGAGCCAAGATGTCCATCAATAGATGAATGGATAAGGAAATAATAGATTTTTAAGAACACCAGTACCCTATTTTGGTGTGTATCATTTCTTATCACCTGTCACCTTAAAATGCATGCTGCTTTGAGTGGAGTGAGTTCCCTGAGTGGGGGTTCGTTTTTCTCATCCTCGTGTTATTAATCCCCATCATAATGCAGGTTGTATTGTAGATGCATGTTTGTGAAATGAAAGTTAAACCATCAAAACTCATTTGCTGAAGTCCCTCTAAGAGGACAATCTCATTCAGGAGGCAGGACACACCCATAAAAAATATGAAGTAGCAAAGCCTGGAGATAGGGAGTCTATCCCCAGAGCACTAAAACTGTCCCAGTTAGCTGTACTGTGCAGGGCCCCAGAATACAGTGACACTTTTAAGAAGAAGGGTAAAATATCAGAAATGGGTTTTCCACTTATGTATTCCTTGAATATGCTAAAGAAAAGAATATATTTGAAATGTAGAATTAAGGGAAAAAGAGAATAATCTAAAAATGTGTTTCACTTTTTCCTATTTCTTACCTAAAGGCAGATTTTCCTAAAACTTGTTAACCAAACAACAGAAGAGGTAAGTGAAGCAAATGCTAAATGCATTACTATTTAGCCAAAGTCTAAAAAGCATTATTATGAATATATTTACTGTGCTTTTCAAAGCAAGGTGGCTTTTAAACTCCATCTTTCTTTTTTGTTGTTTTATCATAAAATCTTTCGAGAGCGGCATCTCGGGAAAGAACTTGGGACGAGGATTCAGAAGACTTGAATTCTAAGCACAATTCTGCCTTTAAATAGCTATGTGATTTGGGTTATGTCTCCTTACTAGGGGTTTCAGTTTCTTAGCTTTAAAACGAAGGCATGTTCTGAGATAATTACCGAGTTTCTTCCAGGGACTAAATTCCATGAAAGCCGTTCTAGAGGTCCACAATTTACAACTATAAAGCAAGTCACAAATAGAATTCTTTGAGTCAAACTCCAGATGAAAGACCTCTCGATTCATTATGTCTTTAAGGATTCTGTTCCTTCTCTGTGTAATCAAAAGTGAGAGCAGACCAAGGGATATATAAGAACAATGCATCATCATTGCTATGATTAAACAGAGAAAGCCCCAGAGCTGACTTGCTGCTCTATAAATCACAAATTAAAACTTTGTTGTGGACGACATTCATATTCCAAGAATAGTCTTCTCCTATAGGATGTTCCTGGTGATTATTGATCACACGGAAAAAGAGACATGTCTATTCTAGTTAACATTGGTTGTATCTGTCAGTTCCTGGCTGCAAGCAAGACAACGAAACTCAGCTATCTAAGCAAACAGGTCAGAAGGATATTGAGGGCTCCCAAGGCCAGGCTTGGAGAGCAGGCCGAAACCCAAAGAGGCCTAGAGGTTGTGTAGCTTAGGCCACAAAGGACTCATGCCCTACCACAGAAAAAAATTTGGTCCTTGAGCCCCACCTGTGACCGATCGAACTCCAAACTTTTCTTCCTACCTCGAATCACTCACATAAAAGCCCCAGGAGCAAGCGCCTCCTTACTCCTGGCTGAACCAGGGATTTGGTGCCTCAGATTAGAGGCCAGAGCAGGAATCTGAAGTCAGGAAACACCCACCCTTCCCAGACTAGGCGCAGTAGAGAAGTCCATGAAAGGGACATGTGGGCCTAACAAGTACGTGCTGGGGGCAGGGGGAAGAGAGGTAAGTGCTCAACAGTAAAAAAGAAAGAAAAACAAAGCAGATCTCTATATATTGTTCAAAATATTAATAAAAGAAAGCAAATTATATATGCATGTTTGTTGTTTAATGGATTAAGCGGAAAGTAATAATCACAGAGTTAAAAGCCATTGTAAATATTTTAACATGACTTGTGAATTTTTTTTTTTTTTTTTTTTTTTTTAAAGATTTTATTTATTTGACAGAGAGAGCACAAGCAGAGGGAGAGAGAGGGAGAAGCAGGCTCCCTGCTGAGCAAGGAGCCCGATGTGGGACTCGATCCCAGGACCCTGGGATGATGACCTGGGCCGAAGGCAGCCGCTTAACCAACTGAGCCACCCAGGCGTCCCTTGACTTGTGAATTTTTTTAGCTTTTAATTCCATAGGTAAACATGAATAAATTCTTCCAGTAAAAATTCAAATTTTACTTAACTATATAGAGTAAAAATTTTAAGCATCCCTTTTACACTCCCCAATCTAGCTTTTTCCTAAAGGTAACTACCACTCTCCATTTGTTGTTAAATTTTCTGGAACTTTTTCTATTCACTTACAGATCTATATAAAGGAAAATATAACTTATATGCATACATATATTTATACACATGCACAAATGTGAAATAATATACAGATATGCAACATGTTATTTTCTACTTAAAATATGTATTGAAGACCTTTTCAGATAAATCCCCATAGATCTACCTTATTCTTAACTGTTACCTAGCATTGCATTGTCTGTTATGCAGCATATTCAACTACTCCTGTATTGGTAGATATTTCAGTTCATTCCAAACTGTTAATCCAAATGTGAGCAAAGCACCAAACAGTTGTTTTAAAGCACTTAGCAGGGTGTGTGTGTGTTCCTTTTCTTTAAAATGAAGCATTATGTGGGGCATGGGTTGAAACAATACTGTATTTATCCAAGTAAAGTTAACATTTTTCTGAGTTTTTTATCTTCTACAGGAAGGAAGGAAAAAAAGACTCATTTTGAAATCTGGTCATAGCTTGAGCCAGTTGGATGATTTTAGCTGTAAGTAACAGAGATCCAACAACAACAACAAAGAAGTGGATAAAGAATTAGGGAGCTTATTGCCTCACAACAAGAAATTCAGAGGTAGAAGGTTTTAGGAGCAGAGCAATATCAACAGGGACCCAAGCTTCTTCCCTCTTTCTCACCTCCTTCCTCGACATGTTGACTCTGTCTTTGTTCTGCCCTGGGAACAACATGTCTGCAGTAGTTCTAAGGTTTTCATCCTCGTGCAACAACATTTAAATCAATTTAAAAAGCACAAGCTTTATAATCCTTTTTTAAGATTAAGGAAACATTTCCTGAAAGCCCCCAAATAAACTGTCATTTGTGTTTAATTGGCCAGGATTGTGTCACACGTCCACACTTACAACTAGCACTGGCAAAGGGAATAGAATGATCACACCGACTTAGACTAGAAAACATGGGCCACCCCACCCCTTTGCAGCTGAAAAAGAGCTTGGGAAACATGGCCACCCGATACCTGAACGAACGCTGGGTTCCATTAGCAAGGAAAGAGTTGAGGTGGAGGAGATGACTGTGCTGTAAGCTAACAACAATGCCCCCACCACGCCAACAGACCACACACTTCCCTAGAAAAACTCGTGATGCACACAAGTGAAGGTCTTTGGAAAGCATAATTCATTAGTATGCCAGCTAAGTAGCCTCTCCTGTCCTGAACATCAGAGTTGAGTAGTTATAGGACAATGAGGAAATGGGAGCTCAAAGACCCGCCTCAAACAACAGCTATAGACAAGGCAGTAGAAGTTCCTGCTTTTGCCTGTCCTACCCTTCCTCATTCCCTCTTTTTTTTTATGTTATGTTAATCACCATACATTACATCATTAGTTTTTGATGTAGTGTTCCATGATTCATTGTTTGCGTGTAACACCCAGTGCTCCATGCAGTATGTGCCCTCTTTAATACCCATCACCAGGCTAACCCATCCCCCCCACCCCCCTCCCCTCTGGAACCCTCAGTTTGTTTCTCAGAGTCCATAGTCTCTCATGGTTCGTCTCCCCCTCCTCATTCCCTCTTTATCTCTCCCACTGCAAAACAATTGTGAGATGAATCCTGGAGGGTGAAAATAAATGTTTCTTTCAAATAGCAGCTTAGCAGTTTAGCCTAAGGGAAACATATGTCTGTAAATGTGCACATGTATATACATACATGTATGTTCATGTATGTGAGTGTGCTTTTTTTATAGCCACAAAGCTTATGTTTCGAGATTTTATTTATTTATTTAGAGAGAGAGGGAGAGAATCTGCATGTGCATGTGAGGGGGGGAGGAGCAGAGGGAGAGGGAGAGAGAATCTCCAGCAGACTCTATGTGAGCGGGGAGCCCAGTCAGAGATCAATCTCATGACCCTGAGATCATGACCTGAGTCAAAATCAAGAGTCCAACACTTAACCAACTGAGCCACCAAGGCAGCCCTGTGAGTGTGCTTTTATATTACAAATTAAATGAGTGATAGGAATTAAGGGGGACACTTGTGATGAGCACTGGGTGTTGTATGTAAGTGATGAATCACTAAATCCTACACCTGACACTAGTAGGACACTGTATGTTAACTAACTAGAATGTAAATAAAAACTTGGAAGAAAAAAAAGAAAAAGAAAAAATAAATAAAAATAATAAAACATTCAGAAAATAGAGGCAAACAAGAAGGAAGAATTTTAAATATCCAAAATCTTTCAGCCAGAAATAACTACTGTTGGTATAGGACTATACCATTTTATAGTTAAAAACTCTTTCTCACATCAATATTTGTTTATCCCATCAAGGAAACTTAATTTAAAACACCGATTTTTATACTGTCACAGACTCACTTTTCAGTATCATTCCTAAAACTCACTAATAAAAAAGTTAAAATGTCTCCTTTTTCAAAACTTGTGCACGTTTCATCAAAATGCAATGGGAGCAACCAAGCAAAATAAAATGAAACATAAATGATTCCTCCATAAATAGCAGTCCTGGCAACGCTACTCTAACACTGTGCTAGAAAGTTATTATGAAATACACGATAATATAAGTTCTGACTCACCGAATTTTATCACCCAATCTATAAGGATCTGAGCTTTTCCCAAAGCAGCTGTATCTCTAACCCAGATGTTCTATTGGCATTCTTTCTTCCTGGACCTTTCTAGTATTGACTGGCACCTCTCTCTACCCCATTTTTGTGCCAGCCCACTATCAACCCAGCAATAATGCAACATTAAACAGGAATGATACCCAGCAGCACCGTTGGAAAATGGAAATGAGAGTCTTCATTAATTTAGAAAATCCAGGACTGCATATGAACTTTTCTGCAATAATTTCTCTCCCTGATTAAGTCAATAACTAAACCAGTACTCACAGCCATATTATCCAGACCATTTGCTTTGATTGTTTCCTCTGGTTAAAAGCAGCATTTGTTCTTTCACTCTCAGGCTCTCGAAAGTAAAGAGGCAAGTTTGGATCAAGACGAGTAATGCTCAGTCCTCACAGAAATCCAGAAGACAGTTCCCTATGTTTCAGCTGAGTGGCCCTGAGCCGGCACATACGTGCTAACAGCGTTGGGGAAAGACAACGGGCAATGCTGCAGAAGGAGGCTTTGGCCAAGTTCCAACATAGATGTAGGGCCATTGTATATGCTCTGCTAACTGCTGACATCTGTTCATGGACTGTCCTTGCAGTAGCTATACCGTGAGAGTACTTATAACAAGGACATATAAACACGGTGCCCTGAAGTCAAAATATTTTATCTCCTATTAAACACAACCTCACGGATCATTTCAGCAATTAAAAAAGAGAGAGAGAGATAGAGAGAGATTTGGGGGTAGAATTAGGAAAACTCACTTTACTGAAGTGTCAAATAGCTAAGTAGTTTTTTAAAATTCTCTATACTGGGGCACCTGGTTGGCCCAGTCGGTTAAGTGTCTGCCTTCAGTTCAGATCATGATCCCAGAGTCCTGGGCCCGCTTCTCCCTCTCCTTCTGCCTCTCTCCCCTGCTCATGCTCTCTCTCGCACTCTCTCTCTCAAATAAATAAAATCTTTAAAAAATAAAATTCCTTATATCACAATCTACTGCCACAGTATTAAGACTAATAAATGGCAATAAAGTCTAGTGTTGTTGACCATAAAAGAAGCTTCTAAAATACAGTTTGAATAATAATTACATACATGTGTTTATGTATATGGAGCTGCCCTTAGTGTTAGATTTGATATCTGATGTTAGAGGGTTGCCTGTAATTCGTGCCTCACAGCAAGACAGGTCTTTTTATGTCAGAAACCAAATGCAAGATGGCCTGTTCTTAAACGTCCACATGCTGCTTGGCACCTGAATTTAAATTGTATATTATTTTTTTGTGGTTCAACAATCTGATTATTTTTCTTTCTTTTTTTTTTTTTAAAGATTTTATTTATTTATTTGACAGAGAGACATAGCGAGAGCAGGAACACAAGCAGGGGGAGTGGGAGAAGGAGAAGCAGGCTTCCTGCCGAGCAGGGAGCCCGATGTGGGACTCGATCCCAGGACCCTGGGATCATGACCTGAGCCGAAGGCAGACGCTTAACGACCGAGCCACCCAGGCGCCCCATGATTATTTTTCGATAGAAATTTAATGTAAATTGCACCTGAGTATATTTAGAGTGGCTTGTAGCTGGAGTCCAGCTATCATAGACAGCATTCTGGCATTTGCTTGGAGAAGATATAATTTTCAAACGGCGGGGGTCAGCCGTAGCAGGTCACTAAGAACTGCTCAGGAAGTCACTGATTCCTGGAAGATATGATTAGTGTCTTGACACCCTGGAAGTTTTCCCAGATTACTTGGCTAAAGCAGATAAAGTTCAGTTTATGCCCTTGCTCATATGTATTTCCTTGCTGATCATGGAAAATGGGAGCAAGGGAGGATAGTCCTTTAGATTTGATTTTGCAGGGGACAGAGCAACTCCCTATTCCTTCAGTCGGTGATCCAACAAATATTCATTGGGCATTTACTATGTACCCAGCATTGTATTAGAAGCTAGAGAAAATGACGGTGAGGCAAAACAAACATTCTCATGTGTTAATGAAGCATAAGGTTTAATGGGCAAGATTAACATTAAGCAAATAATCATACAAATAAATATGAAATTGTCACTATGATAAATGCTGCCCATGGAAAGTCTATAGTATTATCAGGGCATAGAAGAAGGATATTTGGCACAGCTAAGGAAGTAAGGGAAAGCTTTTCTGGAAAAGAAACAATTGAGATAAAGTCTGAAAAATAAGTAAAAATTATTAAGTGAAGAAGGAGGGAGATCATTCCATACACTAGAAACAAATGTGTGGAGGCCCCAAAGCAGAAGGAACACATATGCTTGGAGGGCTGGCAGACCAGGGTGTCTGAAGCAAAGAGAAGGAAGACAGGCTCTTATAAGATGAGCCTCAAGAGGTAGGAAGAGACCCCCATACAAGACCTTGTTTACCAGATTAAGGGCTCATATTCTTAGCCATGTAGACAAAATCAGGGCAAACATAACTTTAGAAAGAGGTAATGGATGCTTATAAGAGAGATTAAAGTCAACACATCGACTTCCTAGTATTATGTGCAAGGAGCAATGGTGGAGTCTGAAGAAGATGCCAAAGGAATACAACAATCTGTATCCAGAACACAGAAGCAGCCCAACCAAGATTAGGGAATACGTCCCATGTTGTAAGAGAACATCTTCACATGATACAAAGATTTACTAGAGGAAGAGATCTTGCAAGATGACAAGAGGGAATGGAATCTGGGAAAAACTTCATGGGAAAAGGCTGACAAACAGTCAATAGAATTTCTACAAGTAGAAATGAAGGGTTGTGGGATTGGTACTATTGACAAAAGTATCAATGTGAGCAAAAACCAAACTCCCAAAGTGATTGATGTTGGCTATCTTCAGGAGAAACGGTAGAAACTTCAGTTAAGTTGTGATACAGGTCATGCATGGAAATGGTGCATCACAATGATGTCTTACGTTTAAATAATGCTCTACACTATTACTAAACTCTTTAACTTACAATCTCTATAAATCTCCAGAACAATACTATAAGAGAGATAGGGAGGCTTTGGCAATTATTCCCATTTTATTTAAATCTAGAGAGGATAAATAATTTGTCCAAGAACATACAATTAGCAAATGATTGACCCAGGATTAAAACACAGATCACAAGTTTTCACTCATTCACGATTCAAAAATTTCAGTCATTCAGAATCCATCTTTATTTTTTGCCACATCTGCATATCACTTTATTGTTATATACTTAACTGTTTCTCTTTCAATCAACTTAACTTTTTCCTTAAAAAAAATTTTTAAAGGAAACCTTATATCACTTCCCAAAATGGAAAACCAATATCATTTGGCACAAATTTAAAGGTAACCATAAACATAAAGACTTTGAAGAACAAAACAATTCTAGATACTATAGTCTTTAAAAGAGCCTGACAGGGGGCGCCTGGGTGGCTCATTCGGTTAAGCATCTGTCTTCGGCTCAGGCCATGATCTCAGGGTCCTGGGATCGAGCCCCATGTCGAGCCCCACATCAGGCTCCCTGCTCGACGGGGAGTCTGCTTCTCCCTGTACCCCTCTCCCCTGCTTGTGCTCTTTCTGTCTTTCTCTCTCAAATAAATAGATAAAATCTTTAAAAATAAAATAAAAGAGCCTGAGACATGAACATTTCTTTGTTAAAAAGAGAGATTAGCAAGTATTATAAAGGTGTGAAGAAAACATGCTGGTGAGGATATGGAGAAATGGAAACATTTCAAATGCTCCTGGTGGGTGGGAGTATAAATTGGGACAACCACTTTGGAGAGCAATTAGGCAATGTCTATATACTATATAAATATATATATGCGTGTGTGTGTGTGTATATATATATAGTAAATATATATACTGCAAACAGTATATTTATATTTATTTATTTATATGCATTATTTTGAATACAGACATTCTACTTCTAGATATATGCCTTAGAGCAGGGATCAGTGAACTTTTTTCTGTAAAGGTCCAGTTGGTAAATATTTTAAACATTGCAGGCCATACATTCTCTGGAGGAACTACTCATCTCTGTTGTGGTAGTGCGAGAAACTGTAATCGATAATATATAAACAAATGAGCATGGTTGAACTCCAACAAAACCTTATTTATAGACACTAAAATTTGATTTCCATATAGTTTTAAGGATCGAATCATTTCTTTAAAGCTTTTTTAAAATTATGAAATGTCAAACACATAAAAAATATAAAAATATTAATATGAATACACATACCCAAACCCAGATTTTTCATACTTACTGAGTTAGTTTTGCCAAAGGAGTAAACCTCTAGAAGAAGGTGGTGAATCTGTTGTACAAAAAAAATAAAAATAATTTTAAATAAAACCTTGAGAGTATTTGGTGTGGAAATTTTCAATGTTCAGTGTTTTTGGAAATGTCATTGACTTTTGGTATGCATATGAAATATGTAAATAACTTTTATAATTAAATAGCAGGGAGGATTAAAGAAAATAGCCAGCAAAGTTCCTTGAAAAGAGTTAGTGCTATACAATAAATGAGTATAATTATTAATAAAAGGCAGTGACATTTTGAAATGTTCAAATACTTGGTGTTAGTTGTTGAATATTTATGGAAATTATTGCCCTGTCTTCTGTCAAAACAAAACAGAATTTCCTTTTTCTCCTTTTATCTCCTCTATCACAATAGTAGGACTCAGTTTTTGATGAAATTTCATTCATATTTTAATCATTTGGAAGTACCACAGCTGAAACTTTTTAAAATATTGAATGTTGTTTGTACTTTATACATAATTATGTATGGCAAAGATGATAGTAAAAATATGTCTAACAAATATCGAGTGCTTACAATATGCCAACAGTGTGTTAAGTGTTTTAAAAATATAATCTCATATAATCCTTATTTAACCCTGTTATGTAGGTTTATTACTGTCTCTGCTTTGCAGGTGGGGAAAGTGGAAACAGCTCAGTGTGACTTGCCCAAAAATACAAAGCCAGGACGTGGGGTGGCTAGGCATTTGAAATGAGTCCTGTTAGCTCAAGATGGAGTCTTTGTCCTTAGTCACTCTGCAAGTATACTGTCTCAAAAAATCAAAAACATTTGTAAGTCAAATTCTGTCATACAAAGCAAGGAAACATCAAATTTTATTTTAACATTTCTCAAAATAAATTGGCCGTTACTAGATTTTGGAAACCCATGGGGTCATAAACACTCCATTATGTTTTATTGTAATAAGATCTAAGTATTTGCCACAATTCAATTTCACAGCTCCAATTGCACACTTGGAATGTTCACATGTTAAATTATACTATGCAGGAGGGCTAAGACAATTTAGTATACTCCTGTCTGCCACGCACTTGCTAGAACTTAAAACAAGGAGATTCACTTTAAGAAAACACTTTCTCTGAATATACATCTCAGGAGACCTAGGATTCCCCCCAGTAAGGATGGCGCTGTTTCCGGTGTTCACAGAACACTTCAGCAACTGGTCAGTGTCTGACCATGTGCTATTGCTTGCCCAGCACAGAAAGTGCTAGCAGTCTCTGTGAGAAGTCTGGCTGTCACTATTATGTTACTAATAGGCAAATAGGTGTCAGGCTGACTCAGGACAATTCCATAGGTTTTAGACCAGCTAGTCCTGAGCTTTGAGTACTATCCTTGCTTCTCACCTGCAAGCTGTCCAGTCAATGATCTAGTAAGAAGAACAAATGGTCTACTGTTTAGTCAACTATTTTGTGGTATTACAACCTGAAAATGCAGTGGCTTACAACAACACTTACTCTTTTACATAAAGGATACAGGTCAGCTGCAGGTGTGTTGATGACATAGGTAACCAGGTGGGATCTTACCTTGGCTGAGCTGGGTCCACCAGGCCAGCTCTGTGTGTCCACACAATATAGACACACACATATATTTACATTCACTTATAAATTTATAAGTATTATGGTATTCAATTTTTAACTAGTAGAAAAATCAATTTTTCTAAAATTCTATCCATCACATTTATAATATTTTGGGAGAAATCTCAATACCCCTTGATCTTACATTTCCACATGGAGGGACTTCCAGGGTCTCTCAATCTCCTCATTCACTCCTTCCAGGACAGGCAATAATAGGTGCATTTAGAAGTGTCTGGGAATTCACGACACAGGTCCTCTGGGCTCTCTCTTGTAGCAGCCCTGCTTAGTAGGAGAGTACTCTCTGGTGTATCCTCTTTCATGAGGAAAGAGGTCTGACCCTGTCCAGCTATGCCAGTGACTAGATGGGCAGATTTTATCCAGAGGGAATCTAGCAAGCCTATTGTGACCCCATAGTTATATCTTCAGCCCAACTGTTACTAGTAATTCAAGATCCATCTGTCTGACTTCTATGTTCATTTCTCAGTTGGTTCTACCCTTAGGCAGGGAAAAAGAATATTCTTTATTGACTCCCCTTCCAAACTCTAATAATAATAATAATAATAATAATATAAATATTTATTAAATACCTACAACTTAAATATATGATCTCATTTAATTATCCCAATAAGTCTGAAAATTGTTTACTTTATAGCTGAAGAAACCCAGCCTCAAAAGAGCCACGTGATCCTCCCAAGGTCACATAGCTAATAAATTGGTAGACTGAGTTGCAAAGCCAGCTTTATTGGAAGCCAACACAGATGAGCTCTATCCCAGCCCAGACTGCTTCTGTGTGTGGTAAAAGTGGGGGAGGAGAGCAGGAAAGGCATGAGAAGGCAGAACATCTGGGATGTCAGGTATTTTTATTTTCTTGGTTTCTTTATCTTTCAGCAAATTGTACTGTTAATAATTTAGACATATTTTACTGTAGAGCTTTTCCATCTTCCTGTGAATTTCAGTAATTTATTAAGATAGCTTGGATTTTGTTTGAAGACAATAGTAAGATAGGGTGTAATTCAAAAAAAAATTTTCATGAGTGCAAATTTTTACAAATATATCTCTATTCTGATATGAAGCTACTACTAGTACAGAGAGGGGTAATGACCTCTCTGTGGACTTTTGTTCAAGACCTGAACCTTACAAAGTTTTCTACCATGCTTAAGCCCTGCTGTGATTGACTGTTTCCAAATTGTGATAATTGGAGGTGGGACTTCTATCTATATAATTATACAACTCGTGGATTTAGCCAGAGTTAAGGTAAGAAAATTTTTACCAGTGACAGATAGTGGGATTTTTGTTCTTTTTCTGATATTTTGATATTTACCTGATCCTTTAGAAAGGATATTTATGTAACTTCTTAGGCTTCCTGCTTTTAATTTTGATGACAATATGATATCATGTCTCTTTTTCTTTAAACCCTGAGATTAATAAAATGTATTCCTGGAGAGTTCCCATTCACATAAGTGCTATTATCTCAAAATCTTGATATAGGGAAACACCACAGACCTCAATTCCTTCTGCCCTTTTCTCTGTGTTACTTGTCAAACCGTTATTGGAAATGAGCCTCTGACCTTTTTTTCTCCCACACAATTTCTAATAAAGATGCTGCCACACGACCGTATCCTAGTAACTAGGTTTTACACTGAGAAAGACGATTAAGAAAGAGTCCAAGATAGGGCTGGTTTCGAACATCAGCAAAGGTAATTTGCTAGTCTTGCTCTCTTTTTCAATTTCCTTAATTTAGATGAATAACTCATCTAAGCTTAATGTTCTTTCTGATAAAAATACTGTCCTATGGACCCAAATTAGCATATTTGCTTTTGATTACCTTGCAGAACTATTTGCTCTCTTTTCTGAAAAGCTCAATAATTCATATAAGGCTCAGAGGAATAAAATTACTGTGTGTGGCTGAAAAATCCCAACTCCCCTGCTGGGGTGAAATGGCAGGCTTCAAAGAATTTTTAAATAAATAATCAAGAGAGAGTCTCCATCTCGCCTCTGAACTGCTGCATAAGCAGTTCCTTAGTCATCTGATTTTGCAGAGACATAGAACAGCCGTAGTTTCCCCGGCGGGTGGTATGCAGCAAATACGGCCCGTCTTGCACCAAGGGCAGACCGGAAGTGCTCTCCAGCGGGGCTTGGTGGGACTGGAGTCCTCAACTTACAATGCAGGAGCTCGCTTTTATACTCCTAAAGTCCGAGAGTACAAAATGTACCCTTCCCAAGCAGATGTGAGGAGAAGAGAGGCAAGAACGCGCAGGCACCCTGGAGAAGAGCCCTCTGCTCTCTGAACTGTCTGCTGGGCAGCAGAGGAGAAGCGTGGGAAGAGAGACCTGGGTGCGCTGGTCACTGTGTTATGAGATGGCATTTTTTGCTTCCCAGGTCACGGAGGAAGCCACGCACCTCAACCCAACCCTTGCTTCCTCCCCGCCTGAGCCCCTCTCACCTAGGGTCAGGAAAGCCATATTCAGGCAGAATTCCGGTAGCTTTCGGTTGTGAACACAAAAGCAGGTTTCCTAAAACCACTCTTCTCTCCCGTCTGCTGCCCTTACCTAAGCTCGGAGCGTTCCTAACGGCGACTCACTGGGCTGGCAGGGCTGTGGGTCAGATCCGACGTGCAGCTGGATTCGCTCATCGTGACAATCACACTTCTCCAGGAGATTCTTCACTGTAACGAGCCTAAAGAAATTTCTCAGAAATGTTAAGTCCTGCCTAGAGGTATACTTTTCAGTACTCCTGGTGGCGCTTGTTCTTCGTCTCTCAGTGAAATCAGCCTAACCCACACCAAGGGGACTATAGACCCCGCGTTGGCCAGTATTTCAGCTACAGTGGGGTTCCTTACCTCAATGGTTCAGACATCTGCTTCTTTTCTTTCTTCCTTTACTGCAAAAGGGCTCCATATGTCTTGTTTTAGCACAGTATGCTTGCAGGCACAGCAGATTAAACAATGCCAGTTGAGAACCATATGGCAAAATATGAAAATTGAAATCAAATTTATATCTCTATAATGCAAGATTTCTTGAATTTTAGTTTTTCACACACCATCATTATGTCATATCTGCATTCCACCTGTAGTGTGAGTTTAATATTTTTCACTAAGTTGACCCACATTTGTACTCCTGAAAATTAACTTCAAGGGAGCTACCGTAAGTGTACTATGTAACTCACCATAAATAAAAAATAAATATAACATAAATATATGATCATTAGAATTCAAAAATTTTCATGCCCCCTGAAAGTCATCTTGCAAACCAACAGTGGTTGCAAACCATATTTTGAAAAATTCTGGTGTGCAGGCTTAAAATTTACAAATTTTTCTAGTAGACAGTAATTCACTTAATTATTTACAAAAATCAGGTATAACCATCCTTTTTAGAGATGAGAAACAGGCACTCGCTCCAAAAAATAGAGTTTTCATGCTGAAAGAGACATTGACATTGCTTTTATTTGAGACCCATCTTTTCTAATTTTTCACAGTGGATGTGTGACTTCCCCAGGATCATTTGTGGTCTAAGAGCCTAAAATTCCAGGCTTCAGATCTTTTAGAACAAGGCCTCTTTTAATTGGTTCCATGCATACCATAAAAAAAAAAAAAAAAATCCTTCTTGTGACTGTCCACATTTTGGTTGCACTAAAACTGTGCCAAAATCATATATTTGAAGTAATTGATGATTGAACTATGAAAAATTCCTCATAACATAAAAATTTTATTTGGTAAGTCAGGTATTACTTTTCTTCCCATTTGGCAGATAAAAAATCATGCATTTAAATAATTTGTCCCAAGTCAAACATGTTTCTATAAAAGTAGAAACAAAAAAAAGTTAAAATTTTTATAAGACTCAAGTGGGGTTTTAAGATAGGCTTTATAAATTACATTAGAAGACAGCACCATTTTGAAATTTCTCCTAGTAAAAAATATATTAAAAGTATATAAACAATTTAATTGGAATAAAATATCTTAATGATTTCTTCACCAAATTAATGAAGAGGTAAACTGTAATCATCTAAAGCAAATAGTGAACCTAAAATTTCAGATAAGACAACACTCAGTTTACTAGTCAAAAGAAATAAAAGATATTACATAGATGTTCAACAAAAATATCCATAAGAAAAATAAAAAAAGACTGGCATTATTACTATGCCATTAAACATTACATTAATTCATGCTACAAATAAATACATTTTAACAAATGACCACTAATTTAGTTTACTTCCAAATATAAATGTAATATGGGAATTTACAATCTCTGAGTGATAGAGAAGCATATCAAATAAACATTGCTTCATCCTTCCCTCTTCCCCCCTCCCTTTGCCCGCTCCTACTTTCCATTTCCGTTCCCCAGAGGTAATCACTGTTGAGTTCCTTGTATACTCTTACTGAAAAATTTGTTGAATATTTATATTCTTTGTTTTTAGGCAAATAGGATCTGAAAACATCTATTGCCACACTATTCTGAGCTACTTTTTCTTGATCTCAGATATCTTTTCATATCATATACCAATCTCTTATATTCTCTTAATGGTAGCAAGTGTTCCGTTGAAGGTATGTGCAACCATTAATACCAGTGGTTGGCAAATTTTTTCTGCCAACAGTCATATTTCAGGCTTTGTGAGCTATATGATCTTTCTCACAGGTACTCAACTCTGCCATAAACAATACATAATTGATGGGCGTGGCTGTATTCTAATAAAACTACAGAAACAGGCTGCAGACTGGATTTGGCCCACAGGTCATAGTTTACTGAATCTTGACTTATACCGTCAGTCATGTAATGGTGGAAACAGTTATTTCTTGTTTGTTGCTATGAAGACAAGTGCTGCTATGGAACTCTATAATGCATATACATTTGTTTGGTCAAAGTAGAAAGAATCCACTACCAGGTATTTAAAATATTGCCTTAAAAGTAAGAAGACAATCTTGTATATTCTGGGCTTCTTTCCATCAAGCCCATGTGGTCTATCCATGGGCAAATGGGTATTTTCTGTCTGGATCCATTTATTTTTTTGATCTGGCCCCTTTCCCACCCTTACAATGGCTAAATGAAAAATCCAGAGACTCAAATCTATTATTGTATCTACTCCCTATGTCTTGTGTTACCTAGAGATTAGTGACAGAGTATTGTCCTTTTGGGAGAGAATTGTCTAACTCAAAGGTTACATGTAAATGGAAACACCTGGAGAAAAACCAAATGGAGAGTAATGAAATGACTGCCTTTTGGTCTTTTTTTTCTTTTTCCCTTTTTTTCTTTTTTTTTTTTTCTCCTGAGACTCTTCTTAGCTAGTTGAGCTTATCAGCAGAATAGTACCAGACAATAGCAGAATAGTACCAGACAATAGGAAGTTTCTGGGATCAGCTTTCAGCGTTTAAGACCTCTAAGATACTTTCTATCAGCTACTTCAAAGGATAGAGAAGTTACTACTCTCAACAGCAGGGAATTTGGGAAAACATCAGAACATTAGATCAGGTGTTATCACAGAGGATAGGAGGCACAATTTCTTCCTCTTCCTTGAGTTAAACGTTTATACAATGTCTGGCAAGATGCTTACAGGTGGAGTTAAACAGGAGCTTCTGTTCCTGCCTCTCTACAAATGGTCTCACCATCAGCCCATGCAGATATATGATTTTTAACTCCTTTTTCTTTCTTTATCACTGAAGTGCCCATTTGAAATATTATTACTAGTGTCAGCATCTTCGTTTCCTTTCTTAAATTGTGCTTAAAAAAATAAAGTTGAGGAGGGTGTCCAAGATGGCAGCAAAGGAAGACGTTGAACCCACCTCCTACCATGAATACACCAAATCTACAGCTACATATGAATCATTTCCATCTGAAAACTAGATGAACTGCTCTGCACAACAAAAGATATAAGGAGCACATCAATTCAGGTAGCAGAGGCAGAGACCTCAGCCTCACAAAAATAAAACTCATTCCCCATGCACCAACACCCAACAGGGAGGGATCTCACCAGGCAGGCACTTCTCCTGGAGGAGCAAGGGATTGGTGCCCCACATCAGGCACTTTGGCCCCTGGGATCTGCACTTGGAGAACCAAGCCCCCAGAATGTGTGGGCTGGAAACCCAAAGGAGCAAATATCCAGGTGTCCCAAAGTACTATTGGAAACTGAGATTCCCCTCTTAGAGAGCTCAGGTGTTGTCTTGCTGGCCCCAAGACCCAGTGAGAAAACAGCAGATTGAAAAGCACCTAGATTAAATGTAAGGGAGATTCACCTGCTGATCTGGGAACACAGGCTGGAGGGGCAGGGGGTAACTGAGACACTCCCTGGAGACAGAAGCACCAACAGACACCACTGTTGCCCTGCCTGCTAGCACCTCAGGGGGGTGCTAAGCTTGGATGCTGCTGCCTTGCTGGGACAGGCAGGCATGAGCTGTCACAATACTTGCTGCGGGCAGATAGTGCAAGTGGTTGCAACACTCTCCCACCTTCTGGGGCTGGCAAGTGCGAGCAGTCATGGCGTTCTCCAGCTCCCAGCCTGAACACAGCATGCATGCACAGAAGTTACTCTCTCACTGCATTGCTAAAGCCCAGTAGGAATGAGCAGTCAAGACATTTTCCCATTGCCTTTCTGAGGCCCACAAACATAGCCCACCCACTATACTCTCAGGCTGCCTTGTTAAAGCCAGCAGGCACATACAATCCACACAGGGGACACCTGATTACCTGGCCATGATGGTCAAGAGACCTGGTGTTCTAGAGCTCCATGGGACTCTAACAATCAGAGAGTTCTTGGCAGGCCACTAGACCCAGGGCAATGCACGGCTAGCAGTCTGAAATACAATTCCAAGTTCCTGTGAAAAAAGCCTATTTACTTAGTCTGGAGCTTTAGCCTGAGGGACAGGCTTCAGGTTTCCCAAACTAAAGGTTAAGGAGGCGCTCCCAGGAAGTAAGCAGGCAAACACCGTCCTTGCGCACAATCTTGGGCTAGAGGCCAGCAGGGATTACAAGTGGGGTCCCATATGACTATGTATGTTTGCCTGCTTTAAAAGCTGCTCCCTGTGGGTCTGGTTTCCAATCAGCCTGCAAGTAGGTGATAAGTGAGATTCCTTCCTTTGGGTCACTGACAGGTCTTGGCACACCCTCAATTATGCGGATATATCAAGAATAAATCAGGTGGTTCAGACAATCACAAAGGTTCAAGTGACAACCAAAAGGCTAGAACATGGTTGAATGAGAAAGATCACCTACACAAGGCCACTAAGAGACAGAGAGGTAGCTGTTTCGCCTAATACATAGAAATAAACACAGAGAGTCAAGCAAAATGAGGCAACAAAAATATGTTGCAAATGAAAGAACAAGATAAAACATCAGAAAAAGAACTTAATGATACAGAGATAAGTAATCTACCTGATAAGGAATTCACAGTGGTGGTGATAAAGATGCTCACTGAACACAAACTGACCAGATAAGGACACATTCAAAGAAAGAATATTACAGGCCAATATCCCTGGTGAATATAGATACAAAAATTCTCAACAAAATATTAGCAAACCAAATACTGCAATACATTAAAAGGATCAAACACCCATAATTAAGTGGGATTTATTCCAGGGATGCAAGGATAGTTCAACTTTCACAAATCAATCAACATGATATGCCACATTAGCAAAATGAAAGATAAAAATCATACAATCATCTCAAAAGAATTTGAAAAAATTAAACATCTGTTTATCATAAAAGTTCTCAACAAAGTGAGTATAGAGGAAATGTACCTCAACATAACAAAGGCCATAAATGACAAACCCACCACTAACCTATTCAATAGTGAAGAGCCGAAAGCTTTTCCTCTAAGATCAGGAAAAAGACTAGGATGCTTACTATCCCCATACTATGTTTATTTAACGTAGTATTGGAAGTCCTAGCCATAAAAATTAGGCAAGAAAAAGAAAAAAAGGCATAAAAATTAGAAAAGAAGAAATAAAACTGTTATTATTTGCAGATGATATGATACTATATATATAGAAAACCCTAAAGGCTCCACCAAAACCATTAGAACTAATAAATGAATTCAGTAAAGTTGCAGAATACAAAAGTGGTATACAAAAATCTGTTGCATTTCTACACACTAATAATAAACTATCAGGGAAAAAAATCAAGAAAATTCTATTTATAATCAGATCAAAAAGAATAAAATACCTAGGAATAAATTTAACAAAGAAGGGGAAAGACCTCTATGTTGAAAACTATAAGACACTGATGAAAGAAATTGAAGATGATACAATTAAATGGAAAGATATTCAGTGCTCATGGATTAGAAGAATTAATATTGTTAAAATATCCATGTTACCCATTGCAATCTACAGATTCAATGCAATCCCTATAAAACTTCCCATACATTTTTCACAAACGAAAACAAATAATTCTAAAATTTGTATGGAACCACAAAAGACCCCAAATAGTCAAATCAATCTTGAGAAAAATGAATGAAGTCAGAAGGTTCATGCTCTTATTCCAAACTATACTATAAAGCTAATCAAAACAGTATGGTATTGATATAAAGACAGACACATAGATCAATGGGATAGAATAGAAGGCCAAGAAATAAACCCACACATAGATGGTCAATTAATTTATAGCAAAGGAAGCAAGAATATACAATGAGAAAAGAACTGTCTCGTCAATAAATGGTGTTGAGAAAACTGGAAAGTTATATGCAAAAGAATGAAACTAGACTACTTTCTTACATCGTATGCAAAAATCAATTCAAAATGGATTAAAGACTTGAATGCATGACCTGAAACCATAAAATTCCTAGAAGAAAACAGTAAGTTCCTTGATATCTTTCTTAGCAATGTTTTTGTAATGGAAGTATAATTGACACACAATGTTATATTAGTTTATGTTTACAACATACTGATTCAACAATTCTATACGTACTGAATGCTCATCACTTTAAGTGTAGCCGCCATGTGCCACCATACAATATTACAATATTATTGACTAAATTCCCTATGTTGTTATTTTTCATCTCCATGACTTACTGATTTTATAACTGTAAGTTTGTACGTCTTAATCTCCTTCATCTGTATCACTCATCCCTTCACCCACCTCCCCTCTGGCAGCCACTAGTTTGTTTTCTGTATTTAAGAGTTTGTTTGGTTTTTTTATCATTTATTTTATTTTTTAGATTTCACATATAAGTGAAATCATATGATATTTGCCTTTGATTTATTTTACTTAGCATAATACCCTTCAGATCCATCCATGTTGTCATAAATGGCAAGATTTCATTCTTTTTTATGGCTCAATAATATTTCATTGTACATATGTACCACTGAGGAGGGGATGGTAGGGGGTGCTAAAATAGGTGAAGAGGATTAGAAATATAAACTTCTTGTTATAAAATAAATAAGCAATGAGGATATAATGTACAACATGGGGAATATAATCAATAATATCATGTTAATTTTATAAGGTGAAAGATGGTGACTGGACTTATTATGGTGACCATTCCCCAATGTATACAAATTTCAAATCACTAGAGTATACACCGAAACTAATATAATATTGTATGTCAATTAGACCTCAATAAATTAAATAAATACATGGACAACCAAAAAATAGCTAAATAAAGTCCTGTGTGCTTGATTCACCATCATCCCATCAGACGATTAGGCTGAGGTTTTTGAATAAGTATCTTTGTGCTTGAAACTTATTGACTGACTGGCTTACCTTTAGAGGGTAACACTCACCACCTGAACTAGGTCCCAAACTAACAAAGGAGATATAAACACCATGAATAATTACCGATATGACAGTTAATATTAATCTGGGTTTGAAATTTAACTTGACTGAAATCCATTCAGGCTCATTAGACTCTGGCAATGTCATGGTTTGCTCGGCTGTCACTTCTGTCATGAGCTAGCTGATCTAACCAATGGTATCTGGCATATCCCACCTCATAAAAAAGAAAAGGTTATATCCCTTTCAGTGTTCGTCCTCTCTGAGCCCCTCTTACTTACCTGAGAAATGTCTTTCTTTTCTCTCTAATGTCTCACCCCTTTTCCATAATAAGTCTATGAAGCCCAAGGGTATTTACTCAATTAAAAGTGTCAGTCCTGGTTATTAGTGATTCAGAGAAAAGACATCAGAGAGTCTCATCAGTTCCCTGCAATGCATCCTTCTTAATCTTTGCTGCTATTGCTGCCAAAAATCATGGCACCTGGTATAACTTTAGTGATCCGGGTATGAGCCTCACAGAAACCAGGTTTCCTTGTGGCACTTTCTCAGAAGAGAGCAAAAAAGATGAAGTTTCTCTCTCCAGTATTGTAACTACCTCAGGCCGCCCCACACAAAGCTTTATAGGAAACTGGAGAAAGTCTCCCTAGGAGATGACCGTTTATGTTAAAACCTTGCAATTAGCACCCAAAAGAAATCAAGCAGATGTAGGGGGGAAAAAAAAAAAGGTGAATTATATCTGTCAGGGTAACATCACCAAAGAAAAGACTGGAATAGGACACGCTGCTGGGTTGGCACATCAAACTTTGCTAGCAGTACCTCCTGCTGAAAACCTGTATGTACTCATTCAGAAAATCACAAAAGGGCTTTTTCGATAAGTCCCCATGTTGACCCAAGAAATTCGTTTTGAATATGGACAGGAAACATCTAGTTTGACAATGGATACACAGACACACACACACACACAGACGCACACACAGAAACCACTGTTTATTATGTGTAACTGCTCCACCCAAATTGTCACAAAGCAGCTGACCCCTATGTCACCTGGAACTGGCTTCAGGTGATGAAACCATCCCTTCCAGCTGCTTTCTACATAGCCTTTCCACTGCCGCAGTATAGAAACCCATAATCAAGGTGTTTGACAATAGCTTATCACCCATCTCTTTCCCAGCGACTTATAAAATAGAAATAGGGAATTAAAAGTCCAGAACAGTCAGGGGTAGGATCCTTGCCTTACATCTATTTTACCAAAAGGAACTACTCAAATGGTCTTCCCCAAACAAAAAGATCTTCTCCAGAGTATCCTGAACCCCCTGCTCTCTGGGAGCTTTTATGACAGCATCTCAAACTAAATATAGTAATCTCAAACTAATACATCTAAAAACTAAACTTTGAAACTTCCACATCTCCAGGCATTCCATTACACAGTGAAGTTGTGCAGGTACTTAGCTGTCTATTTGAGCACATATATTACAGTAAATGCATTAAACTAGCAGAACAGAAACTAAAATTTCTGTTACTGAGTTGGTTCATCATTCATTTTGAGTCAACAGTACACAATAAACAAACTCTAGGATATTTATTTGTTTTGGAAATACTGAGAAAGTAAATATAAGCTTTCTGCTTCGTATGGAAAGTTTAACTAATGGATTTCTAAATTTTCTTCTGACCAGTAATCGCAGCAGTGATCAGATCTGTTCCCCTCCTGCTCAGCCTCATCAAGACCTTGAGCTCCTTGATAGTATCTCCGACAAGGTGCCCTCCAATGAGAGCCTGGCCCATTTGAAGCAATCATGTTCAAAAACTTTCCTTACCAGGACCCCAGATATGCCTCTTTTTGATATCTACATTTGTCCTTGTCCTCAATTTTTGGGTTCACCCAAAATAAGTCTCATCTCATTCTCAGGTCACAGCCATTTGAATATTGATAGACAACTACCACGTTCTTCATAAGCTTTCCTTCTCCAGGTTGAATATCTCCGATTGTTTCAACTAATCATCTTATTGTACGGTTTTAAGTGACTTCATCATCTTTTTGTGCTCTTTACCAGTGTTCAAAGAGAAACTGAGGCATATTAAAAATTTTAAGAGTTTATTCGAGCAAAAATTAATTGGAATCAAGCAGCACAAAACCAGAAGTGACTAGGAGCACCCTACCAGCATGAGCCAGGGAAAGACTTATATGGAGACAGTGCATCAGCAAAGACAGGAAAGTATTTGATTGGCTACAGCTTAAAGCCTAGTTGGCTGTTTGTGCCTGGTTGTCCTTAGCATTTTGATCATAACCTTAAGGCATTTATTGGCTTAGATTTTGGTGTGCTTACATAGGCCAGCATGGTATTAGAGCCACATCAATTGAATGACCTCCTTGTTTAATTAATTTAACACCAGACACACTTCAGGGGAGCACAAACATCCTTAGTTGCAGGAACATTGCATCAAGGGTATTCCATATAGTTGATTGTAATAATAATGCTAATGATAACAACAAACAGTAATGTGTACCAACTCTATGCAGGGACGGCTCTGAGTGATTTACATGCCCTAACTCTTACTACCTCAATAATCCTAATGTAAGGCTGGGTTCTCCATCTTCCCATGCTGTTTGCTATACATTCTCGAAAAGACAGTCCATCAAAAAAGTTGATGTGAGATGTGCAGAAATGCCGTGGAAAATTGTCTCCCAAAAAAATACCAAGAGGAAAACACCATGATCTCAACCTTCTATACATCTAAGAGGGAAACAAAACCAGAATATAATTATAAAACACCATGACAATTTCTATAATATGGGTAAGACCAGGAAGCTGCAGTGACACCAATGAAGACACCAATGACTGGTTGAGACTATGAGCTCACCGAAGGTGGCAAACATGCTTTTTCTAGTAAGTTTTCTAGAATTTAATAAGTTCATAAGAATATTTGCAGGAAATAGGAAGAAAGGAAGGGTAGGATACCACATGACCACAAAATTTACCAGCATGCAAAGGATATAAACTATTTTGGGCAGTAAAAATTTGAGTCCTAAAGATTTTAAACTTTGGCAGAATGATGGTAATGGAAACATTTGCAAAATAGCCTTAAAAAGTCAAATGACCTAAAAAAGAAGTCAAATGACTTTTTTTCCTCTTTCTTTTATAGCAAATGATAAAGCCCAGTAACTGGAACACCTATACATCCTGCTTGGTGTTCAGGTTAATATATTTGAATAGTTACTGCATTTCAGAAACATTTTCAGATGAATAATTGTAAATATACAACATGAAACATGCATTTACTCAATCTGCTGCTTTATCTAGAAGGTTATTAAAGCTCATGTATAGCATGAGCACTGAATGTGTTGCATTTGCTCTAAGCAATCTCATTCTATAAGTTTCAAGTTAAATCTGTTGTTATATCTTATTTTCTCCCATATTCTATTCTCCACAACAGAGGTGGAATGTAGAGTAACATCTCTGACTCATTGAGTTTCAGTCTTGGGCATTCCAGAAAACTTTGAGTAAAGGTACTTCTGTCAGACTAGAGAAGGACCAGCTGTATTCATGATATATAGTAAAAAAAAAAAAAAGACAATAAAGGACAATAGGGACAAAAATTAAAGTTCAAAATCTTCTCTACAACCTTTTGAACCCCAAGAGTCCCTTTAAGATTCTATCTGGAAAAGAGAATACAAAGACTGAAAAGGCCTATCTTTTAAATCATCCATTACTCTTTTCTTTTAAACACTGAGGAAGAAAATATCCTCTCTTGATATTGAACATATTTGACAGAGGACATAAAAAAAAAAATCTTCGTGTGTGGGCCAATGGCGTCTACTTCACTCACCACTGAAGTTAATCCACAGCCTTACACCTTCTCTATTCTTTACTCTATGTCTGCCTCATTCCCATTAATGACTAAGCCTCTACTTCATGAAGCAAACAGGGACCAGTGGACATGAGCCCAATTCAACTGAACAAATGCTTATTGCATGCCTACCACATGCAGTAATATATTGACTGCTGGCATTCAAAGACAGGGAGAACATAGTCCCCACTTTCAAGAGCTTGCCTTCCCACCCCCATGGCTCCTTCCACCTAAATCTTTATCCACATCCATACCTCCTTTCCTCTTTCAGTCTGAGCTTGCTTGAGGCTAAGCCTTCAGACAGAGCTCTTAATTATATCTTTCCCTCATTCCTTCACGTCCCTTGTTTATGACTCCATCTGATTTCACCTTATAAACCTCTTACTTTTTATTGGCTAGGGTCAAAAGTGGGCAGAGGCACAAATGAGACAAGAATGACAGAATATTGACAAATGTTGAAGCTGTGTGATGAGTTCATGGAGGTTAATTATACCACTTGCTTATTTTGTATATATTTGAAATTTTCCATTTTAAAAGGTTTAAAAAAGAGATATGCCAAGCAGAGAACTGTTTGGGTACTGTAGACCTCTTTTCTCTCTCAGTGACTCTGGTCATTTTTAATGTAAATAAACAAAATTTTTTCCATACCTATACTGCTCCCTTATTGTGGCTGATGTTAATTCTGGGCGTAAAAGAAAATCTGAGAGGAAGCAGAGTGTCTAAATCAACACATATCTAATTAGTCTCACCATTGTTAAAAATCCCTTGTTGGCTCTTTGAGAAAAAAGTTCAAACTCTTTAAAATGGCATTCATGACTTCACAACTTCCCACCTTATCTCACTTATCTTCAGTTTTCTCTCACTCAGTATTTGCCCATATCATTCAGCATGGGCACATCAACTACTTTCATGTCAATGAATTTGCCATGAACTCTTACACCCTCTTGACCTTATACATACTAATCTCTTCTGCCTTGAGAGACATCCTCATCCCCTGGGTCTCCCGGCCAGTTCTCATTCATCTTCATCACTGTGCTGAAATACCACCGAATGTGTACCATCTTGCCCATCCTCACACTCTCTCATACCTGTCTGTTACTCATATGCTTTCCCCACTACACTGTGAGCAGCTTGGAGGCCGCGTCTGTGCCTTATTTACCTTTCTATTATTCTCAGCACCAGCCTAATGATTACAACTCAGTAGATGTTAAAATTTTTGCTGAATTAATCAATGAATACATATAAACAAAATGCTAAAGACATAGGCATATCATATAAAAACATAAAGATATATCTGATAAAATAAGAAGCACCACAAAGTTTTCTGATGACTAATTTGAATATAAAAGAATCTCATGGAGCCTAATATGACACTATTTTAGGGGCTACGGTGATGATTGAAACAGACAATATCCCCGAGCTCACATAGCTTACATTCTATTTAAGGTATACAGATAATTAACAAATACAGAATATAGTGTCAAGTAGTGATAAGTGTCATGGAAAAAAAAATTAAGGCAAGATCAGGGTTGGCAGGGGTGATAGATTACATAAGGAGGTGAGTATAAGCTTCTCTGGGGAGGTAATATTTGAATAGGAACCTGAATGAAGAGAAGTAATGAGCCAGCTAATAATCAGGAGGAAAAGCAGTCAGAATACAAGGACCCAAAAGTAAAAAGGCGCAGAACTGGGAATTTCAGTAACTAGGAATCCTTGTGCCAAAACCTGAAATTCTACCGCCAGAAAGATATATCCTTTGGGGTCCTACGGGCTTGTCTTTCTTCACCATTTTTCTATTAATAAGCAAACATGGCTAGGAGCAGTGACATTTCAAGTAGGGATTAATTAACAACCTGCAGAGAATAAAACAAGAGCAGGAAGGTGAAGTGAATCGCAGAACAGGTCCCTGAAAGGGAGGACCAGCGTGCCCTAAGCCATGCCCGGGTTGCTGCTGTACCTACACTGGTCCTAGATAGAGACGACAACCTATTGAGATAACCTGTGAACAGGTGAGATGCGAAACAAGGTGATGTTTCTGCTTCCTGTCCTCCCAATTGTGGACACCCCGTCTCCTCTACTCACTTTGTCCGGTTAAAAAGCATCCTCTAAACAACGTCAGGGTCAGTGACAAGAAGGACTGTCAACTCTGAGATGCTATCAGTCACTTTAAAGGAAATAGAAGAACCAATTCTGTTTGACTTTGAGCAAATGACCCTGCTATGGCAAGGCAGAAAAAATGTGGTCCTTGGGAGTCCAGGCAGCTGTTTGCTCATGGCAGTGACGCTGCCACTGATACCTCTTAGCAGTGGCAGTAACCAACAGCATGGCCAGTAATACAGGCTCCGGGGGCCAAGATCACTCACCCTGTGAAAGGAAAAACACACGCTGCCCTTTCAGACACTTGGAAAAATCAACAGAGTGACAAGAGCGAGATAAAGAAGATGACAGCTCTGGCCAACCACCGGGACGTCAGGACATCAGCCAGGAAAACGCATCGCGGAAGGAAAGTGGCTTACCCCACTGGTAATGGTCAAATTAAGGTTTGCACTCCTTCTGTGGATAGAAAGAGCCTTAACATCAAGAGTCCCACCACAGACAAAGCACTCGATAATGCCCAAAGTGTCTTCTACCCACCTGATTTGACTTAATCCTGACGAGCACCGACTCAGGTTACCACCCACAGTTTGTAGATAAGGAAACTGAGGCTCAAAGCCACATCCACAAGGGGTGCAGCAAAAGCAGGCACCTGGGTTATGTCATTTCAAGTCATAGGGGGCCTGTCTTTGGAATGTGATCACACAGGCTAGAGAACTCTCCACTTTGCTTCTCAGTTTGCCTCCCCCCCCCCCCTCCCCAGTTCCCCCCCCCCCCCACTGACCAGTTCACCCCCATCCCCCACCGTGTTTCTTTCCTGCCCCACTGGCAGGACGTGCTGGGAACTTGAGCAGAAGGGTCAGGCTGCCCGGTCCTAGCTCTCCTGCTCAGTACCTATATGACACTGGGTCTGTTATTTAACCTTGCTGTGCTTCTGCAAAATGGTACTCAGAGTCCTTAAAGCAATGCTGGTCCCATAGTGAGAGCTCAGGAAAGTTTGCTATTAGAATTCTATTCCTTGCCCCATCATGTTCACACATGTCCTCACACATTCATATGACTGGTTCTGCTTTGTCAAATCCTCCTTTTCTTGCCCCCTTCTTCTGCCCTGAACCTTGCCCTTAGCAACAACCTGCTCTCTTCTTCTTCCCTTTCCATCACTCTGTGTTCTGTCTGCCACTGCCTCGGCCGACAGTGCCCGGGACAGGTCCAGCCTTGCCACCCCGGACACTTCTTGGGGATAGAGAGTTCAGAAACACATCCTGTGAAACTGTTGCCGATTGGGGAACAGGATGGCTTTGCTGAGGGTTTACGGAAGTCAGAGAGCACAGAGATTTATAGCAGGTGCCACTGCTTTAGAGGCCAAGGACCCTGGAGTGGCTCAGGAATAATAATGAGCTCACTCTTAAGCACCCATTCTTACATGACTGCTTGGAAGCAGAAGAAATCTATGCCAGCTAACATTTCAGGCTAATTAAAAGCAGGTTCACCTGCCTTACCCATCTCATTCTACTCCTTCCTGCTCACCCAGGCCAGAAGATGTGGTTTTCTTTTGATCCAGGCCCCATATTCTCAGAATTCATCTACCCGCGCACAATCTCTCCCTCTCTCCCTCCGTGTCTCTCTCTCTCCCTCTTTCTTCCTCACTCTCTCCCTCCCTTTGTTCTTCCCTCTCTCTCCCCCCTCCCCTGTCCTCCCCCACCTTCTGACTGTCCCCAGGTCCTGGGCATTCTCTCTAGAAGAACAATATCTTCGATGACCCAGACTCTAGAAGGTGAAGAATTGGTCATGTCCAAATTGACTTTGAAAATGCCTTTAGGCAAGTACTCTTTAAGATAACCCACTTCTTTTCTAAAAGATAAAACATCTAAAAAGTAAAATAATCCATATTTCACTCACCCTCTCTCTAAATATATATATATATATATGTAAATATACATATATATATGTATTATGAGAGCTTTCATAGTACACATCTTTGAAATTACTCCCCCTCTAGGGAGAGTCAATCGGGACCTTCTGTATCTTAGTGAATGAATTATTGCAAAAAGCAAAGTGGTAAGTCTGAGAAGAAAAAAGGAGAAGGAAGATGAAGCACAACTGAATTAGTCCTCCTGCTACACCAGTGTGGCATCATGCCCATTAGCACACCCTTGCGTCACGGAACCATGTTCCTTGATGGTACATAGCAGGAAATATTATACTTCTAAAACTGAAAATGTGACTGTGATCACAGCAGAAAGAAATCTCGAGGGCTGAGCCATATGTCTTTCGTACCCAGACCCTCTGGAGTTCAGTACAGTGACTTCTACCCTGGGAAAGCTCAACAAAATACTTACTAAGAGTGGTGATTCCTAGTGGTATAAAGATTCTTGACCATGACAGTGCGCACAGGGATTTCAAACCCGAACGGTTACTGGTGCCAGGAAATACTACACACAAGTGAAAGGGGCCAGCTGAGAACTGTGACAAGCCGAGGCGCGGACACCCGCTCAGAGGGCAGGGTCGCTGGCCGCGGGCAGGAACGCAAGTCTAAAGCTGCTTGATACTTTGACTTTTCAAAAGAAGCAGGAAAGAGCCTGCAACTGTTGACGATGAATTCAACTTTTTAAAAATCTTGAGGCAGAGCAAACAAAACATATCTGGAGCCCCTCACCTTGTAACCTCTTACCATAAAAGGTCCAGGTGCTTAGTTTGACACAGGACAAAGTTATTTATCATCTGGTTACTTCTATTTCTCTATCATAAAACAGGGATAGTTATAATACCTTCCTAGTAGGATTGTTACTACATGGTAAGCATTTGGACTACATGGCACACGGTAAACATTATTACTCAAAATTATATTTTCTACACCTGTACCTGGATTGAGGTGAATGAAATATGCCATCCTATGCAAGTCCTAGGTCCCAGGTTTGATTGTGTCATCTCAATAAAGAACCTCACCAGTTGGAAAAGAGCTGTCCTCTTACTTTCACAATTTGTAAGCTATAGAAACTGAGTCAGAAAGGAGTCAATTTGTTGTCCAGGTTCACAAAGTCATCAGCAGGAACAGGAGGCATCTTGTCACCTCAGCCATGGGTATCCCATTGGCTGGGATGACCTCTGCTATTGATACAGTCATACGTTTTCCTTGTGGTTCTCCGTGCTTTTGCCGTGTCAGAAAGACAAGTTTATAAAGGCAGTGAACAACCTCAACAGTAAGAAGTCTTTAGTTGGGGGCAGACTATCCATTGGTATTCAGTTTATCCTTCAAGCTAATTTGCAGAGCTTCGCTACAGGCATCCCGCTCAGCATCACTTAAGGACACATTTTCAAATTGGATCTGGCAAAGTAAACATCCTTGAAAATTAGGAATCCATACTCCAGAGGCCGTTCTAAAGCATGGGTATTCAAACATAATAGCTCTTTAGTTCTCAGAGTGTGGTCCTGGGGCGGCCGCATCAGCATCACCAAGGATCTTGTTAAAGACACAGAATCGTGGGCCTCACCAAGACCTACTGAAAAGGAATCTTAACTCCCAGGAGATCTACGGGACCATTAAAGTTTGAGCAATATTGTTAACCGAGTTATCCCTATAATTTCCTGGAGTTTGTGTGTAATCAGGAGAAGGGATAGGAAAAAAGGCTCACTTTCAAAATTGTAGGGAAGGTTTTTACTATTTGATAACCCACTGAAGGTACAAAAAAAATGTGGAAAACCAGTCCTCATCATCTGTTCAATGATAGACTTCTAAGATTCCAAAAATTCCAAAGAAACATAGAAGTTTATCCTGGACTTGAGTCCAATTTGCTTTAGGTGGAGGCTCTGGCTGGGGTATTGACATCTGTCAGCCTCCCTGCTGGGACCTGCTGCTTGGACCTTTCCCTCCAAGGAGAGAAAGCGACTGCATCACTTTGTTAGTGTGGCAACAAAATCAGAGAGTGGTACTAAGCCCAATTTGCCAGGAAATACCTTACCACTGACAGCCTCGCTCATTCCCAAGGGATGACAGAAGCAGGTAAGTAAGCCATACTTTTGCAAAAAATGAGGAAAGGAAAGAATGAAAGGAGAAAGGATGAGAAAGAGAGAGAGAGGCAGCAAAGAAGAAAAGAAATGAAATCACCGTCGGGTTGTTTACTTGCTTCTCCCATTTCTGTCCTCGCTTCTAGCAGTTGAAAAGATGCTGCTTCTATGAGCTAACATGGGCTACTCATAAGCAAGAGAGGCATCCTGTCAATGAATCTCTGGGTGGTAGGTGAGAAAAGACACAGGGCTTTATGAAATGGAAACCCACTTCACATGGAGGAAAATCCACTAAGCTTCCTCTTCCTCCTTGTTTAGACCCTAGGAAGACAGGTTCTATTCACTTAGTAAGGTATCCACCTCTTGCCTTATGTTTAGGCAAGGAAGGGATTAGTGTTGGTCCGTTCGCTGATGGTTCCCTACACTGTCCTGTCAGCACCACTGTCTCTCACCGCACACTCCCAATAGGCAACAGAGCATGTGACCAGCCATCCGCACAGCCAGGTGGCTCTCGCTGTAGGGAAAGTGCTAAAATCCGCTCTCTAGAAGAAAGAGGTTATAAAATCAGCTCCCTGTGTTTTAAGAATTATCTTAAATTTTCTGCTTTTGTAGACAATACAGATATTTTTGGAAAATAGCACTTGTGTGTACACATACTCCTTACTTGAAGAAATCTCTCAGAGAAGAATTTGTAAAACTCTAAGTTTAGGGGCACCTGGGTGGCTCAGTCGGTTAAGCGTCTGCCTTCGGCTCGGGTCATGATCCCAGGGTCCTGGGATCGAGCCCTGCATCGGGCTCCTCGCTCAGTGGGAAGCCTGCTTCTCCCTCTCCCTCTGCTGCTCCCCCTGCTTGTGCTCTCCCTCTCTCTCTCTCTGTCGAATAAATAAATAAAATCTTAAAAAACAAAAAACTGTGAGTTTACTAGTAGCTCACCCAGTGGCAGTGTAGCAGGCTGCTGCATATTTGTTTAGTTGTTCTTTAGGTGTCATCGCAGTCAACAAACAAATACTTTACCATATATTTTATGAGTGTAGCACCCTGATAGATCAGCTAACCCAAATGGCTCATAATCCTTCTGGGAAGAGAGAGTTAATGAGTCATGTTAATTCTATGTTATTATACGATCAGTATATAGGAGTGCCTCTGTGTAAAACTAGTTCCGTGTGGAACACATACAAATAAGATTAAAAACTAAAAGTATAACACGTTCTAGTTGAGAGTCATCTTTCTTTTAATAATTGAGCCTTCAGGCACATTTCCACAGAAGGCATTGTCCCTGTACGATAAGTCATTTAAATTGAAGAAAAGATTTTGTCAGCTCAACGGAGCCCAGAATGCAGGAAAGCCAAGACTCTGGCTGAGTGTCAGAGAGCAGAATGTCAAGGTCTGCAGAGAACCTTGTTGTGCATGAACCATCATTTCATCCATCATTTTTAAAAGCAACTCTTTTAGATGATTTCCTGTCTGAGCATGAGGAAGGGGACCTTGTTCTCAGATCCCGGAGAAGGAAGAACAAGAAACAAGTGAGATCCCTCAGTTCTCCCCCTGACAGGTATTTCCTGTCTCCACTCCCATGGCTTCTTTTTGACACAGATCCCTGTTTTATCTCCAATGCCTCGCATCATGCCCAGCCCATAATGGGAGGTTCATAATTATTTTTGAATTAAAAAAAAATGAATGTTTTGTCAAAGCAATCAATGTTAAGTAGAAGGCAAGGCTGTACCTCCAACCTCACATAGCCTTTGCCTTGCTCCTTTTGCTGGCCAAGACCCGAGCTAGGTGTGGGCATCACTGAAGAATGAGACAGACACTACCTCTACTCTGGCTTGGAATCCAGTAAAGAGCACTACATTTAAAGCTGAGAAGCCAAAAACTTTCTAACAAGAATGACTCCTCAAAGAGATAACATTATTATCAAATGTACTTATTTATTTATTTGAGAGAGAGAGAGAATGAGTATGAGGAACAGAAGGAGAGTGAGGAGCAGACTCCCAAGGCAGGGGCTCGATCCCAGGACCCCAGGATCATGACCTGAGCCGAAAGCAGATGCTTAACCGACTGAGCCACCCAGGTACCCCTCAAATGTACTTCTTAAACATTTCTAGCAAGTGGCACTTCCTTGATGGTTTGGGAGGAGCCTGAAAAAAAAAAAAAAAAAAAAGCTGCTCTTGGCCATTACTCTAAAATGTCACAGCATTCCTTTCCAAGTGGAGCCTGTGTCAACCACCCTGCAAATGATGGGGTGCCAGGATCAGATTTCCAGGTAAGTTCTTAAAACATTGCACTGAAACAAGGAGCCCTGAGCTTTATTTACTCAGTAGCGCTAGCAGCAAGTCCAGCACCTAGCAGGTAGGGCTGGCTGGGCAAGTTGACTGTTGATGAACGAATTAGGAAGCATTTTCCTAATTCTTAAATGTATAAATAATTCTTAAATGCCTAGACATGAAAATAATAGGGGGAGATGACACAAAGAAATGGAAAGACATCCCATGCTCATGGATTGGAAGAACAAATATTGTTAAAATGTCTATACTACCCAAAGCAATCTATACATTTAATGCAATTTAATCCATTTTGCTTTCCCTCTTATACTTCTAAATACTGCCATATAATGGAATATTATTCAGCCATAAAAAAAGAATGAAATCTTGCCATTTGCAACAACATAGATAGAGCTAGAGACTATAATGCTAAGCAAAATAAGTCAGTCAGAGAAAGATACCATATGATTTCACTCATGTGTGGAATTTAAGAAACAAAACAAACAAGCAAAGGGAAAAAAGAGAGAGAGAGAGAGATAAACCAAGAAACAGACTCCTAACTATAGAGAGCAAACTGATGGTTACCAGAGGGGAGGTGGGTGGGGGGATGGGTGAAATAGGCAATGGGATTAAGGAGTGTACTTGTGTTGAGCATCGGGTGATGTAAGGAATTACTGGGTTACTATATTGTATACCTTAAACGAATATAACACTATATGCTAGCTATGCTGGAATTAAAAAGAAAAACTAAAAAGCTAAAAATAAATAAGTAAACAGCAAAATTAGGCTACATCTGAGTATGGCATAAAGAAAGATTGCTTCAAATATGTTGACTAAGTAGAAATGCTAGAAATCATTTTTATATAAATAAATTTTAGTAGCATTGTCCCCAAAAAAGTGTCTACTAAATTTTTTTTGTCTTGTTTGTAACTGTACAATGTTCTTTGATTATAATAAACAGGAACCCCCCCAAAAAAGAAAATAATACAGGGGAAAAGTACAATTTAATATAGGCATCAAAAAACTTTTAAAACAAAAGATTTGTGGAGAGAAAAATATTGCGTTAAAAAATTGGAGGAACACACCCAAAAGCAAAGTTGTCACAAAAATTAAATGTAAAGCTTTTAGAAGCATGCTTGGACTATAGAAGCATGGCATGTGTTTGAGATCATGGTGATAATGACGTTGACAACAATGATGATGCTTTCATTTCCTTACAGAAAAGTACTTTTCTAGCAATCTTCAGTGACATAAAAAGATAGCATGTTGCTTTTTAGTGGGAGTCCATTGTGTAGATGGTATAATTGACCTCAATTATTCCCCTCATCCTTGCATCCATGCCTTACTTACTTATTTTGGCCAATGGAATGAGATGTTGGAAGTGACAATGGGCCAGTTCCATGTCTAGGTCTTAAAAAGCCTTGCACGTTTTGCTTGCCCTCTTGCACGTCTCACACTGCCACAGCAGGGATGTGTGTTGGGAGCCTGCTGGGCCAGGGAGATGAAGAGATACATGCAGCAGACCAGATGATCTGGAACACAGGCAGAGTGCCTCGGGTGTTCATTGCTATGTGCCCTTGAAGTTTTATAGCTGTTTGTTATGCAGCAATAGTTAGCTCTACTCCATAGAAATTAATAGAAATAAGCCATGAACATAATATATAATAAAACCATGACCATAAATGCAAGCAAGTTTTGTTTAGCCAAAGGTGTGTATGTGTGTGTGTGTGTGTGTGTGTGTGTGTGTAAACTTATGGAATTGTTATTTTTATAAGTGAAAAGTAGTCAGACACAGCAATTCTATATGGTTCAACCCAAATATCCTGTAGTATGTGCATTGTGATCACTATTTAAAGTACATTCATTTATCACCTGTTAACGAGAGTTCCCTAAAATTAAATAAGGAAAGGGTTTTCAAAGTGCCTGGCTCATAGTTGAAACTCAATATATATTTATTGACAAAGTTATTGAATAAGGACCAAAAAATCAAGCAACTCCTTATGTTTGCATCCTATTGGAAGACATTCTCTGTTTCATACATTATTTACTCACATTTTAGCCATAATCAATTTTATGTATGATTTTTAACAGTTCAATTCTTTTTTTTTTTATTATGTTATGTTAGTCACCATACTAACTGTTCAATTCTTACAAGCAAACTACTGTGGATAAAGGAAAATGGGCAGGTATTTTATAGATCTTGAGCAAATACACTCAATAGCAGGTAAACTTCTACAGGAGTTCTGTTTCCAATGGGTACCAGGAATATTACTCCTAGTTACATCTAATTCAAGCATAAATGTATTGAATATTGAAAGGAAAGTGTGTCCCCTTCTTCAGAAAGTAGGTCAAAGAATACATATCAGCCTCCTATATTGTCAAGTGGTGGCATGAATCTAAACATCAATTTTCTTTTATCAAATGTATTTGCACCTTGTGGAGATTCCCCAAATCAAAACTTTGCTAATAGCGGACAACAACCCAGTGAATAGAGAATTTCAGATTTCTGTTACTGTCAATAGCTGGGATTAGTGCTATTGTTCCATTATCTAGAGACAAGCTATGCCTCACAAATGTACCGAAGAAAAGCATCTTGTTCACTTCTCTGAACCGTTTGTGCCTTGCTTTCATCACATTGTTTCCTCACTCAAACACATGTCTGCGTATTTACCAAATCTTAGCGTCCCATCATGCTGTTTAGCTTAAGCATCTCATCATGTTGTTTAGCTTAAATGGATCGTCTGAGGCTGAAATAAGTTGCTTACAAACATAGGCTGGCTCTTCCATTTTTAGTTGCCATGAAGAGGCTTTACAATTGTGAAATGAGCAAGTGTTGTCATGCTGCTTTCTCTCACTGAGTATAAAGTGCAGCTATTTTAGTAACCATGGTTATTACCAAAATTGTACCCATTTGAATTATCTGCATTTCTCCTTTGTCAAGGAAAAGGACTGATGAGCGTTCACTCCCGTGCCCAAATGTCATTTTTAACCCAACAATGCCTGTTCTAAAAATAGATACTGATATACTTTTCATAATCTGCCACTTGCTTTCTCGTCTGAAACCTAAAAAACAATTGGGCTCAAGACTCTGTGTTCTGGTCAGGCAGGATTAACACCTGGAAACACACACACACACACACACACACACACATTTATTTCACTCTTGGTGCCATAGTAACAGACCAGTTTTCTCCAAGCTCCTAGATATCTGGGTACTCCTCACACATGCTCACCAACTTCCTGGGAAGTAAGTAGAAAAGAATGGCAGGTTAGAACATAGCTTTGAGATAAATAAGGTGCCATTCTCCCCAAATCAAGATATATAACTGTTCCTCCTCTTTGCACCCCGTCCCTCACTGCAGAAGTCAGGGATCCTTTACCAAACTGGCTACAACCCAGCAATAGCTACATGAGCTACTGGACTGTGTAGTCGAGGAGCCAACAACAATCATGTCAGTCCATGCTGCAGGCATGCTTGCTTCACAAAGAAGCAAAATATAGCAGATGAGCAAAGAGGTAAAAGATAAAAATAAAAAATAAAAAAATTTTTAAAAAGCTATATTTTTATTCCAAATAAACAATTAAGAGGCATCTTTTAATTTTGGCTATACCAGTTTCTAAATCTAGACACTAAAACTAATTAATATCTTTATCCAGCTGATTCAAGGGGTACCTTCTTTATTAGTATTTAAGCGCAATGCCTTAAATATCTATACTCCTTTACCAATTTTAAACACTTTCACAAACCTGATCTTATCTGATCCTTGCAACAACCCTCCATAGAAGTTTCTGTGAGTGGTTGGTGCATTTTATAAATAAATAAAGAACCTGAGGAGCCAACATCAAATATTTTCCAAGATCAACTGCCTAACTCTCAAAGCAGTGTTTTTAAACTTTGCCAGCATTTCCCAAAATTGATTCTGTAGGAAAACAATCATGTGAGATCCTCCATGAAAAGGGTGTTACACAACATATATTCACATTGTAAAGCCTGGAGAAATCCTGAAATAAATAAACTCCTTAAACAGTTTAACTCAAAAGTTCCTTAACTTATTGTGAAAAAAAAACAAAAAAACCATTTGTTGCTTAAAACCTTTAAACATCTCCTGAAATTGCTTCATAGGTCATATTTTGGAACTTTTTGAGCTCCTCAAGGACAAAGACTATCTTATTTAATCATGTGTTTGGGTGATATTATGGGTTGAATTGTGTGTCCTCTCCCAAATTCGTATGTTTAAGTCCTAACCAACCCCCCCATGCCATACCTCAGAATGTGACCTTATTTGGAAAGAGGGTCTTTGCAGATGTAATTAGTCAAAATGAGGTCACACTGGAGTAGAGTGGGCCCCTAACCCAACGGTGTCCTTATGAAAAGGAGAAAGACAGATACAAACCCACGCACAAGGAGAACACCATATGAAGATGAAGGTGGAAATCAGAGTGACGTAGCAGAAATCAAAGACACCAAACATTGACAAGAAAAGAAACATGGAACAGATTCTCCTTCACAGCTCTCAGAAGGAAGTCACCACTGCTGACCCCTGGATCTCAGACTTCTAGCCTCCAGAACTGGGAGACGGTAGATTTCTGTTGTTTTAAGTCTCCCGGTTGGTAGCACTTAGTTACAGCAACCCTAGGAAACCAGTAGAGGTGGTAAGTACAGGGTATAGTCATGTATTTCACACCTTCACCAAATATTTACTGTCTCTATTCAGTGCTATGGGCATGGGGGAGGCTAACGTCCCCATTCTCGTAGAGATGACATTCTGGTGAGGGAGATAGAAAATTAAATAAATGAATAAATAAATAAATAAATGTAAAACAGAATTTGTCTCCATTTGTAAGAGGAACTGAGGCTGAGAGAGACTTGCCCAAAATAAAATGTTTTATCTGTGAGCAAAACGGGGAATCCCAGAAGGCCCATTCCCCTTAGGATACAACCATATGTCCTGCCAGGAGGGCCCAAAAGCACCATCTCCAAATTGTATGTAGCTAAGTAACACAAAATTCTCTCTCCTGGCTCTTGCTTGCCAAAAAATAAGAGATCTTGGCAGAATGTAAACACGGGATTTGAAGTCAGGGAACCTGGGCTGTGTTTCTGATTTGCTTTCTGTGAAATCCTGGATACATTAATTTACACATCTGAGTCTCAATTTTCTTATTTGCAAAATAATACCTACTCCATAGGAGTATTGTGAAGAATAACTGGTGATAAAGAAAAACAGTTGCAATTTATTTACTTCCTCTGAATCTTTAGCTGGCCCAATCTCATAGGTTCTAGACTTTCCTCCCATAAATTTATAGTTTTTTTGTTTTGTTTTTTTATGTTTCCCAGTTAGTTTTTAGTTGTTTCTGGTTTTGGTTTTGGGTTTTGTCTCTAGATGCTTAATATATCTACTCAGAGGTTCTGGGCTAGCAACCACATTTGGATGTCAAGGCCGGAAGGTGTTACTCTTCATGTTCCATGAAATGTCTACTAGTACCTCTATGTTCCCACACCTCTCCCCACCCACCACAAACACGTAGACAGATAACTGGGGCTAACACGCCTTTTCCCTTGAGAGTGACTCATAGTAGGGCCGACAGGGTTGTCTAAGTAATAAGGGCCTCCACACATATATAGACACCCGATACCATCTGCTTTTCCCAAATGCTGCTCTTCCCAAATATAGCATCCATCGCTTCTCACTCGTGCCCAGAAGCCTCTCAGTACACTCTCCACTCAGTGGCTATCTATCTATCTATCAACGGACACTTGGGTTGCTCCCCTATCTTGGCTAGACTATGAGAGTTAGTTGAGTACTTGATGTGAAGTTTTGTCAAAAGTCTTGTCAAGGAATTTATGAGTGATATTTTTCAATGCTTAGAACAGTTTTAATCTACAAGTCGTAAAAGAAATTGTAAAACCTGCTTAAAAGTCATTGCTGAAATTTCCTGGATTTTTACTTAGAATCATAGTATTTTCAGTTAAAGTGAAACATTTAAGAAAAAATTAGATTTTTGATATTATTGTTTTAATAAATCAAAGCTTTATTTTAAAATCCATTGTAACCCCTAAATAATCTCTTGTGTGTTTAAACTGCCATCTAGGACACCAGAAGAATCTGAATGTTTTATCATTTGTCATGATTCCTTTATGCCCACGGACTTCTTTGGTTACCCTACCAACTACCAATTCTGATTACAGTAAATAGATTTCATACAAGACCCACGGAATCAGCCCAGAAGCCACAGTGGGGAGTTGCGTGATTCACGTTTGTTCGGCCATAGGGGTATAGGAAGGACGGACACACAGAATTATAAGGGACTCGGGAGTCAGAGCGCCTGGATTTGAAATCTGCTCCACCACATACTATCACCCGAGACTTCTGGCAAGTTGTTTAACTGCTCTGTATCCAGTTTCATCACCTCTAAGATCTGTACTTAATTCATAAAGTGGTTGTGAGGTTTACATCCTGCAACAGACTTGACGTACTTTTCACAGCATCCGACACATAATTAAGGTTCAGTAAATGTTGGCTGTTTTTTGCTGCTATTTATTATCATTACCATTAGCAAAGGGTTACAGATGTCAATTTTACCCGGTTTAAATGATTGTCAGAATTTACCATGAAGACAATTTGGGAGACTTCTAAATATACCTTTCTATATTTTAATTGCTATGACTCTCCAGGATCCCCAAGGCTGATGATTTAGCCTGAGGAAAATACCTGGTTCAAAAAGAAAAGAAAAGAAAAAAAGCATTTCACGCTAATCTCTGGTTTCAGGTTTAAACCCTAAGGCCCTTCACTGCAGACTCTGGTTTCAACTACTTGGGAAATTAGCAATTAACAGACTAAAGTCTTGCTGTTTTTTGACAGTTGTTTGAAGAGCAAAAACAGCTTTAATGGCTTTGCTGGGATCGTAGGCAAGCCTATCTCTTTAACCACTTGGCCCTTGAATGTGAAGACTAATATGGGGAATGAGAAGTATTTCTAATAGTTACTTTCAAACAGCATAATAACAATTACTTTTATAAGCACTTGCTATGGGCTGGCACTGTTCTTCATACATGGACTCTTTTAAGTATTGTTAGAAAGTACTGCTTTAGAGACACTAACTTTATTCACTTATTAGTATTTTACCCTCAGCAAGTATTTCAAAACAAGTGTTTCAAAAAATACCTAGGCTAAATAAAATGCCACAGAGCAAACATCTACTAGGCCAATAAGAAGAAGAGTGCACGAAATGGTCAACCTGGTGATTATTGGAGGTCAACTGTAGCTGGTAAAGAGAAGGAAGCTGAAAAACAGACCCTACTTTTATCAATAAATTGCAAGATGCCTAAGTGGTCACCGCGACTCAGATCCAGTCTGCCACAAGGAAGCTGAACTCAAACATGCTCCTTCTGTTCAGAGGAGCCATTTCTCTATTTTTCCCTCTGCCCGCTGGAAAACGAGATGACTCAGGGGAATTACTGTGTCAGGCAATGAAAAATGCTCTGAACTTTTCTAAAGATTGAAGGCATTTATTTAACTAACCTGTGGTTAATGTATAAATGGTCAATCTGGATTATGGAGAAAGGGAGCGACCTCAAATCCTACACGACGAGCAGTAAACTGTCTCAGGTTTGGTGCCCCCTGGTGGAGTATGATGAAAGTCACCCTCCTTTTCCTCCTGTCTCTTAAAAAGTGCCTAAGATCCTATTGCATGCCTGTCATATATCCATTTATCCCCTGGCTTCATCTTGTCTTTTTTATTTTCTTTTTTTTCTTTAGTCTTTTTTTTTTTTTTTGAGAGAGGGGGAGAAGGGATGTGCGCTCATGGGGGGGGGAGGGGGGGGGGGGGTGGGGGGGGGGGGGGGGGGGTGCGGTTGGAGAGGGTTAGGGGAAGGGCAGAGGGAGAGGGAGAGAGAAGATCTTAAGCAGGCTTCATGCCCAGCACATAGCCCAACTCGAGACTCGATCTCACAACCCTGAGATTGTGACCCAAGCTGAAATCAAGAGTGGGACACTTAACTGACTGAACACCCAAATGCCCTTGGCCAAAATTTTTTTTATTTCTCTAAGTTTACATTTAACTTAATCTTTCTGTAATTTTGTAAACAAGCTTAGTTCTTTCTGGACAAACAATGTATCATTAGTAAACAAGGCTGATGGTCAGCCCGTGGGGCACCACGTCAGCTGCCAAGGGCGTTTATGGCTAGCATCCATTCTTTCTGATCCAATCTGCCAATGACTGGGTCATACCAGTAATTAAATATTTTTCATATTTATGTATGCTTACACATAAAATCAAATCAACCTGTGCTTTTAAAACCTTTTGTTCCTTAGGGTTCTCAAAGACAAAAGACTAAAGAATGCGAAGAAAATCACCCCAAAATTGAAAATACATATCTCAACTATATTCATACATATCATACAAAGTACCTGTGGGGTTTTTTTAAGATTTATTTATTTATTTTAGAGAGAGAGAGTGCACAAGGGTCGGGGGAGGGGGAGCAAAAGGAAAGGGAGAGAGAGAGAATCTCAAGTAGACTCCCTGCTGAGCACAGAACCCAACACAGGGCTCAATCTCATAACCCTGAGATCATGATCTGAGTGGAAATCAAGAGTCAGATGCTTAACTGACTAAGCCACCCAGGCGCCCCCAAAGTACCTGTGGCCTCTACTAATAGTCATGATGCTAGGTACTCAACGCATCATTGTTACCTCCAAAACCTCTATAATCACTCAAAGTCAGAATTGCTCAAAAACAGGAAGATTCTGCATCTCTGATATGACTCCACCTCATGATTACCCTCCAAGTCCCATCCAGGATCCATAGATGTGATTTGCCCATGTCTTTTTAGAAGAGATCTTTTCACTGATTATACCCACAGAGTTATGATACTGGCCTGGTCAGTGTTGATGTGCAGAAAACAGAAATTATTTTCAAAAGAAAATTTAAAAAAAAGAGAGATTTGGATGCTTATAAAATTGCTGGTAGAGCTAGAGGAACAGGCTCCAAGTTGGCCCTTGGGGAATGGATCCCATGAAAATACCTCAGAACTAGTCTGCCAAGGGAACCACTTCCTTTGCCACAATCAGCAAATAAGGCAAATCAGGAAGCTGCCCCTGGAAATTCTGACCTCAGGAACACACCGTCGTCTTTGCTCTGCTCCAAGTTCTACCTCTCAACACCTACAGAACTAGTGATTGGATACAAGAATTCCACTGTGGAAAACCCAGTGTCTCCACTCTGGTTTCTAGAAGAAACAAAAGAGGGGAAAAAAGTGGAAATGTAGTCTCTCATTTCATGCAAGGGCATTTCATTGGCCAAATCTTACATCTGGACCCTTATCAAAGGAGGCCAGGAAAGAAAATTTTAGCATTCTAGTATAGTTTTACCATGCAGGAAGGCATATTAGAAGAGCATTTTTCAAATTCTGTGTTGCAAATTACTTGTGGGTGAAAAATCAGTTTATTTAATGGCTGTGAAATCAATTTAATTTTAATGAAATGAAATAGAGTAGAATATACTCTATATAGTAAAGAAGGATTGTTTTTGCAATGCCTTTTACTTCAGGGTGTGTGTGTGTGTGTGCATGTGTGTGTGTGCGTGCGCGTGTGTGTGTGTGTGTGCGCGTGTGTTTATGTACTGGGTTATGATATAAAAATGATCGTATGGTCCATAGGACTAGGACCAAAAATGATATTCACTGCACTACAAGGAAGGTAGAATGGATTTTGAACACTAATCACAATACCCAACATAAACTCTATGAAGATGAATTAATAGCTAAATTAATTGTGTTAATTTTCTATGGCTGCTATAACAAATTACCACAAATGCAATGGCTTAAAACAAATTCATTATGCTGTAGTTCTGTAGTTAAGAAGTCCAGAATGGGTTTCACTGGGCTCAAATCAAATGTTAGCATGGCTGCATTCCTTTCTGGAGGCTCTACAGGAGAATCCATTTCCTCCCCCTTTTCCAGTTTCTAGAGGCTGCCCACAGTCCTTAGCTCATGGACTTCTTCCATCTTCAAAGCCAGCAACACCAGGCCAACTTTATCAGGGTGAACACTTTCTGGTTGTCTTCTGCCTCCATCATCACATTTTAGGGACCCATACAATTACATTGGGTCCACCTAGCTAATCCAGGGAAATCTTCTTATTTTAAGGGCAGGCAATAAGCAACCTTAATTCCATCTTCAACCTTAATTCCCCTTTGCTGTGTAGCCTAACATATTCACAGGTACCAGAGATCGCAATATAGACAACTTGAGGGAGAAGGGACATTACTCCTTGTACCACACTAACCCACTAAATTAAGGATCAGGAGAATGTCTATGTATCCTATAAGATAGAGAAGAAAGGTGCAACTGATCTTCCAATGCAGATCTCTCTCCTTTCTTCTGCTTTCAGAGTCAAGTTAGATGAGGAAAATGCATGATATTCCTACACATATATAATTTCATTAGTAATTTAGGATGCCTTCTGTTGGTTCCCTACTATGAATAATATGGAAAATAACTAGTTACCTTTTGTCCCTCCCCCTCTCCCTCTCCCCTAGCATTAAATCTGAAATACCATTTTACTTCACCTTAATACCGACAAGTCTTTCAGCAAGTTTATATATGTACCCCGTTCCTCTCCCACCATTTTCTGGTGTTGTGCCATGTCTATGTTGTCAGAGCATCGCTATCCTATACTCTATTGCTTCCCTTAATGTCATCACTTAGTCTGAGGTGTATAGTAAATGTATATTCGATTCTCACAGATCAATATGTAGTCCGTGCTCACCAGTCCCTTTAGTTGTCTGAGATTTCTCAGGAACGATGTTGGAAACAGTAACTGCTGGGTTCTTACTTGTTCATAAGAGTATCTATGGCATTTATGCTTGATAGTTCGCTTGGCAGAATATAAAACTCTTGGCTGACACATTTCGTTCCTTGAGTATAGTAAATGTTACTATTTTGGCATAAAATGTTGCTGCAAAAAAAAAAAAAATGTTTTAATTACGGCTTTTCTTCCCCTCTATAAGTGACCTCAACATCTTGTCTAAAAACTCAAAACGTTGGGGCGCCTGGGTGGCTCAGTCATTAAGCGGCTGCCTTCGGCTCAGGTGATGATTCCAGGTCCTGGGATCGAGCCCCGCATCGGGCTCCCTCTTCGGCGGGAGGCCTGCTTCTCCCTCTCCCACTCCCACTGCTTGTGTTCCCTCTCTCGCTGTGTCTCTCTCTGTCAAATAAATAAATAAAATCTTTAAAAACTCAAAACATTTTGTTATTATTAGTATTAGTCCAATAGTTTTATTAGTGTATGTCTCAGTGTTAGCTATTCTGGGACAATTTTCCCATAAACATAGTGTCATTTCGAGACTTCTTTAATTTCATGAAACTATTCTTAAAACATAGTTTTTAGTATTTTTTGTCACATTGCTTTGCTTTGGTTTGGGGGAACTTATACATATTGCATTTTTTGTCAACATTAGATAGATCTGTAACTTTCTCTGAAGTCTTTTTATTTTTGTTTTTCAAATGTTTAAACTTTTGTTTTTCTCTTTTTCGTCATCTATTTGCTATTATCTGTAACTCCTTCTAATGCAGTCTTTAATTCTAGAATGCTTTTTTCTTTTTTTTTTAATTAGTTTTTTAATTTGGTCAGTTTCTTTTTTCAAATCTTTCTTTTATCCAATTATTTTAGCTCTGAGTTTTCTATTTCTAATTTATGCTGTTCTTGCATACTTTCTAAAAATATTTTCACTTCTTTCAGATTGTTTTCAAAAGAGTAAGGTTTTTTTACATGATTGCCCATAAAAATGTGGTTCTGCTTAGTACTCCCTTTTTCTTATAATGAATCTGTACAGGACGTGACTAAAGTCCTCTGCTGCTGCTCATGTTCAGGTGAGACAGATTTGCCTGTCCTTTTAGATGTCCCTAAGTGCTAAGTCAAGGGGGGGTGTTAGGATGATTTCCTTATCTTCACAATTTTAGGGCTTCCTTTTGTGTTGTTATTAAGAAATATTAACAAATACGGTTTCATACTGGCCTCTTCTTTGTCCCTTTCCCCCACTTCTATCTGGACTTTCTTTCTTCTGCTAGAATCCCGGTCCTGCTCCATCTGCTTTCTATTCCCCAAAATGGATTCTCAGTGAAGGTCTTTTTCCAGGAAGGACACATTGGTCTGTTAATTTTGACTTCATAGGACCCAGAACTCTCTATCACAGTCTAGCCATCTTATAGCTCTCTCTCCCTCACAGGAGCATTGGCACTTGCAAAGTCCCCTCCCCATATTTGCTGCTATTATCAGAGGAGTCTGTTGAGCTTCCCACACTAAAAGAGAACATGCTCCTTTCTGACCTCTCCAGCTCTCTCTTTGCCTGACGCAACTGTCTCCCACACAGTTGCTAGTATAGCATAGTTCATGTTGCTATTATTGGTCTGCTGTTTGTGTTTAGGAGTTCATGGAGTGGCTCATTCTTCATTTTTTTGTAGAAGTTTCCATATTGTTTGCTGTTGGTAGGGGTAGTATTTTTTTATCTACCTTTTTTTTTTTTTTTTTTTTTTGCCGGTTTCTGAGGGGAATTTAAAGAGATTCAAAAGCTATGTCATCACTATCTTGTCATCTCTCTTATTATTTAAATTACACACGAAGGACTCAAAAATTCCCCTTTCCTTCACTGGTATCTTTTACAAGACCTCAGGCTCCACATATCAAAACACATCCCAGAACCACAATGAGATACTGTTTTCCACCACTAGATTGACTATTATTGTTTTTAAAAAGAAACAAAGAAAAACAGAAAATAAAAAGAGTTGGCAAAGATGTGGAGAAATTAGAACACTTGGGCACTACTGGAGGGAACGGAAAATGGTGCAGCAACTGTGGAAAATGGTATGGCAGTTACTCAAAAAATTGAAAAAAGAATTACCATATGATCCATAAATTTCACTTCTGGGAATTGAAAGCATCTTGTAAAGGCACTTGTAAACCCATGTTCATAGCAGTATTACTCACAGTAGCCTAAAAGCCGAAGCAAGCCAAGTGTCCTGAATGGATAAACAAAACATGGTATATACATACAGTGGAAGAATATTCAGCCTTAAAAAGGAAGGAACTTCTAACACATGCTACAGCACAGAGGTACCTTAAGGACATTATGCTACATGAAATAAACTAGTCACAAAAAGACAAATATTGTTTAATTCCACTTAAGAGTTGTCAAATTCACAGAGAGAGAAAGTAGAATGGTTATTGCCAGGGGCTGGAGGAGGGAGGAATGAGGAGCCATTTCATGGGGATAGAGTTTTAGTTTTGCAAGATGAAAACAGTTTTGCAGATTGCTTGTACGACAAAGTGAATGTACTTAACACTACTGGTAGACACACGGAACACACAGAACACTTAGATTAAGGTGGTACATTTTATGTTCTGTGTATTTTACAATTTTAAAAAAATCATTTCTTTAATTTTTTAATATTCCAGATCTGGTATGTCCTCCCCTCTCTCAGCGAGCAGCACATACATCTACCTAGTGGCTCAGGGCAAGGAGGGGTCCAGGAGTCATTCTTGACCCTCCCACTTCACACCCAATCCATCATCATCCCTTCCTGTTATTCCAGATAGCTCCTGAACCTACTTACTTCTCTCCATCCCTACTGCTTTAATTTTCAGTCTCCTACCTACATTATTTGTCTTCCTCCCACCAATGTACTTAACAATCCGATCACCACACTTTAGCCAGACAGAGTGTTCTAAAACAGAGAATGGATCACACTACTTCTTCAAGGAAGTCCAAACTCCTTAAACAGGCTTACAGACAGGGACTACACAATCTCATCACTGGTCATCTCACCACTCCATCCACCCTCACTTTTCATTATGGCCCAGTCATACCACAGATCTTGAGGCTGGACTAGGCTCCAGGTGAATCAGGCACTCAGTGGGCTTGAGAGATGTTCATATAGCTCAAGGCCATTGTTCTTCTGCCCTCTTACGCTACTCAGTCATAATCTTCATTAAATGCTTTTTGATTAGTGCTGCAAAGTCTTCAGCCATGATTCTCCAGGCCTAGCAAGTACATTAATATCAAGAAAGAAGCTATAATGGAGTTTTAACAATATAATTCCCCAGAAAAAACAACGTATTTCAGTCTCTGAAATGTACGTCTTTTTACAAAATGTGGTAATGAAAAGATAATTTGATCTTCCAGACATTCCAATCACATTTTCCATAATCTGCTCTCTTGTGCTCTCTATTGGTCTTACTTTGTCTTCATATATTAGTAATAAAAAATGATAATAATAATTCCCTCCCTCATGCTCAACTCCATATTATTCTGACTCAGAAGTTTTCTTTGGCAACTTTGTCTTATTTCTTTAGGTCTTAATATTTTTTTCTCTTTTATCATCTTCCCATTAATCGTCAAGTCCTCTCCTTAAGGCGGTGCCTCAAGGTTAATGTGCTTCACCAAGCAAGGGAATTGGGCTTTTTGGTCTTTCTTGTCCCTCTCTTGCTCTTGGTTGAGGTGTTATACTTTGTTTTTTTGAGAAAAGAAATAAAGAGAAAAAATATACCAAATAAATGAGGGAATTGGTTAAAATTGCTAAGCAAACAGAAGCTCCTAAACTCAATGATAAACTCCTAAACTCAGTGGATTTACATATAGTTTTCTTTTTTCCAGATAGCACTCTTGTGGGAACTGACAGTTTATATTCAAACCTTTAATGTTTCTCTCCCTAATTCCGCATTCTCAGACACTCCATCCAAACTCAAAACTTCAACCCTAAATTCCATCCTGCCAATTCACAACACTTTATCACTGGAACTGACATTTCACCCAAGACCCAGTATTTCCAACCATAGTTAAGATGTTTCTATGTGAGGCTCTTGTCATTTCCATAATCACAGAATTTCTAAATTTTATTCCTTCCCCATCTAACATCCTTACTTTTTGTTTATAAAGTTACCAGATACCCAGGTTCAAATTATCCTACTAAGCACCTAGTGTGTCTCTCTAGGGTATGTGTTGGAAATGGAGTATAATCCTCACCCCCAACATGTTCCCAATCAAGCCAGGAAGAGTGACAAACTGGAGGTGCGTCCCAGAATCTGGAAACAGTCACACAGTAGGATCTCCCTTCCCTTGACCCCTGATATCCAACTTTTCACCAAGTGCGGCTCTATTATAATGTTTATAAAATTCATCACTGACACCAGTCTTCTTTCCAACTTGAAATCTTGAAGTTGTGTTTCCCATATTCTCCTGTAGTGAGTATATGGGAATGGACTCCTGTATATACACTCCTCTAGTGGGCTCTGTCCTGAGTACAACCTGTGCTTCTTTGGTTTTGTGTCAGCTTCACTCCTCCTCTTCACAGGGCTGCCAGATCATCACCTCCTGCCTTGTGTACTGTAGCATACTCCTTTCAAATTGCTTCCACTTCTTCCAAACCATCCAGGGCATCAGACTGTATTTCCTACAGTCCTACATTCCCAAAGCTATTCCCTGACTCAGGAACCTACTGTGGGCTTTATGCTGTCACAGCAGGAAGCCTTCAAGGCCAACCAAGGCCCCCTCTAGCTTGCCAAGCTCATTTCCCACTAATCTCCAAAATCCTACTCAGGAGTGAGAGCCAAGGCTCATTTCCAAATGTGCACATTTAATGAGCACCCTTACCCTGCCAGCTCTTGTGAATCTCCTCAAATTCTGCCTGGATTTTAAGGACAAGCCCAGGTTCTACTTCTTGTCTGACAACTGTGACCAAACCAAATTGTTCCTTCTCTGACTGCACCCAGAGCTCTACTCCAGATTCCTCCAGATCACCCAAGGCCCTGGGTAGAAATGGTTCTATCTCCTGTATTGTAAAGATACAAAAACCAATCAGTGATCCTTTATCTTTTTTGTCATATAAACTCCTTCAACAAATTTTGGGTTTCCAAATTGAGTGAAAAAGAATAAAGAGAAATGGCTCAGTCTTAAAAGGACAAACATTTTTTAACTTGAGATATTTGAGACAATATTAGGTACCTCCCAGGTTACAAATGGGATCGAGAACACACTGCCTTACCATACCAGCCCTCAGAAATACTACAGTAATAATCTCAGCCTTCCCTTCCCATGGAAGGACCTCCTGAGCAGGATATAATAAAAAGTGTGCTGGGCTAAAGATCTGTGTTCTGGTGCCAGTTCTAATAGAAGTTACTTCACCTCTGTGCCTCATTTTCTTTGTTTGTAAAATAATGAAATTAAATGAGATGATTCTCTGAGGCTCCTCCTAGTTCTCACATTTTTACATACATGGCACTATATACATGGTGATTAATTAACCAGTGATTAATAAATAAGTCCTAAGTTGTTACTTCTTTTTGGGACAATTTTATTTTAGCAGACCTGACACTTTCAGCAAAATAAATGACTCTATAATATTTTCTCCAGCTCTTCTGGAGAAAGAATTTGGGAGGGGAAAAAAGAATGAATGCTGAACCCAATAGATAGTTTCTTCTTCATAAAGTTGACGTGTCTGTCCATGATTATTGCCCATGGCAATAACATGACTATCAGGTAATATAAGTTATATATATCAGTCATATAAGCACAAGAATTCAAACAAAATTTTCATTTCAAAGCATCCATTGGTCCAACTGTAACTCAAAGTTGTTTCTGGGTCCAAAAATAACACTATTGGTTGAGTAAAGGTATTTTTGTGGTTCTATTTCAAAAACCATTTGAGAGCTTCCTGCCATAGTCATGGAGGTTGCAGGAGCTCACTAATTACTGTCCCAATGACCAGGAGGTCAGGAAATTAAAAAAAAAAAAAAAATCTGAAAAGAAATGTCACAGCAGCTTTGCTTTTTCCAGATACCAGAAAAGGCCAATGGAAGCAGGTGTTTGGCCTCTGAAGAACAAACTTCCAGAGAAGTGGTAACCCAAGGGCTGAGTAATACCTTCTGAAAAATGAAAGACTCAGTGACCGACAGGGGAGAACATCCCAGCCTGAAGGTAAAGGGCAAGATGTTATGTATCTTACTGGAGTGACAGGTACAGCTACTACCAAGAAAAGCCATCTTGTTGAATCAGATCTTTCTTTATCATCCCTTATGTTACAGGGGTGAGATCATGAGCATAAAACAAAGGAAACTGTGAGAGAATATTTTCAATCAAGAAGCACCCAGTGAAGCATGTAATTAAGTGGAAAACTGTCAGTGATTGCTTATTGTATCTGCACAGGACAGGACATTGGTTTAATGGCTTTATATAAATGGGAAAAGACAACTTGGTAATTGACTTAGTACAACAGTAGACAGTGTAGAAAAGATACTTCTGGAGACAATAGGGTATTGAGTACAATCTTAGGGGTGCTAAACACTTAGGGATACTAAACACTGAAAAATGTATAGAGTTGATCAGATATTATTCTTTAACTAATATACATATTTTAAAACAACAATGATTTTCCAGAGTTTATAAAATTGGCTGACCTGATTGTAAACAACTAAGTTCATCACTTCCATTTACACCAAGAAGCCATTTTTTCTTCATTCTAGAAGAGTTTGAATAAAGTTTCTCTGGACAGTCCTGCAAAACCAGATGCAATGTATTAAAGGAGAACAGGAAATCAGGGAAGACCTTAAACCGCAGGCAAGTGTTTGTATTCATTCTCTCTTCATAAACAATATAAATGCCTCTTTGCCTTATAAATTAAATCCCACTGTAACTTCAAAAGACAGTGTAAAATTTTTAAGAAGTTCAGAAATTTTGTTGCATCTACGTCTACCTATAAATAGGTCATTGACTACAGATTGGAAATATTTCATAATATAGAAGAGTTTGTTGTGGTATGAGGAATTGAAAGCTTTGGCTGCTCTATAATGTCTCAAACTACAGAAAAGGAAAAAAAAAATAGGTGACATCAAAACTCAGAGCCTGAAAGTAATTATATCATGATGACATCATGTTAAAACTTCCCATTCTAACCTAAGGAGCAATAATCAAGTAGTAAAGAAGAATTTGGGAGAAAGAGTAGTGGCAGATGAGGGTGAGCGGGTATGAGAACTATGTAGCATGGGATCCCTGTCCTTTCTCTTTCTCCCTCCTTCAAGACTTCAACCCCTTGTTCTTTTACCCCATGCCAAAAATTAACTGCTATTAGTTGCATTGAGAATAGACTCATAGAATACAGACTGCTAGTGAAGGGAAAATGATAGGGAGGGCCTACTGCTTCACAATATGAATCCATTGTGTAATAAACAAAAGTAGGGAACTAACCAACCAAAAAATAAAATAAAAAACAGAAAAGATTATGTAATATGGAAATATCCATTAAGTTACTCTTCACCCCTTAATTTCACCACCTCAGTTTCTCCTGTATTATTTTTTATTTTTTTATTTTTTTATCTGAGTATAATTGACACACAATGTTATATTAGTTTCAGGTGTACAACATAGGGATTCAACTTCTCTATACATTATGCTGTGCTCACCATAAGTGTACCTACTGTCTGTCACCACACAACACTATTACAGTATCATTGACTATATTCCCTATACTGTGCCTTTTATTCCCATGACTTATTGATTCCATAACTAGAGCTTTCTCCTGTATCTTCACAGTGGGATAAAGAGAAGTGGTATTCATTTGACAAATATGTATTATTACTGTTATTATTATTATTATTATTGTTATTATTATATGTGAAATACCTTGGCTATTACAGAGATGAAACTTGGACTCCCTAAAAGGATTTGTACTTTAATTTTAAAAATTCGACTCTCCTTCCTAAAAAATTGTGTCTCTGGCTTCCACATCACTCTCTTATTCAGAGCTCACTTGTCTAAGTATATCATTTTTAAGTCCATTCTAGTGCTTTTCACTAGCTTTTTGAAACTTCTTACATTATAGGCTACCCTTGTAGGGAGGATATGCCTTCTTTGAAAATTTCAACTACTATGTTTTATTTTGTTGTTGTTGTTGTTGTTGTTGTTGCAGTTTACTCATCAATCTAGTATACCAGAACCCAAGGATTTATTAAATTCCATTTCCTTATTTCCATTGCATTCTGGACCATCTCTTGACTATCCCAAGGCATCTCCCCCTCAAAATGTCTAAAAAGAAACTATTTTCCTATTTCCTGTATTCCTTTCCTCTTCTCTACTCTCTTAGTTTTATTTCTTCCAGGGCAAACCCCAAGACAAGACTTCCAATGCAAATAGTTTACTTGAAAGGTGATCCAGAAAAGACTATTCGAGAATTAGAGTAGTGAGACCAGGAAGAGAAGGCAGTCAAAAGGCTTAGTTGTCAAACAAATTGCCACTGTGGGAACCCAGAGCTGTTTCCCATTAGGGAACTCTGGGAGTAGAATAGGAACCTCAGAGTAAGCCCATCTATGGTGCAAGTGTGCCAAGGTGTTTACACACAACTCCTGTCCAAGTGTGGGTAAGGGCTGTCACTAGGACATAATTCCCCAGCACTTCCCATCTCCTTTGCCCTTGTCACCAGACAAAGCCCTCAGGCATTGGAAACCCCCTTCAGCTGGCAGGTTGTGTGCTGTGGTTATGAGTGGGGCACCAGCAAGTTCTGCTGACTCTTTGTTGTGCATCTTGACCAATGGCACCACACCACCAGTGATCCTAGCTGGAAACCTTATAATCATCCATGATTTCTCCCTCTTCTTCACCTCCCCCCACACTTACTCAGAAACCAAGTCTTGTTGATTTTACTCCCATCTTAGTGTTAACTTTGTTTGCCCTCCTCAATCCTTATTCTATTGCCTTACTTCAGTGTGTCAATGCCTCTCCTAAAATATTGTCATGAATGGATTTCTATCGGTCTTTTGTTCTCCAGGCCCTTCCTTTGAGCTGCCAGCAGAGCTGTCCATCCTTTATACTACTCCTGGAGGGATACTAAGAGTAATAACAGCCAACATGTACTAAATGCTCTCTCTTTCTGTGCCAGGCACTGGACTAAGTATGTTACATGCATTATCTCACTTGATCCTCAAAACAAACTTGTAAGGTGATGCTTTTTATTCCCATTCTACAGATGAGGTCACTGAGGCTTAGAGAAGTTAATAAAGTCAGAGCTAATAAGATCAGAGAAGGAGTCCGACTCCAGAACTCTGGTGCTTGACAACCATGCAATATCACCACCACACCCAGTCATCTGTTTAAAATGCAAATCCAGTTATCTCATGCCCCAATTAAAATCTCAACTTCATCCATGGTTTGCTAACGTTTTAATGATTGAAGTCTTAACTTTTAAGCATGACATGATATCATGTCATATACTGGCCTCATGTTCCCTTTCTGGCTTATCTTTATTCACCTGGCCTCACATAATATTAGTTCATAAATTTAAGCCACAAAGAACAGGAAGCAGAGTGTTTGACTAAAACATGGGGTGCTTTGAGGAGAGTCATAGAAGATAAGCCTGTGTTCATATCACAGAGGCCCTCTATAAATCACTAGATCAAAGAAGCTATATATCTTTCCAAAAGGCATCCACCTGCCCCAGCCATCAGCATTTCTGAAACAGTGGTCTGGGCTTTCAGCCTCACAGGGTCAGGAACGGCCTGAGGCAGCTGGGAGGCTGGTTGACCTACAAACCTGTCACTGAACCCTTACAGTCACCAGTGGGAATTGTCTGGCTTCCTGCTGTTCCCTTCACCTGCCTCCCCAAATCCTACCCTTCTCTCCAGCCATTCCAACTGTTTCTTGTCCTACTAGGTCTTTTCCTGCTGTCCCCATTGCCCTTTCTCCAAGAGACTGAATGTCTGTCAACCAGCACTGCCTTGTATTCTTATGAGGTCTTTTCATTTTCCCCTGAAGGTAGAGACTGAGTACAGAAGGGGATAGGAGGCATCTTACATTGAACTGAATGCCCTTCAGGACCTAGAATGTAAATGATTTGCAATAGACAATTGAATGGATAAGTTAGATGGCCTATCAAGATTCTTTCCAAGCCTATGTTATTTTAAACCCAAATGTTCTCACAGTTTGAATGTATGCTAACGTGTAGTAAATTACACATATCACTGTTGAAAGAATATTAAATTCTGAAGGTCACCTCAGGTCTAATTAATAATAAGCAATAGGCTATATTTCACATACGAAAGTGACCCACTATCAGTAAAGCAAACATTATGAAAGTTAAATATTCACAGGGCCAGCCGTTATCAAACTAAGTGGTGTTATGGGTGGTTAATATTGCACAGGACAATTCTGTTATCCTTTTAACAGACTACTAATCACCCACCACACCTCTGCCAGCTTCCCTGCTCCACCTGCCCCTTTATGATTTTGCAGGTTGGCACTCTGGATATAGACACAGTGAGGCCTGTTTCCCTGACAAGGAGTAAAAAATGCCAGTAGGTAAATAAGAAAATTACATTTCAAAGAAGAATTTATTTCCCAATATTGAAAGGATATGAAGATTGTTGTAGTTATGCTGTCTATTCACACTGCTAATACCTCCGTGTGAGGTGATTAAAACTTTCTCCCCTTGGCAGAGAGATGGATATGAAATTATATTTTCAGCATGGAGTCACTATTTTATCATTGACGTGGGCAGGAGAATCATGTTCAATAGAGACCACGCATTTCTGCTGTGAAATGTTATGCAGCACAGAAGTGGGAGAAATGGAGATTGGCCTTCATTAAAACGATGATGCCAACCAATGGCTGGAGATGGAAGGCAGCTTCCTACACAGGAGAGAACTTCAGTGATGAGTGGGACGAGGAGGCTCTTGGTGGCCAACTCACAGTAGCACACTGCAGCATAATTAGATCAGCTCCAAGTTTCCCTGGTTCAAAATCAATTTTAGGGAAAATTCTGTTTCAGTGAAGATAACTCTATTCCCCTGGGATGTGGCTGCTAACATAAAACCCATTATCAAAAGACATACTTAGCAAACCAGAATAAGTGATTCTTTTTTAAAGTATGGTTTTTAGAAACAGGGTTTTACTTGTCTATTTTGGCTTATTTATGGTGATAATACTCTATTATCTCTAACTTTACATGAATTGCTAATGTGAAATTATATATACCTGAAAGAGGTTTTTTTGTATTTAATAATATAATATAATAACAATAATCTTGGCCTCAAATTCCATATGGTACTCATGAAGATGGAGAAGTTAGTATATGAAAAATTAAAGAGAAGGGGAGCATAAGAATGTCTTAAGTAGCTATCTTACAGGCTGGTATCAAACATAGGACTGAAAAATTATCTTGAAAACCTAAAGATAGTCACTAGTAGAATGATGTATACCTTCCAAATAACTAGAAAGATTAAAGTAAATAAATCATAGTTTATATAGAAATTCATTTGGGAAAACTATTTAGAAATATTAAATGCTGTATATTTAGAAATCAATTTCAGCCATGATCCAGCAACTTCATTTCTAGGGGCCCAACTGAGAAAATAATCACTGATGCACAATTGTTGGAAAAGATGGGGTGGGGTCCATAGTCCATATGATGGACTATCATGCAACCTTAACATGGGGACCATGAGAATGTGCCTCATAGACCTCCAACTATGGGAAATATAATTGACCAAGGGGCCACCTGGCATTTTGAAATCCATTACTGAATTTGCACCAAGGCCATACCCTCTGAGGCCTGCTCCCAGCTAATGACCAAAGAAACAGAGTACTGGGACAGACCCATTCCTGGTAAGTCTGGCATGGCAGTGTGATGGTTATTCCAGTATTCTCCGACTCCCTTCCTATTTTCTCTCACACAGGAATTTCTAACAAAATACTTGCAGGTTTAATCACATTTGTCATCTGTTCCTGGGAAGATCCAGACTAAGACACATTAAAAACATGTTTTGAAAAGATAATCTAACTTCATACTCTTAATTTTAAATTAAATGCTCATGAAATATTACATTTCAAAAAAGCAAGATGCAAACTCTATGCCCAAAGTTAGCCAGATATTGTGGGAAAATAAAAGAAAAAGACACATTCACATGAAGATACATAGATAACAGAACAGATAGAAAGATACCAGTGTTAAAAGTGACTCTCCTTCGGTAGAAATTTTATAGATGGTTTTAATTTTCTTTTATGTATTTTTCTGAATATTGTAAGCTATATAAAATGACAATTTTATTTTTAAATTTAAAACATAAACATCACAGGGCACTTGGGTGGATCAGTCAGTTAAGCATCCAACTCTTGATTTTGGCTCAGGTCATGATTTCGGCTCAGGTCATGATTTCAGGGTCATGAGATAGAGCCCTGCATCGGGATTAGCACTGGGCATAGAGCTTGCTTAAGATTCTCTCATTCCCTCTGCCCTTCCCCTACCCAACTCCACCCCCACCCCCCGCTCATACTCTCTGTCTCTCTCTCAAAAAAAATAAATAAATAAAAAATAAAAATAAATAAATAAAAGATGTAAGCATCACAATTTTTAAAAATTTAGATTTTATAGAAAACTAAACAAAATATAATTTGCCTGCAACAGACGAAGTGCTTATATCCCCTCAAAAATTCATATGTTGAAACCTAATCCTTAATGTGTTCATATTTGCAGGTGAGGTGAGTCCTTTGGGGCTGATTAGGTTATGAGGGCAGAGTTCTCATGAATGAATGCCCTTATAAAAGAGACCCCAGAGAGCTCCCTTGAACCCTCTGCCTCGTGAGGATACAGGAAGAAGATGACCATCTATGAAACAGGAAGTAGGCCTTCACTGAACAATGAATCTGCCCATGCTTTGATCTTGGACTTCCCAGTCTCCAGAAGTGTGAGAAATATATTTCTGTTTTTAACCCACCCAATCTGTGGTACTTTTGTTATAGCAAACTGAACAGACTAAGACATTGCCTAAGCATTAAAAAATGGTTAAATTGAGACATAATGATGTTTTCCTTAAAAAATTGAAGGTTTTTCATTGGTTGCTTTATTTTAAATTGGAACTTCAAAGAGACAGGTAGGCTTTGATTCCTCAGTACTTCGATGAATTTGAATATATGCGTTGGAATCACTGTCTTCTTGATATAAATCACTGTCTTCTTGATAGTTTATATCAAGAAGACAGTGATTCCAACGCATATATTCTACTACTGCAAGTTAATGAACAAACATGCCACTCTTGGGAGAATCTCTAGAAAAGCAAAAAAAAAAAAAAAAAAGACATGGAAACCTTGCTCTTAATTTGATGTATGGCAAAATGGGGTGTTCTACCAAGACTTTACTTCATTATGAGTTATACAGATGACTTGTTTTTGAAAGCTTGTGGGGGGATGGAGGAGGGAATGTGTGTATGTGATAGGGAGAGGTATTTTGGGGGGCAGGTATAGAAAATAAAATTTTATTTTCAAACCAACTTTGACATATGTAGTGACTACCTGTGTTGAAAAGGATTCTGAGGCAGCACATGATTTAACTGAGAAGAGTTATGATCAATGAATGATGTCTGCCTAAGTGTGGAAGGGAACGTACTTGTCATCTTTGGGGTGATATGATAGGCAGTGTACCATTAATCTAGTAGTTTTTCTGCCAATACATTATGTGACTTCCTTGTGAAAACTGTATTTAAGTTCCGTCATCCTATTATTGATTAAGAGCATTATGTTCTTATGTTTTATTGAAAGTATGTTGATTTTGAGGTTAGTTTGTAATACGGACTAAAGTAGTTGAGGAGTTGATGATATGGAGTAGATTATTGGTTGTAGCCTGTAAATAACCTCAGAATCATGAACATTTAGATACTAATGAGCTATGTTTTGAAAATTGATCATCTTTACATGTGTAAAAATTATTTCTGCATTTTCACACCATACTAAAATGTTGGTTATAATATAAATTGTCAGGCTGCAGTCATACCATTTGAATTTTTTAATATATGTCATGTTTTGTTTTGCTTACTTTTAAATCAAACATGTTGATGTACTGTGACTTAAAAGGAATACTACAACTACCCAGGGATACAGAATGAGTGTATTTTATATGTTGTTATTATTGTTATCCAGAATGGAATCTAGAAGTATTAGCATACATGTCAGTGTTGAAACGGGATCTCCAGCATTTCACAGTGTGGAACATGGATTAGCTCATCAGAGTCAGATGGAGGACTTCTTCATAGTACAGCTTCTTGCTCCCCACACTCTACTTTCTCAATCAAAATCACTGGGAGCTAACTTCTAGAAATTTACATTTTTTTTAAGATTCTTTTTTTATTTATTTATTTGACAGAGAGAGAGAGCTAGAGAGGGAACACAAGCAGGGGGAGTGGGAGAGGGGGAAGCGGGCTCCTGGCTGAGCAGGGAGCCTGATGCAGGGCTCGATCCCAGGACCCTGGGATCATGACCCGAACCAAAAGCAGACGCTTCATGACTGAGCCACCCAGGCGCCCCTAGAAATTTACATTTTTAACAAGCATACCAAATAAATGTCATACACACAAATTATTTCCAGGCACTTGCCCTACTTTGCCATTATCACTATTACTGTCATCGAAAACACCAACAGCACTTAGATTATTCTCTATTCCAAACCTAATTCTCCAGATTAACTCCTGAGAAACTGGTATACTTATTCCTAACCCTGAATATTGATAATCCTCTCTAGAGACACTATCAATAGGCTCCAAAAAACTTGGAAAAAGTTGCTGGTAGGTTTACTTAAAACTAGGGGCTTCTCTACTCTTGTGTTCTTTCTAGGATGACCTGTATTCTTTTGGAAATTGAGGTACCTTTCACCATAGATGTGAAAATAGCTTCAGAAGCATTTCCATTTTGATGGATATGAATTATGACAGTTGCTTTTCATAAATCTGATTTGAAAAGTGATAGTAGCAGTAGGAGTAGGAGTATTTGTGGATAACAATTGTCTATATTGAATCCTTTCCCTATATCAAGCCCCGTGTGCTTTATATTCAAATATCCTTGCACTTCTTTACATATATCTGGGTTGGTAGTTGTATTTAGACCTTGAAGCTTAAACTGTTTCTTTCACAGACTTTTCATAGTGCTTTTCCCCAGGCAAAGCACTGTTCCTTCATATCTTGCCCCTCACTCTTACTCCCAAACAGCAAAATATACATTTGAAGGAAGGCTGTCTCTTTACAGAGTCTCAGTTGAAATATTGTCATTTTAAATGACACCATATCAGCAAATCCAAAGGAAGATGCCTAAAAAGAATGTGTCATTTAAGATGATTTATGGCATTGATTATTCTTGGCTGAGATAGGAAAACATAGATAACAAGGAATGCCTACGTGGGCTGTTTCCATAGCAGCATATGCACCTAGCTTCCAGGCTATATACCAAGACTCTTCCTTCCATTGTGAACCCTGTGAATTTCCTACTAGTTACTACAGTGGGTGAAGTTTTGGTCCTTTGACACAGGGAAAAATGTATTTAAAGTTTTGAACATATACTAGCTCTGGTAAAAAAAAAAAAAAAAAAAGACAGATGACTCCATGAAATATGCACCAAAAGCTGTCTCTAGGGTCTTTTGAAAGTGAAAGAATGTGAGAAATCATTACAGTACCATTTGGCCCCTGAGGTTGTGAGTCTGTCAACATTTCATTTCCTGGCTTCTGCATTTTTTTTCTTCTTGGACAACACCAATGTCATACACCATAGGGAAAAAAGCTTTGTCGAGAAAACTGCTTTTTTAAAAATTTATTTATTGTATTTATCAGGGGATTCCCCCCAAAAATGTTTTATCTCTTACAATAAAATGCGTCTTCTGAAATATTTTTTTTTGCCTTTAAAACTGTGTATGTGATGGGGTGGCACAATATTAACATATTCTTTTTAATCAGGAAAACACCGCACTTACCCCATCTTTGTCTCTAACACCTCGGGCAAATAGATTCATTCTTAAATCCCTTGAGAAAAAGTGCTTACTAAAACTTACATGGAGTTTTCAGTCCAGACGATAGAACGAGAGACGGAGTCAGGGTCTCGAATGAGAGCTGAACCAGTGCTAAGGGCACAGACCCAGGAATCAGGAATTCTGTGTTCTGACTCTACCATTAACAAGCTGTGGATCCTAGGTAAGACTGTGGATCAATCCAACCAAAATCTCTTCCAGCTCTTGGGGTTGGGATGCTGCTGTAGAAACACACACTGTCAGCTGGCAGTGTCTCAAAATACTGCGTCCATCCTCAGCCAAGCTCTCACTGGTGTTCAGTAATACTATGCTACCATAGGGAGGGGAAATACCTAAGAGTTCAGATTAAAACAGAAAGAGGGACAAATGGGTCATAAAAGTGAATAGGATGTCAAAGAAGAGCTTGGTTAGAGAACATGGCATTCACTACCTTGATGCATGAAGCTCACAGTCTTTTGCCATCGATCCTGAGGTCCATTGCATTCTTAATGGGAGATCCAACCTGAGGGACTCCATGGACATGTGTCAGGTGGCTGGGCATTCCCCGGAACTGTATGAAAAAATAGGTCTTTTTCTTGGGGAGAGGAATTATTGCTTCTTTAACCTTTCCATAGAGGTTCATGACCAAAATTATACACTATATAAAGAGGGGAAAGTGACACCTTATCCACGCTAGCCTGGAAGATGTTCTGTTCATCTTTGAATCTATAGTTCTAAGCGTGATATACCCTCCATCTGATAAACACTCAGAAAGAGTTACATGAAAGAATTGAATGGATTAATGAATGAAAGAACAAATGCACAAACCCCATTTGGGAATAAGTTGCTAGGCACTGAGAAGCATCCTGTCTGCCTCAAGTAGCACAGCTAATCAGAAGCCTCGACTCCTCAAATGAACCGTGATCTCTGCTTCCCCACAGCAATTTGTGAACAACTTCCCTCTGCTTTTCTTTCTACTAGATGCAGTGCTTAGTATTATTGCCCATGGCCAATTAACTTCAATGGAAAAATGAAATCTATCATAATCATTTTTCTAATGGAAAAGTTAGAAGCAATCTTCTCTGAAATAGAGATGTATGATAAAGGACTTACTGGAATAGAGTTGAAAAGGAGAACACTATTTTTGGACTGCCATTTTGGGGTTACAGGAACCACTACGGAGCCAGAGACACTTGTCCATCAGGCCACAAGCCAAAGCCTTTGGTTTCAAGTCTGCCCATTTATTTGACAGCCCATTAAACTGTGACTACTTTGGCCCCTGCTCATAACCCAAGAATCCATGTGTCTTTGGTTTATTTACTGCACTTGCTGTTCTTACTCTGGTTCCATTCTAACCAGGAGTGGTCTTTTTCATGCTCCCATTGCTGATAATTCTGTTGCCCTGACCGTGTTCCAGGCAGGCCCCACTAATAGATCTCTCAGAGCTGCTCTGGATATATGAATACTTCTCTGCATTCTTCAGAGTCTAGATGCTTATCATGCACAGGAAAGCTAAGCTCCTGCTTTCATCTTTCTACCTGCAATCCAACTCCACTGTTGGAGCCCCATCCAGGAACCAGGGAAAGTTCCTGCTCATCCTGTGAAAATGCCAGGGGACTTGTGCTGCAGGATGGCTATGTAGAATCTATAAAGCACTCCAACCTCTCTTCTGCAACTTCCCTGTATATAGCAACTTTTAAAAATTTAAAGCTCTGTCTTCCAGGGCAGTTAGTTTTGCCTAAAAGATGGGCCTTGGGCAGGAGTGTTCCCTTTCTTCAATTGACCTGAAACAGACCTAAAGGATGTAGCTCAGTTGTAATCAAATATCATAGATTCTAGCTATGGGACTCAAACCAGACTTTCATCGGTCTGATGAAGAGGCACCTTTGCTATCTCTGTGACATTCAAGAATACTCACTTACATAGGCTAATGCATCTGGGTGGGGTATCTTTCTACTGACCTCAGCTCAGCTCAGTTCACCTTACCCTGCCTAAATCATTCTACAACTATCTATTAAGTATCTAGTCTATGCTGATATTCTCTAAGGCATTAGGAATAAAAGTCTCTATCCCAAAGACTTTACAGTTTAACAAGACAATGATGTAATTATGGTTAAAAAAGAAAAGTCTATTGCAATGAAGAGTGTTCTATTAGTTAAAATTGTTCTAAAAAAGATTGGTCATTGTCATTATGTAAGAGAAATAAATGAGGCAAAAAATAGAAAGGCAAAATTATCATTATTTGAAAATGATATGATTATATAATCATAAACCCAAGAGAGACAACTAAAAAACTATTAAATACAATGAGATAATTCAGTAAAATCTCATGTTACAAAATTAATTTCCCAAAATCAATTGCTTTCCTATGTATAAATAATAACTGTTAAGGAAATATAATGAACAGATGAAATAGTTAAAATAAATGTAAGAAATGTGTTGGATCTATGAGAAAAAAAATTTAAAAATTTCTACCAAGCAATACAATGTAAGATGAATAAATAAAAAGAAATCTGTTCTTAGAGAGGCAAAATAAATATTATAAAGACATCAATTCTTCTTAAAATAAACTATACCACAAATGCATTACTATTTTTAAAATATTATGTTTCTAATAACTCACCAAGTTATGAAACTTATATAAATTGGTACTGGTACAGGAGAAATGTGGCAGATCAATGAAATAAATCTGAGATTCCAGAAATACATCAAATATATTTTTAAATTTAGTATACAAAACAGAAAATTATTTTATATCACTGGAGAAAAGATAGACTTATCCAAAAAATACCCTGGCATTTGGTCAAAAACAAAAAAGGATGGATAGTTCACTCCTTCCACCAAAATAAATTCAAGAGGAATCAAAGACTCAATTAAGAAGAAACTGTAAAACTCCTAGATAATAAAAACAAAGAAAAGAAATTCTCACAGATGTCCACAGGGGACAAGTACAGGATGTGTACAGGTAGTGGTGGGGAGTTGGAAGTGAGGGGGAAAAAAAGGGGAAAACAAAGTAGAGATATGTCATGCCCTATGAAGAAGCAACAGATTAGAGATTAATAGAATAAAATAAATAGGTCATTTAGAAATGGACTTACAGTTTCAGCTATGACACGTGAAGAGCTTGGAATTCTTCACTCCATTCTTAACAAGAGGAAAAAGCTGAACAAACTGAAAACCAATGACTTTTTAGAGCCCATGAAAGAACTGAGTTTGCAGGGCAACCCACTGCTCCCGAATCTGAGGAAACACAAATTCGGAGTCACAGCCCAAATCTCCCCTATCTGGAACAGAAGCCACTGGAGCTATAAACTTGTAGGAACACTTACATAGTAATTTTAAAGAACTTGAAAATTCCCTTGTGTCTCTCTGGCGGGGGGGGGGGGGGTTAGGAATCATTGTGAAATACACCCAGAGCTTTCTGTATAACAAAGGCCTACTTTCCAGAAGAAAAGTCTTTTCCAGAGCTTGTTTCAGAGCCCTGGGACTCTAGCCCCAACTAGCCTCTCTGTCTCACCTAAGGGAGATAGGAAAGAGGGGAGATGCTATTAAAAAAATAAATAAATAAAATACTTGTGAAGATCTCAGGCCAAAGACACAGGCTCACTATCACCACACCAGTGAGACTTCAGTGTCTCAGTGGACTCCATCAACAGTGGATTACAGCTGAAAGAACCACAAGACACAGATCCTTTCTGAGGAGAAGTACTCAGGGAAACACAAAGTCAGTGTACCAGAAGAATTTTAAGTGTCTGGCATCTTTAGCAACAGCAAATACAGCCCAGCTCCATATTGACATAAATCCTCACAGGAGGAGCCTGTTCCCTCAGTTCCTTTTATCCAATACAACATAGATAGCTTCCAAGAAAAATTCCCACCCACACCAAAAGGGAAGAAAACATAGTGTGAGACAAAGCAAGCATCAGAACCAGACTTCGATATAACACTGACCTAAAGAAAATAGAAGCAAAGGGAATATTTCTTAATTCATTCAAAAGCATTACTTTAATACCAAAAAAAGGAGATAAAGATATTACAAGAAACAAAAACTACAGACCAATATGGATACAAAAATCCTCAATAAAACATTACCAAATTGAATCTGACAATGTATAAGAAGAACTCTACACTAACACCAACTAGTATTTATTCCAAATAGGCAAGGCCTGCTCAACACTCAAAAATCAATCAATATAATCCACCAAATCAACACACTATGGAAGGAAAATCATACAATCATTCCACTGAGACAGAAAAAGCATTTGACAAAATTCAACACCAATTAACAATTTTTTTAAGATTTTATTTATCTCTATATTTGAGAGAGAGAGGGTGGGGGGAGGAGCAGAGGGAGAGGGACACGCAGACTTTGCACTGAGTGCAGAGCCTGATGGGGGCTCAATCCCATGACCCTGAGATCATGACCTGAGCAGAAATCAACAGTCAGACACTTAACCAACAGAGCTACCCAGGCACCTGCCCCCATTAACAATTTTTTAAAAAATCATTCAGCAAACTAGGAATAAAAGGGAACTTCCTCAACTTGATAACATCTACAAAAAACATAAGTTAACATAACATTTAATGGTGAATTCAATACTAATCATTTGCCCTTCCCCAAGACTGGGAATGAGGCAAGGATTTCTCTTTCATCATTCCAATTCAGTGTTGTACTATAAGTACTAATCAGTGAAATAAAATAAGAAAAGAAAATCAAAGATATACAGATTGAAAAGAAAGAAATAAAACTGTCTCTAGTCACAGATGAGATTTTTTTTTTAGAAAATCTAAAAGAGTGAACAAAAGTACTTCTGGGACTAAGAAGCAAGTATAGCAAAGCCACAGAATATGAAGTTAATGCACAAAATTCAACTGTTTTCCTATATGTATGCCAGCAATAAACAACTGGAATTTGAAATTAATAATACAATACCATTTACAATGGCACTCCCAAAAATGAAATATTTAAGATCAACTCTAACAAAATATGTGCAGGACCTATATACAAAAAACTATGAAACAGTGATTTAAAAAAAAATGAAAGAGCTAAATAAATGGAGCAATAATGCATGTTCATGGATTTGAAGATTCAATGTTGATAATTACAATGTCAATTCTTCCCAACTTAATCTAAAGATATAATGCAATCCCAACCAAAATTCCAGCAAGCTGTTTTATAAATATCAAAAAGCTGATTCTATATGGAAAGGCAAAAGACCTAGAACAACCAACACAATACTGAAGAAGAATAAGAACAACGTTGGAGGACTAACACTACTCTATTTCAAGACTTACTGTAAGGCTACAGTAATCAAAATACCATGGTCTTGGTAAAAGGATACATTGAACAGTGGAACATAAGAGCCCAGATGAGACCCATACAAATATAGTCAACTAAACTTTGACAGAGGAGCAAAGACAATTCAATAGAAAAAGAATAGTGCTTTCAATAAATGGCACCAGAATAATTGGATATCCCTGTGTAAAAAATAAATAAATAAACCTAGACATGGATCTTACACTTTACACAAAAATTAACTCAAAATGTATAATAAACCTATATGTAAAATGCAAAGCTATAAAACTTCTTGAAGAAAACAGGGAAACTCTGTGTGATGTTAGGTTTGGTGATGAGTTTTTAGACACAACAGCAGTAGCATGATCCACAAAAGAAAAAGTTGATAAGCTGGGCTTCATAAAAATTAAAAGTTTGTTCCTCTGGGAAAGACACTCCTGATCGAATGAAAAGACAGGCCATAAGCAAGGAGAAAATACTTGCAAAACACGTATTTGATTAAGAACTTGTATCCAAATTATACAAAGAACTCTTAAAAGTTGACAACAAAAAAACTAAACACCTCAAGAAAATATATGGACAAAAGATCTGAACGGACATCTCCTCAAAGAAGACATACAGATGGCAAGTAGCACATGAGTGACCCTCAACTTCATTTGTCATCAGGGAATTTCAAATTACAACAATATGATACCACTAAACACCTATTAGAATGACTAAACCCAGAACCTGACAATACCAAAAACTGATGAGGATGTTGAGCAACAGGATCTTTCATTTATTGTTGAAGGGAATGCAAAATGGCACAGCCAGTTTGGAAAGCAGTTTGGCCGTTTCTTACAAAACTCAATGTAGTCTTACCATACAATTCAACAATTGCTCTTCTAGGTATTTTCCCAACTGGTCTGAAAGCCTATGTCCATGCAAAAACTGGTATGAATGCTAATAGCAGCTTTATATATAACCAACAAAAACTGGAAGCAACCAAGATACCTGCCATTAGAATAGATAAACTGTGGCATATGCATAAAATGGAATGTTATTCCACAATGAAAAGAGCTATCAAGCCACAAAAAGACATGGGTGAATTTTAAATGCATACTAAGTGAAAAAAGCCAGTCTGAAAAAACTATACTGTGTGATTCCGATTATATGATAGCCTAAAGAAGGCAAAATTTTAGGAACAGTAAACAGATCAGTGGTTGCCAAGGACGGGTGGGCAGGGGTGATTCAATAAGTAAAGGACAGGTGATTATTTTTTAGGGTGTCAGAACTATTCTGTACTGATACTGTAATGGTGAATACAAGACATTAAAGCATTTGACAAAGCCTATAGAACAGTACAGCACAAAGAGCTCAAAGTATAAACTTTTAAAAAAATCAATTTAGGAGGTCATAGGATCCCAACAGAGAATACAGGATAGACAAAAGCATCTAAATATGTTACAAACATATGAAACAACCTCACTGAAGTGGGTAGGGGAATAAGGTGCTGACCTAAGTAACTCTGGAAATGAATGGAGTCTATAAGACTAAAGGCAATAGGAATTGAACATAAGCTCTAGTTGGTGAAACTTTTTTCCCATTGGAATATGGGTTAACAATTCTGAAAGCCCTGTATATGTATACTGGACTTAAACAGTTAGGTAAATGGATGGCAGAGGGTGGAAGGGGGACCAAGAAATAAGCAAGGGAAGAGAGCTAGAATGATCTGTGCAGTAATGGATTAGAGTTGGAAACATCAGAATGAACTCATTAGATGAACTGTATTATATGTAGTTCATTACATACACAAGCATTTTTAGATAAGTGTATATACATTAGTTAGAATACATACATATAAGTCCTTGTTCTTTCAGCTGAGAGAGCCCAGTATGGAAGAGGATACCCAGTACCCAGATCTTGGTTTTAAATACCATCCTTCAATAAAAGGAACCGGAGCTCCTGGGAGAAATGGCTGATTCTAGGATTGCAGCAAGAAATACATGAGATGAGCCTGGAGCCTCTTTTTGTAACAGAAAGTTAAGGAGGTGCTTTAAAAAATGATGGAGGTAAGTCAAGGGATCCAGGAACAACTGAAAGAGCCCCCAGTGGAACTCTGAGCAACAAAGCTGGAACAATATAAGCAACAAAATTGATAAAGTAATATTTATTTATAACTCAAAGTGTAAAATAAACACCCATGAGTACTCATGAATCCATACTGGTATAAGTAAGTGATTGAATAAGTAAATAAGTTGGGGGAAATAGGCAACTTTCCCCAGCAGAAAAATTCCAAACACTTGTGCAGATATTCTACACTCAAAGAGGTAGAGTCTAACATCCCACCCATTAAGTGTGGACTGTGCATATTGATTTCCCTTCTTCCAGGAGGACAAAAGAGTAACTTTAGAGTGGAGAAATCTGGAGCCACAAGGAAATTTCTAAAACTCATTTTAAAAAGCCAACACCTGGTTATGATTTTTCCAACATGATTTTTCTGGACATAAAGAATACTTTTCATGTCTTTTAAAAATACAAAATATCTGTGCACTTCTAAAAATGTTTTTCAAATGAAAGAAACAAAATATGTAAAATATAGCAACCTATCTCACTGCCCCCACATTCTCTTAATACCCAACCACGCCCACAGAACAGTTGTAAACCCTCAAAGAAATGATCAACACCATGTGTCTCTAGATTTACCACTGAGTAGTGAACTAGAAGGACAAAATTAATTTGGTCAAGCAAGAAGTTACAATAAGCATAAAGTCCTCCTTTGCCTAAAAGAAAAGAACATTTTCGTTTTAATACTTATCCAACCATTACTTAAGGAAAAAAATTAAATTAGATGTATTGGATTCCATGAGCTTCTCTGTATAGAATATAGATAATTTATTCAACATTTTATAAAATGAAAATCTTAATGGATTAAAATAGTTAGAATTATGTATTTATCTTGGGAAACAGAAATCCAAAAAAAAAAAGTTAGCAAATGTGTATCACTGCTGTGCTTTTCCTTTGTTGGATCAATTATACTCTTAAAATGAAATTTTCCATGAATTTTTATGACTTCCTATAGACATACTGTTAAGTGTTGAAACTATTACCCAGGTAGAATTTTATAGCATTCTGTCTCTTTCTAGGGAAAGACTCAAATTGAGCCAGAGCAAAACCCGAACATAATAAAAGGAAAGCTACTAAGGGTTAATAAGGGAGACCAAGCAGTAATTTTATCTTTGATATTCTGCCTGTTCTGTTTTCAGAGTTCTAGCTCTCTCCCATTTATTAAGGCCAGTGCCCTCAGACTAAAATATAAAACCCATTCTTAGGGAAGGACAGTATTGCAATAATTATAATAATAATAGTTATTTTAGCTAATAGTTCTTGAACCATTGGTATCTGCCAGGCAATACTTTAAACTTCTTTAAGCTGGTAACAGCCCTATGAGGCAAGTATGGTTATCATCCCCATTTTACATCATGGGGATGGAGAAGCAGAAAGATGAAGTGACTGGTCAATGGTCACATAGCTAGTGAAGGACAGAGTCAGGATTTCAGCTCAGGCAGCCTAGCTCCAGAGCCCATAGTGCTGACCTGCCATGTACCTGAAACAGACCTGAACATGTCTTCTCATTCTGCTACTTTCTATTTGACCACAAAGAGCTTCTCTCCCTCTGGCTTTTCAGTGAGTCCAACACTGCCTACCTCTCAAGCTGTGAGGGGAATTCAGTAAGAACAGGTAAGTCCCCTGACACAGATCCTGGTCAACAGGAGGCATTTGATTACAGTTAGGCACCAGAGATATGAAGGTGTTAAGACAGAACCTCTGTCCTTGAGCTCACCTTTAAGAAGAGAAGTATTTCCTTAAGGGGGACATATGGAATTGTCTCTATCATTTCCACAACTGCATGCACATTGGATCCATCACTCAAGTGACCATTGCTTTGTTCGTTGACTTCTTTATGAGGTGGGAAGCATCTCTGGATCATTAATTTCCAGGCTTGTTCTTCTGCCTCCTGCCAACTACCCAGTCAGTGACAGCCTCTTAATCTGGTGAAAATATATTATTATTATGCAGTACTTTAGAAGACTGAAAGATATTGAACATAAACTGAATATAAAGACAGCAGGGCTTATCAGCTCCAGCTTTCAAGTTTAATGGTGTTACACAGTGTTAAACAAACAATAGGCTCAAAATGGAGTCACTTATGCTGAGCACCACGTCACCAAAACCAAGACTTACAGTTTTGGCTCTCCCAGAAATGGAATCTTAAACCAGTCAATTAAGAATGTCCTAATCAACACTAGCTAAAGAAGCTGCCTGATAGACCCCTGCCATCTCCTAAATGAAAGTATCCTTGTAATAACCAACTTTTTTTTTTTTTTTTTTTTTTTTTGCCTAGGATAACTTCCTTGTTCCAACTCCCTTCTCCCTCTAAAAGTCTTCCATTTTCTAGAGCTCCTGAGAGCTCCTTTCTCTCTGCTAGATTTGATGCTGCCTGATTTGAATCAATTTTTACTCAAATAAGGTCTTAAAAATTTTAATATGGGTCAGTTTATCCTTTAACAACAGAAAAACTCATGGTGGCCACACAATGGGGAATCCATCTCCCACAAGGACTCTCAAAGGGTTTTAAAACATCCCTTCCACCATTAGAAAAACTAAACAGCAACTGTGACAGAGAGAGCTGGTTCCCTTAAAAATAAGCACATATAGAACAGTCAAGATACAGAAGAGGTCAGTATCATGAAAACAAGAACCAGCATTGTGCAGAATGTACAGCAACAAATCAAATTTCCTATATAAGTTGTTATTACAAAAGGCAGTGATTCATCTTTGATAGCCTATAGATTCTATTTTCAGAAACCTAGCCCCCTCCCATTTATTAAGCCCAGTGTCTTCATACTAAAATATAAAATCCACTCTTAGAGAAGAGCAGTATAACAATAATAGTAATAACTATTTAACTGATATTTATTGAATACTTGGTATGTGGCAGGGAATATTGTAAACTCATTTAAGCTGATAGCAGGCCTATGAGGTAAGTATTATTATCATTCTCATTCTACATCTTAGGAATGGAGACAGAGAATTTTGGATGAGGCTGCAGTGATTCGATACAATTTCATAAGGAAATGCAAGGAAACTTTCAAAGTGAATTACTCAAGGAACATTCATGTTTTCTTTTGGCTGGATAGCACTGAACAGAAGAGAAATCTATATTAAAGGATGATACCAGGGTTAGTTAGTAAAACCACAAGAGTTTCGCACAGTTGGCAAGACTTTAGGGGGAAACAGTGCTATAAAAAGGAGAAGACCCCAAAGCATTTGTGGTCTTGGGCTCTTGGGCTGAAAGGAGTCTAGACAATGGCGCCACTTCTCATTTTAGCAAATTAAAACTAGAAGATATAAATGCAAACAAAGTGATTCAGAATCAGGGCAGAGCCTCAAATGCCACTTTGGCAAAAGACCTGGGCATGATTTAGGAAAGTTTATACTGAACACAAAGTATAGGATCATAGGGGGCTAGTCTAGATGTCCAAACAGGAATGAGCAGGGCCAGCATATTCAGAACTCCTTAGGTAGTGCAGACCTGTTGTTTCTTTCCTAGAGAGGTCAAAATCAGTAATAAATGTTAAATAATAGAAAAAATATATATTGGTCTCTGGCCCCACTTCCTGACACAGAGCTCGTAATAAAACCTTTGTAATTTCTTGAATGATAGGAGCATCTGACACCAAGCTCCTAAATCCCTTGGAATTTCCTTGGTGATAGGAACATCTTTGGTTCTAATGATGACTCTTCCCAGGATCCTGGAGGGGGGTCAATCACCAGAAAAACCAAGTTAGATGGCAAAACTTTCAGCCCCACCCTCCCATTCTCCAGAGAGGGGAGATGGGCTGGAAATGGAGTTTATAATTGATCATGCCTACTTAATGATGTTTCTGTAAAAATGCCCATAATACTCGGTTTTGGGGAGATATGTTTAGGTGAACTCTTCTAGCAAATGGTGAAATCCAAACAAAGAGTCATGGGAATCTCTGATTTGTAACCAAGTTGGATATAAGTTATGGGTAACCTGGGGACCTACTACTGCGAATGGCATCTGAAGTGGGGATAGTCTTGTGGAACTGAGCTCTTAACCTGTAGGGTGTGCACTCACCACTGTTAGTATCAGAATTGAAATAAATTGCAGGACACCCAATTGGTGTCAAAGAACTGGTTGCTGTGGTGGGGTAAAAACCCACACATCTGATGTCAGAGTATTGTATGAGTAGAAGAGAAACACAGGGAGGTTTTCTAGATGATACACTAAATGTTAATGTTTAATGCATTGACTTTGCTTCACCTAGCTCTCCCAACTCCGAGAAGGCTGGGAAGGAAACCCTACAAAGAACAAGGTAGGTGATGTAACAACTCTCAGGATGACTGCTTTGCTCTTAGGAAAGTTTCAGATTCAAACAAAATAAATATTCAATATTAAGTATTGGTTAAATAAATAATGGTATATCTAAATAATAGAATGCTGTAGAGCCACTAAAATCAGGTTAGGAAAATACATTTAATCACATGACAAAATAGTCAGAATATAGTGTTAAGTGAAAAACAATTGTTTAAATATATAGCATGACACTGAGGATACAATAATGAATAAAGCTGACTGAAACCCTGCCTGTACATTCTATAATCACAACAAAATATGAATATTATAGTAGATATTTGGGTAGTCTGCCTACTATCTTTTTGGAAACCAATCCTTCACACTGATTCTAATTTTTTTCAGTCCTTGATATTTACTGGTGGGCCAGATCCTCTCTCTACCCCTCTTCAGGCTTTGAGGTGGGCATGCAACACAGCTGTAATCCAGTATCCAGCAGAGCTAGAGCCAATCAGAGTAATCAATCCTCTGGCTACATATTAAGCACATATAACCTAAACCAGGACAATCAGAATCATCACTGAGACTTTTGTCAGAGCCAATGTCAAGGGGATTTTTCTCCTTTTGCTATAATTGTTAAGTTTTTTGTTTTTGTTTTGTTTTGTTTTGTTTTCTGTTTTCTGTTTTTGCCAGTGTTGGTGTGGAGGTGTCTCAGTCTACCCATGCTCATCATGCCCACTACTTGAAAAAAAAGCAAACTGAGAAATGAGAATTGGAAGGAGGAAACCTCTTTTTTTCCTTCTTCTTTTTTTTTTATTTAAATGACTTAAGGTCATTTGAGTGATGTTTCCTGCCACTGCAAAGGAAAAAAAAAATCCTAGCTAAAACAACATATCATGGGAATCTCTGCTTGAGTCTAGGTTTGACAGCAAATCCGATTGTACCGGTAGGACCATAGAAGCATCTATTTGCACACATTATTATGCAGAGAGAAAAACATCCTGCTAGACACAGAGGGGAAGAAATAAAAGGTACCGAAAAGCATGGTGTTGCTCCCCAGGCCCCATACATTTGTGCTTGAGCCTTAAAAAATGACAGATGCTGAAAAAGGGAGACGATTTTGTAAATTCTCTACTAAGCATGAGGGCCAAGCACTTTTGTGTGGGGGCCCCAGAAAGTAGCAGATGGGGCATGGAATTCAGTGCAGTATGACCTTCTGCCACGTGAGAAACTCAAAAACATTTGGTCCATTCTGGCACCTCAAGGTTTTGTGGGTTATGGAGGATCTGAAGACAATGCACTTGGCATTTTATCAAGGAAGATAAAGACATCAAGGCAGCTGAAGAACTGTCATCTGAGTCGTTTTGCAGGTGACTTTGGAGTGTGGAATATACACTTGTTTGAGAAGCCGTAGGATCATTCTTGGCCATGTCCAAAATAACATGGTATGGTACGGAAGAAGGCTCAGGCTCTTACATCAGCTGGAGGGAGCACAAGTCAGTGTGGTTTAAGATAATTACTGTTGCTTGAATTTTTGAATGATGATGTCTAGAAATTTTAAAATATGTTTCAAAGGCATATATCAAAATGCTAATAATGGCTATTTTTAGATAATAGAATTATGAATGAATTATTTTCCTCTATGACCCTTTTCTAACTTCCCCAAATGTTTTATAAATAAATTGTATGTTATAATTTGATCAGCAAACACACAATGTTATTTTTAAAAAAAAATTATTGGCCCTTCATGCAGTGCCATTCAAATGCACCTAAGAGCTGGTAAATCTTCTCAAGAAAAAAATCTCACCACTTCAAGTTCAGAATGGAATGAAGAAAACTTAAGAACTTGGATACCCAAGAGTTGGAGGACAATTCTTCCCAGAAAAATACACTTTTCTTCATTTATCACCAAAATCATAAGCAACATCAGCAAACATCATTTTAGGAAGTCATCTGAAGATCAAAGAAATTGGAATTAATTGTATTGAATTCATGGGTCATTAAATTTTAGGTACATAAAATATAATTTATAAAGTTCATTAACGTGATGTCTATTGTTTGAATGTAAATATGTCAATACAGATAGCTATATATGTGGATATAAATATAAGACATGAATGTGTACATAAAGCAGACACAGGCTTGAATTTAGGTATATATTTATCATGGCTTTCAGAACTATACTTGAGACCCAATCATATATTCTCCAGCATATACTCTTTAGTTTCTCAACTCAAACTTATCCCATCCCAAAGGTTTTCAGCATCTTAATCCTAATTCTCAGTGAGGAATTATTACCATCCAGACCCTAGACAATTTTCCATTTCATTTCCTTTTATGTTTGTTATGCATTCATAATAGAACACTGGTATGCAGAGTTCAGGAAGATTTAAAAGAAAGGACACAAATTTTATTTAAAACACCAAAGATTTACAGCCAAATAAATAGCTGAAGGAAAACTATTAAATACAGTGCATATTATACTTAGAATAATAAATGTAAGATAACTAGTTAACTTTTCTACTTTGAAAAATCTGCAATTTTAAAATACATCAGCAAATGAGATTTAATAGAACTTTATTCGCAAATGAATTTTGTGGACACACATTACATCTAAAATCACCTGTTACAGTTCAATATAACACGCTCTCTGTATATATTATTTATATAAGATATATCTATAGATTAATTCCACAACTTGTAAGGAAAAGTAGTCCCAATCAGTGTCATAGCCAAAGCTTTTGCACAATTTCTAAAAGATACTATATCTTTATGAATTATGTTACATGTAAATATCTATTATTTTTTTAAAATGGTATATACCCACAATGTGCTAGTCATCTCAAATTCAATTGCACATCATCTACAAATAAGGAAATGGGTTTCAGACTCATGCCCTCTATACAAGGATCTCACTACAATCTCAAGACAAAGAAAAACCCGGACGACTATGTTTCACACTCTGGGTCACCATTCATACAGCACCCTGCTCTAGAGCCACATGGAAACCTTTATAGAGATAGTTAGTAATTATTTCCTCAAGGATAGAAGAGAATGAGAAACATCCTCTAGTTTAACATCTGTTGATACTATTTTCCCCTCTTCCCATTACTGACTGCTTATTTTGTGTCTCATTATCTAATTGACCATTTTCTCTGGTCTTTAATAAGATTCTACTCTGTTTCTGGCAAATCATTTGCACTAATAATTTCCGACTCAAGTTCTCTCTGTAGCCTCATATGAATGATGACTTGTTGCTTCGCTAAGAGCTCATTTGCTGGACTGTAATTTTGGTTCAAGAAGAATTAACATTTTGTGAAACAGATGGCAGATAATAATTCATCACACCTTGAAAGTTTTGCTGCTATTGCGGCTGCTGGAATGAAAGCCAGGTTCATTAGACAGGTGTTCCATTGCCACTTGCTATTGTTCGAGGTGATATAAAACTTTTCTCTCCTGCATGCTTTGAATTTTTTGCAAAATTTGCAATGCCCAAAAGGCTCCCTGAGTGGGGAACAGCAGGTTCTTGCAGGGTGAGTCTTTCTGTGTGAATACCTACCAAAAAATAAAAAGTGCTATCGCTGGACACATTCATCATGTCTTTGGTTAGAGAGAGAATTACATAATTTTTTCTAACTTTTTTATATATTCTCTTTGCCAAATCAAATCCAAGGCTTAAAACTACATTTCTAAAGCAGCCATTCTGACTCAGCAACTAAAAGTAAGGCTGGAAATCTTATTTCTGAAAAGATCAACTAAATAGGCTTTCCCACTCAGAAAGGTGTTCACAAATTCAAATCTTCAAAAGCGTTACACTGCCTAGCTTTACACAGACTTGGAATATATGGAAATTTGACCTCAAAGCAACCTTTTGAAGATCTATTCTCTTTACCTTCCCAGGTACTACGCACAGCTGCCCACATTGTAGACAAAGGCTGCACGAAGTGTTCTCACGCAGGGATGTGTGTGGAGAGGCAAATCTAGGGGGAGGGTTTCCTCCAGAATGATGCATAATAAGGGATAGGTTATAAGGTTTCAGCATTATCACAGAAAGAAGTAAGAGAATACATATGATTTGATCTGTTTTTATCTGTAAAAAAAATCCTTCCCATTACTATTTTGGGATTCAAAAATGAAGATTAAGAGGCGGATCTCACAGAGGTAAAAAGTAAACTAAAAATACAAGCCATGCAGTCAAGGACATATGCAAGGACAGAATTCCTGGAGGAAGTAAAGGGGCATCTATGGTGAAAAGACAGGTATTTATCCTTCAACTCCCTTCCTCCGGGGAGAAAAGTCTAAGGCCGTCTTGTAGATTATCCCCCAGAGTTCCCCAATGGGATGTGTCCTAGTGTCCTACAGTGTAAACTGATCAACAACATGGCCTGTATTTCCTTCCGTCCCATACCTAACTCACATCCCCACTCCTTCATCAGCACTTCCTTGGATCATCTTCAAAGAAACTACTTGCACAAATCCTCAACTCAGTGTCTGCTTCTGAGGAAACCCAGCTTAAGGTGTGTGTGCTCAGGCAACCCTCTGAGCTATAAGAAACCCTGTTTCTCCATTTTCTTCCGTGGTAGGCCGTATAGAGTAAGAAGCAGTACAAAACTCAGTATGAGCATAGAAAAGAACTCTAGTCTTCTTGCAAAAGGGCTCTTAGTATAAGTGGAGATCAACCCTACATACACCGTGTATTAGTTTGTTAGGGCTGGCATAACAAATAACCACAAACTTGGTGGCTTCAAACAACAGAAACTTATTTTCCTCACAGTTCTGAAGCCTAGATGTCCAAAATTAAGGTGTGAGCGGAGCAATGCTTCCTCTGAAGGCTCTAGGGTAGGATTCTTTCTTGTCTCTTCCTAGCTTCTGGTGTGGCTCTCGGCAACCCTTGGCGTTCCTTGGCTTGTAGCAGCATCGCTCTGATCTCTGACTCTGTCTTCACATGACGCTCTTCCTTGTGTGTCTCCCTGTATTTTCACATGACATTCTGATAAGGATACCAGTCACTGGATTTAGCTCCCCCCCCCCCCAATCCAGTATGACCTTGTCTTAACTTGATTACATCTTCAATGACCCTATTTCCAGACAAGATACCCAGGGTATGGATTTGAGCATACCTTTTTGGAGACGAAGTTCACCCCACAACATGCTACATCTACCACCTTGACAGAAAAAGCAAGTCAAGTGGCCCTCTTTCCCCACTCATTCATACACGCTAAATATATGATGGTGATGGTGATGATGATAATTTAAACAATCTACTCCAAACAGGAATACAGCTTCCGACTTCTATCTGCTTTGGATTTTTTTTCTAAGCTAGTCATAGTCCATAGTATTTGTGCTCTGAGAATTCAGTGATTGCCTTGGATCTCTCTCTCCTTCTCTCTCCTGAGAATAATAAGAGTAATTTTGACAAGACAGTGCCTTCCCTAGATGATGTGAGAGCCCAAAGCAGCAGTTCATCAACCCCTCACAGTCCCTGACCTTAGCTGAGTCCTGTTTCAGTCACTCTGAGAAACCGACAGCCAGGAAGAAAGCCGCCAGGTGACATTTCGCCATCAGCCCCTTGCACTGAGTGTGTCCCTTGTTAAAGACAATCCTTCTGTCATCTTTACAAGCACACCTGGGTTCCGAGTGTTTCCAAATACTCGCAGGTTCTTAAGTAATTCTCAAACCAGTCGTGGCATTTGAGCCATATAAATGTATCTTCAGCTTCTCTGATGCAATTTCTCTTTTGATTACTAATGAGAAAGCATTGCAAAGGAAAGGGAAGGCTATTTAACAACCAGAGCAAAATGTCCATCATTAATTATTTTAAAGCTCCAAGATCCAGCATCCTGATTAGCACAGGCCTGGAAAAAGCACAGAGTAAAACCGGACATTTATTCTTCAATTAGAGAGCAGAGTAATTACTGCTTTCCAGACATCCTAAGGAGCAACACTTCAACTTCATCACTCCTTGAGCAGAAAAGTAATTTAAAACACAACGAAGTGCCCATTTAGGGTCTGTGAACATAGCATCAAAATGCTCTCGTTTGGAAGGCACTCCTGACTTTTTTCACCTTTTATCTCTTAATCAAATTAGTTGCCTGCTGAGGTAAAAACAAAAAGAACAGTTCACGAAATTATATATGCAGTGCTATCTCAACTATTCAAAAATGTATACAACATTTGTAGAAGAAAACACAACAAATTATTAACTGCAGTAATCTCTGAGACGTGATTATGAGTGTTTTATTATTTTCTTTTCAATATTACTGTGTTTTCCAAGGTTTTTTGCAATGAGCATATGTTATTAGTATTTTAGCATTATTGGTTTAATATGTGTTGATGTTTATAATGTTCATAATGTACATGACACTATGTTTATATCATACATGACACTATGCCAAGAAAATTGTGCATATTATCTCATACACTTCTGACCAAATCAAAAAGAAAAAAAAAAGAACCTAGGTAGGAAGTACTATCTCCATAGGTAACTTGCCTAAGATCACTTAGCTGTCTATGATAGAGTTGGGATTCAGAGCCAAGTCTACATAATTCCGTTCAGTCCCCCATGTGTTGTTTTCATAATCAGAGAAAAGGGGCTATTCTAAAAATAGTATCAAAGACAGTGAAAATAGTGGAATCAACTTGTATGAAACAAGCTTCCTAAAATGCAAATACAAAATAATACACCTACGGAAGATAAAAATCTGTAAAAAATAATGTATCTCAGGTTTACCCGATGTCATTTACCAGTCATTAAATAGTCTTTCAGTATGAAAATGCATATTATCACCTGCACACCTGATGCGGTGCCCAGAAGTGAGTCAGTGACCTGAGTGAGTCGCCCCCCACCACTTACAATACTTTATGACCTCAATTTTCTTGTTCTCAGATTCCATGTTCTCAGTTGTTCATTCATCTATTAATTCAACAAATATTTCTTTTTTAAATTTTTTTTAAAGATTTTATTTATTTGTCAGAAAGAGAGAGAGAGCACAAGCAGTGGGAGCGGCAGGCACAGGGAGAGGGAGAAGCAGGCTCCCCGCCGAGCAGGGAGCCTGATGCGGGACTCGATCCCAGGACCCTGGGATCATGGCCTGAGCCGAAGGCAGACGCTTAACTGACTGAGCCACCCAGGTGCCCCCAATATTTCTGTGTCCCTAATATGCCACACACTATAGTGGGCCCCAGGTGAGTGCAGTCATAAGAGAGGCATGATCTGTGTTCTTACAGAGATCTCTGTCCTCCAACTTTGGTGCCTCACCCATGACTGAAAATAATAGTACTTGCTTCAGTTGGGGTTGTTGCTAGGACTGTATGAAACAAAAGAGAGCACCTGACCCAGCACTCAACATGTGGGAGGCGCTCAGTAAATTTTATTGCTGGTATAATCTCAGTTTTTCCAGCTATAAAATGGAATTTATCTTATCCCACTTGACTGGGTGTGAGAATATTGATCTCTATAATCCTTCAGTGTTTATATCTGCCCTAGTCCAGAAAACACCTCCATTTTTAAAAGATGCTTTGGAGAACGGAAGATCATAGGCAAGATGAGAATTTAGATATTTTATTCTAAGCTTATAGATTAAACTCCACTTATTTTTCAATTTTTTTGTTTTGACTCTCAAAATTTGCAATGCCGTATTTATTTTTTTAAAGATTTTATTTATTTATTTGATAGAGCATGAGTGAGAGAGCAGAAGCAGAAGGAGCAGCAGAGGGAGAGTGAGAAGAAGGCTCCCCGCTGAGCAGGGAGCTAGATGCGAGGCTCGGATCCCAGGATCCTGGGATCATGACCTGAGCCGAAGGCAGTCACATAACCTACTGAGCCACCCAGGCACCCCTGCAGTGCCGTATTTAAAACCCCCATGTAAAAACTGATAATTCACTAGGAAAACTCCAAGAATATTATAAGTAGGCAAATTCTTATGATCTTAGCTTTCATAATATAAGAAAGTTAAGGGAAACGTTTGATAAGAACAATGTTAAGCAAGTTCTTATTTTTTAAAGGCTTTCAGATGGGTATCTTGAGATCTAGGTCAAAGTAAGCTTCTCCACCAACCAGAAATATCTTCATGTACATGTGTCAAATGATATATACTTCCTGTAATGCACATTCAATATCTTGTGAGCACAACATTTGAGAATATGTCAAGAGATTTACATAGATTTTCTCTAATATTCCTAACACGCCTTCTAGTAAAGTTAGATCTCCTCCATTAGCAACTGAAGCTGGGAGACATTAAGCAGTTTACCAAGTTATTCTAGTAAATGTCAATGCCTGAACGTGAATCCCCATTGTCTGACTTCACAACTTAACCTTTCTTGATAACACCACACCCATGCTCCAGCAACAGGAAATTCATTACTTCCCAAAGCAGCTCATTTCTTCTTTTAAAAGTGCTTTCAAGGGGCGTCTGGGTGGCACTGTCAGTTAAGCACCTGATTCTTGGTTTCTGTTCAGGTCGTGATGTCTGGGTTGTGGGATCAAGCCCTGCATTGGGCTCTGCGCTCAGCACAGTATCTGCTTAAGATTCTTTCTCTCCCTCTCCCTCTGCTCCTCTCCACCCCCTCTCAAATATATATATATATAGTGCTTTCAATTCCCTGAGTTCCTTCCAACGTTGAACTGAAATTTGTTCCCTTCTGGAAGTCACCACTGTCTCTGGTTTCACCCTTCAGTTAAATTAGTTAATCTAATGCCTCTTCTGCACAAAAGCTCTTCAAATGTTCAGAAACACCTTTATTTCACCTCTTCTCCTTCTCTACCAAGTTTCCCTTTCTACAAAACTAAACAGTCCCATTTTTCCACTGCTGTTTAGATTGCATTGTTTTGAGTCCTACCCTCTTTCTACTCAGTTCCAATCATCATAGTCTTGTTTGTTTATGTCACTTTTAAAAGAGGATGCATAGAACTAAAAACAATACCACAGGTGTGATCTGAAGAGTCAGAGTTGAAGTTCATTATTACCATCTTTGTCCCAGATATTATACTTCTATTTATGTTGCTCAATAGCAGATTAGCTATTTTATTCCAGCTACTTCATGCTGCTGACTCACATAGTATTTACTGTAATTATAATAAAGCTTCTAGGTCTTTTTCACATGTGCAACTATGAATCCACATTTTCAACATCCTATTCCTGTGCTTTGCTTACATGAGTTTTTTCCGTGTTGAGCTACACCTCTTAGACTGGGAAGGCTGAAATGATGGGCCAAGCCTTTTTTGATTTGTTGCTGTCATTCAGTGGATTCCCTCTCCTTCACAGCTCCATTTTATCATTAACTTGACCTCCCAAATTATTGAGTAAAAATACTGACCACCCAGAGAAGAAAGTAGGGTTTGAAATTCTTCTCCTCACCCAATAGACTTCTTTCTAGATTGACATGAATTCACACATTAGCAGCTTATAGACAGGGTCAGTTTATCTACTTGGTGATTCACCTAATGGTACAAGTCTCTAGCCCATGTGCTCCTCCTGGATTCCTCCTCCACAATCCTAGGAAAGATCATGACATATTATTCCTTGCTGACATCCAAACACCTCTTGTCTACCGTATGCCTCACACCCCCAGAATGATAACCTGGTACTCTGGGCCATCTCCTGTTAGAGGATGTACAAAGCCGTTGATTTCTTTCTGTTTTCCTTCTTTCCCTTCAAGGAATCACACTCACCAAATGCTTATCTTGGTGCTGGCTAAAGTTCTAGACTACTGCTTTCTAGATATGGCTGGCTTCATGGGCATATTACCTGTATGCAGAGCCCCTGACTCAGAGAAGCTTCCCCATGGACTTAATGCCTTCCAGTCAGCCATCTTGAAATTTTTAACAATTTTATTTATACATTAAATTATATATTAAACATTAAAATTTTTATATAAGATTTACATGATAAATTTTATGTATATATTAAATTCTAATATTACATATGAAATTAAATTTATATATTAAATTTTATTTATATATTAAATTATATATTAAATTTCTAGATTTATATACTAAATGTAGAATGACATTAAATAATAAGTAAAAAAATAAAACACCACAAGTCAAGATAGAGACTACAGAAGAAAGGAAAAAGCTTTTATCTTAAACATGTTTAACAGTACTTTTTTCCTGCTTTTTGAACAAGGGGCCCCACATTTCTGTTTTGCACTGGGCCCACAAATAAGATAGCTGCCCTGTTTCCAGAGTGGATATTCAAAAGCTCCTGCCTAGTTGGCCAGTCACCTAACCAATCATAAATCAGTGCAAACGATACGTAGAACTGTAGCGTATCAGGTGAATATTGGCCTTGCTGCTTTCTGTTGAGTTGACATAGTTTCCCATAGGAGCATGCAACATTATGGAACACTTTGACTGCACTGAACAACCTCAGGCCTTTGTCATCAATTCTGCTCCTTCTCCCCACACTTACCATCTTCAAAACGTCACACTGAATGAATCATGGAACACTGTATCAAAAACTAATGATGTAATGTATGGTGACTAACATAAAATAATAAAACAAATTATAAAAACAACAACAACAACAACAACAAAAAATCACACTGCAGGAAATCATTCTTGTTCTGGACTTGAAAGTCAAATAAAAATACATCGTTTCCAAACAAAACGTAAAGTAAAAGTTCTACTAGAAACTTGCAAAAGTCCTGGAAATCAGTAGCTGATTTCCCATTTCCCATAGAGACCATACCAATGTCAGACCTGTTGCATTTTCATTTCTTAACTTCATGCCTTGAAGAATTTTTGGTTGAAGACTCTTGGGGCACCAGATGCTTTTCTAAAGACAAGGGGCAGGGTGGGTAAATGTTATAAAATTATTCATGTATCAGTCCTCTGATGAAGGCCATGGAGTTCTACCTTCCAGAGACATTGATCTCTGTTGGTACTCTTGCATATATAGATTTAGGGATGTTCAATTAAAAAGCAATCACAACTCTGATTCTTTGTCTTTCTGAAGTGAGAAAAATAATTTTTTCCACTGCTCACCCTCCATAGAGGTCAAGTATAATCTCAGCCTCCAATGCCATTCTTACATACTTACATAAGTACTGACTCACTCCTCAGCCTTGATTTCCATTCTGGCCCTGCTCAGGTCCCAGACCTACAATCACACAGAAAAGTCACATTCTCATCACTCTCAATGTGTGTCTCAACAGTAACATTTCCTCACACTAATATCCCTCTTCCTAAAATATCTCCTCTCTCTCTTTTTCTTTAAGGTTTGAGTTCAAGTTCCCTTTCCCCATGAAATTTTTCTCCTCTCTACTACAAAGTTTCCTGCATTACTCTTTTCAAACTTTCCATTTTAAAGCCATATATCTCAACGTCTTAATAAGACCCAATTTACCTGTTTCACATTTAGAGAGCATCCATATGCAGTGAAAGCAGATTAGAAAATTTCTAGTTAGGTACATCTATGAAAGATTGAAATCTTCTAAATGTAACAAAAAGAACATGGCTCTGAGCTCAAATTCTGCCTTTCCTACTTTGTAGTATGTGGTCTTTGAAAATCCATTCACCTCTGTGAACGTGTATGTGGAAAGATAATACCCACCTGATAAGAGTGTTATAAGCATGAAATTGTCCTTTCATTTATTTTTTTTTTCCATGTAAACCTTTTGTTTTAATAAATAAGACCGATTCATGGCTTAGATTCTAAATCACATTTACAGATGAGAAACGCTTCTAGGCCCAAACAGGTGAACAGTGAAGCTACTAGTGCTGGCAGGAATGCATGCCCCCCATGCATCTGAAGCCTAAAGAGCAGAGACTGAATGTCAGAGAACACCATACACATCACCCTCTAGACTCGAGAACTGACAGCAGAAGACGAGAGGAAGAGCAGAGACTCGGGGAAGCTCCAGTAACCACCATCTGATACCCTCACCTTCATGCTACAGAAGCAAATGAAAGTTGTGCTACTTTCCTATAAGCTAAGAAGGAGGTTTCCTGATCATAGTAAGTGAAACTTTCTCTCATGTTAACAATTAGGCCACGGGCATTAGCTACAGAGAGGATCCACTGATAAAAACAGAATATTAGAAGAGTGAAGAGGAAGCCACACAGATATCTTGTTTCTTCAAATATCAGAAATTTCTGCATGACAGCAGGTGAGCAGTGGATGAACTCCACCTCGCCCAAAGGTTTAGTCCAAAAACTTCCTGTTGGCATTTGCACCAAATAAGGCTCCCCGTACTTCTGGCATCATCTGCTGGGCTATGAGATCCAGCCAGCTTTCTAGGGTATTGGAAACTTTTATTTTACGATCCCCATTATAGATCTCAACTCCACCAGCTATTTCCTCAGGCAGGTAGGCCTCCTGATCAATTTGGACATCAACATCTTTTTTGGTGGCAATTTTGTACACAGGATTCGCTTTTTGCACTGCAGCCTTTACCAGAGGGAAATCCTGCTTCCTGCAATGAACAATCATTCGGGGCTCTAACAATTGGTACAAACCCTGAAGGACCAGTCCATCCAGCAGCACCTGGTACCTGGTTGTATCTTTTACCACTTTGCTGAGTCTCTGTTTTGCTTCATTTAGTAGCTCTGTAATAAGGTCATCTCTTGCTCTGAGGACTTTGAGCCTTGCTTGATTCATCAAATTAGACATCTGAATTTTCTTCTGCTGCTCAATCTGCTTTTCTTTCTTCTCATAGTATTCCATAATCTTCAGTCTTTGGGTTTGCACAAGACAACCTTTCTCGATGTTGAACTCTTCCTCTCCCTTTGCATCTATTTCCTCTGCTTTCTCATTGGCTTCTTGTTCAATAAAAGCCATCATATGCTTAATCTGCTTTTGCACGTCAGCATCGCTGAGGGCCATGGCGAAAGCTCTGCTAGGCCGGAGGCCCACTGGCTCTAGCTTAGGTTGGAAGGGGGTGGTGGAAGGAAAGGGACTCTCCTTTCATTTATGACAATCAACTAGTATAATACCTGACACAGAGCAGGCACTTACTAAATAATAGCTACCAATATTAGAAAGGACTCCACCACAACTCACTTGATAATTCATCAGTTCAGTTCAAGTCAGTACTAAAAATAGGTAGTGTTTTCTACCACCAATCAGTTTTATGGAAGATATCTATCTATCTATATATCTATAGATATACATGTATCTATATATCTATAGATATACATATATATAGATAAATATATATATGTAGTTTTTGATGCCTCAGAAGGTTGTTGAAGACAATAATATTTGTTAGTGCAACAGAGAATATGTTGGTGAGAACTAAAATGAAAACAACTGCCAAGAGATCAGAAGTGGATGTATGGGCGTGTTAAGCAAAGTCCAATATGTGCTAGGGTATCAAGAGTGACCTCATGGGTTCTTGGTCTTGGTCCCTATAGCAAGAAAGATATAAAATAATTTACATTTCTTCTGAGGATTCCTTGAGGACTATCTTGATGGCCCCATTCCTGTTGGCCAGATATTTTAAATCCCTACTGACCTGGAGCAGGTTAAAAATTATAGGACACAGATGAGATTTATGTGACAGCCTCATACATCATTTTTCTCACCTCAGTGACCTTAGTCCCCAGAATGCTATTTTTTTGTAAAGTGCATCAACACTCAAGAATCTAACAGGTTGTCTTCATTTTGCTTATTTCTCCAAAATCCTGCTCTACAAACTTTTTGGCCTTTCAGCTACAGAAATTATATCTCAGGGATACATAAAAGTGTCAATGTTACCAGGCGGTCTGATGATGTATGGCATGCTTCCTGCTAGAGCAAAGGCAATGGAGAAGGTATTGCCTTGAATCAAACACACAGGGCCAAAAATCGTGGCTGGTAATACATTCTCCGATGGAATAGGTTACAAATGCGCAGCGAGTTGTAATGATGCATGCGTGAGATGCACACCACACACCAGGAAGGCCAGGCTGAGCTTTAAGATGAGAATTTGGAAGAATCTCTTGGAATTGTTCTCATGTCAGCTAAGTTAGAATCTGGAACTAAAATGCATTGCATCTATGTTTGAGGCACTCAGGGGCAAGAATAAGGAAACATGCTCCTCCATCATTTGGCTAATTCCTCTTTATCCGTCAGAGCTCAATGCACCAATTATCCTCTTCAAGAAGCTTTTTGTGATTCTCCGCTGCATCCTTAACACCACCGCCCAGCGCGGTGACCACTGGCATCATTTTTGCCTCTGTCACCCACAGCCACCACCACCACTGCAGCCTGGTCTGCTTAGCTATCCTGGGCATGACTCCAATGAGGCAATATCACACGATTTTTAACTGTCACTTGCCACTCCCTCCTAGACTTACTTTTTGGCGTCAGGAACTGCTTTTGTTTGTCTTGTCTCCCCAGTGCCTAATAAAGAGAGTTAGGAAGAGGAAAATCGGAAAGTTTTAAAATATATATATTTATAAACCCAACATCCCATCACTCATTACTGCGAAAAACCAGAGTAACTTTGGAGTCCATATCTTTTAGTAATACAAAACTCACTGGCTCTCTCTGGTTCTAATTCTGACACTAACTGTGTGACATTAAGGATGTGACTTCGACCTTCTGCTCCTTTTCCATAGGTTTGGGGGACTAGTGTTGTTTACCCAAAGGTCCCTTCGTGTTCTGTGATTTTATAAATTTATACAAATAAGTACCCAAATATTCCACTTTCTTATCTCTCTGTTTGTCTCTCAGTTAGAAAACCAAAAGTCCATGTAAAGGAGAAAAGCATTACAAATAAGCACCTACCCGGGGATCTCAGAGGTTTGTTCAGTTTTTGTTCACTCACACTGTGAAGGCAAAGTCGCTTTATTCTGCTGCCAAGCTCAAGGAGAGTTATAGGCACAATAACCATGTTTGAATTTTAAGTGCTTTATCAATCAAATTCCCCCAGGGTTGATCTCATTCTAATAACTCACACCTTCCAACAAAAAGAAAATAAGAAAGACAAACAGACAGACAGCATTACATTGCTCTCCTGGCTGTATCGTCACATATTCCTTAAGTCAGTGTGTTCCCAGAGAAGGGATAAATACAGTCCAGGAAATATATAAAATATGTGCGATAATAAAATAATAAAATATGTGCAAGTCTCACCTATCCATTTATTTGCCATCCAGCATTCTACCAAGGGGGGAGACTCTAGCCAATCCTCACTGCAGCCTTTCCTCAAATCAGAGAACAAACATATAGGAAGGTGAGGAGGAAAACAAAGGATGATTTTGCTTTTCTGCTAAGCATTATGTACAATGTGTCACCATCATTTTCTAATTTTTTTCACTTTATTTTTGCTTTTCTAATTAATGTTATTAGTAAAAGTTATTTCTTTTAAAGTTCCAGCCTATTTCACCTGGCAGATCCACTTGCCCTCACTGAAGAACCAAGACCAGCAGTGCATCTCAGAAGTTAGGAGCACAGGGGGCGACTTGGAAGCTGTGCTGAAGACCCGTAGATCTCAGACAGTGAAGAAGTCAGCCCCTACATTGGGACTGATTGTGCTTTTCTCACGTGGGTGTTCCTTTATAGATTTGCTCCCTCAAAGCCGATTTTCTGCTATATTAAATAACTTAAAAATCCTACATGTAAAACTTTTTATGCATTCAGTTCCCCTATTTAAAATTGTATCAATAGTATAGTAAAAGTGATGGAATTAGGAAAATATCAGAGCTGTGAGACTTAATAAATTCTTCTATTGGTACTTGTATCATTCTCCATAATAATTTTTTGAAATGGAAAAATATGAATACATTTCTGATAATAATGAGGCTTTAAATTTTTTATTATCTCATAAGAGGGGGCGTTTATCATCCTATCTCCCAAAATAAGCAAAGGATCCTGCATGAAAATAATCCACCAATAAACCAGTGGTGTGCTGGTTTACCCCTCTCTGATTTGTAGTATTTGCTGTAAATACTTCTACCATGACTAATTTAAAGCTAGCAATATTTTAACAAACAGCTTGCAAATACTTTGTTATTTGAAAATCAACTCTGCAAGTCGGCGAGAGCCGATACAAGCCGGCTCCTGCACACCAGTGTCACATAATTAAACAACCTAATAGGGGCGCCTGGGTGGCTCAGTCGTCAAGCGTCTGCCTTCGGCTCAGGTCATGATCCCGGGGTCCTGGGATCGAGCCCCGCATTGGGCTCCTGGCTCAGCAGGGAGCCTGCTTCTCCCTCTCCCTCTGCCTCTCTCCCTGCTCATGCTTTCTCTCTCTCTCTCTCTCTCTCTCTCTGTATCTCTGTGTCTCAAGTGAATAAATAAAATCTTAAAAAAAAAAAAATTAAAAAAAAACAACCTAATAGTTCTTTTCGGAAAGTAAGCCATTTGTTCAAATAATGTCAGTAAGTCAATCAGACTTTCAGTTGTCTGAATTGTTTCAGAATTTCTTACTTCTAGATTGTCAAATACTGACTTCCTGAAGATGTCCCCAAAACAACCTGTTGAAAGAGCAACATTGAGTGTATTGCTTACTGCAGTGCAGGAGATTCTTCTTTGAACGATTTTTAGTAGCATTTCAGAGGGAGGAGAGCAAAGATAGGCCATGTAATGAAGCTTTAGGGGACTGGTTTAGGCAGGTTTTTTATACAGGTAGACAGAGGGGAACTTGATTAGGATAGGTCAAGTTTTTGACATAAAAGTTTAGGATTGGTGAACACAGAAAGGCAAGGGTTTCAAAGTGAATCTTGAAGAATAAAGTCATTTGATGTTATCTAACATCCTGAAAAGGGATATATATATATATATATATACACACACACACACATATATATATATATTGTGATGAGGGTAAATTGAGTGGTCTAGTGTTCAGACTAATTTGGATTTGGGGAATGTTCCTGAAACAAACAACAGTTACTTACAATTTTATCTTCCTGGGCAAGAGTTTCATGGATTCTTAAAAATCATGCTATTGAGTTTGATCAAATAGGAAAATGATTTTCATGAACACAGCCAAATAATAAAGTTCTGTGTGGTTGTATCAGATTTTGATTCCCAGCATCAAAGGTCCATGAATCTGGAGGTTTCTCTGCAAGCAACTGGTGATTTTCCTGTCAAGATTAGGAAGGGGCCATTGGTTCTCCCCACACTCCACCCCCCACAGGTCATGGGAATACAAACAGCTGATGAATGCTTTGAAGACACCCACAGAAACCTGACAAGTATTCTAGAGCTCCAAAATATAAAAGAACAGCAGAGTATAGGAAGGTTAGGTATTTGCCAGCCTGATGGAATTAGAGGATTTACAAGTAGTCCTTCCACAGAAGTGTTGCAAAATATCTACCACTGCCCTTTCTCCTCTTTGTGATATATACTAATCTCCTTTAAAATACAGATTTCTCAGCGCAGAGTCCTGTCTAATATTTTAGTGTGAATGAATCATTATTTCATTCATTGGTTCAATCTATCCATCACTCAGTGAAAAAATAAAGTGCCTATTAACTTTCAGACTGTAGCAAGCATGCTGTCACCAAGATCAACACAATTTTTTTTTTTAATACCTCGGCTAAGAGGGAAAAACGGGGGGTACAGAATATTATTCTCACGGGTTATAGAATCTCCACTACTTGTGAACTTCCAATTTTAAAACTTTTTCATACGTATGAAAAAGGGAGGGCGCCTGGGTGACTCAGTCAGTTAAGTGGCTGCCTTTGGCTCAGGTCATGATCCTGGAGTCCCGGGACCTAGTTCAGCATCGGGTTCCCTGCTCAGTGGGGAGCCTACTTCTCCCTCTGACCCTCCCTGCTCTCATTCTCTCTCTCTCACTCTCTCTCTCTCTCAAATAAATAAATGAAATCTTTAAAAAAAGAAAAAGGGAAAAGCATGTCAATCTTGCCCTCCCTTACACAGTGGGCGTACACATTTATTTCAGAATAGGATATTGCATTATTCGTTAGCCGCAGTTGCTTCCTTTTGATTTTCTTTTTGATCAACAGGATGATCTATCAATACGAGTTTTTATGTAGACCTTGTTAAAATTGTATAACTTCAAATTCTTTTTAATTTTATAGGGTTACATCAGAGAATATAATTTCTAAGATGTCTACTAAATCTTTACTTTTTTGAGTTTTTAAATACTTTCCTTGTAGCCAAATACATGATCAATTTTGTAATTGTTCCATAGATGAAAAAGTGATGCTTTTTCTCTGAAATGAGGATGCTTATTAATTGTATTCTTGAATTCTCTGTGTTCTTATTTCTGTAATAGGTGGATTGAAGTTTTCCACCCAAACAGTGTTTGGGTTTTTATCTTCTTCAATTTCCAATAGTTTTACTTGCTGCACAGAAGTTTTTAATAGCTATGTCTTCCACATAAACTGTGCCTTTTATCATAGCAGTTTCCTATTTTTAGGTTTAGTGCCTTTAACATTAAATTCCACCTCTTTTGTTGTTAATATTCCAGTTCTGCTCCTTTTTCTTTGCATTGCCTGATTTTCCGTTTATTCTTTTATGTTTAACACTCATTTTGCCTTAAGGATATGTCTTATAAGAATCATGTGGCCATGTTTTGGGTTTTAATTCAATCTGATAGTCTCTCTTTTAATGATAGAACACAGTGCATTTATAGCCAGTCAAATGACTGATATTTTGATCTTATCTCTTCCAACTTTCTTTATGCTCGTTACTAATTTTTCATTGACGTTACATCCTTTTCTCATTTTTTTCTGATAAAATCTAATTACTATTCATTCCACTTTTTCTTTATTAATTTGAGATACCTTCCATTTACCTGCTTTCATAATTAGATGCATTTGTCTCTACTGATATTTGAAATATGATACCAAATGTTATCCCCACAAACATGTTCTCCAGCCGAATAAGAATATACTTCTACACCACTTCCTGTGCCCTCCCCTTGCCCCATGAGACATTTGGAATGCTTTTACTCTGTCCCCTCCAACCCAATTCTTGCTTTTATTGAGATAGTTTGCTACATTTTAGTACTTTTTATTCTAGACTATTGTTTGAATTTTCCTTGTAGTAGATTCCTCCCATTGCAGGAGACCTGTTTAAGCTCTTACATGTTTCCAGACAACCTATCATTTTCTATTTAATGGATAATTTAAATTGGTTCTCACTGTATTTTCTCTTCATCTTCCCTTATTTTACTTTCAGATGTGGTTCATTTCTTGATTGGAGTCTTTTACCAAGTGATTTTCTGAGAAGGAACACATGGCAGATAACATAGTCTTTTTATATAAAACCAAACCTTGTTTATGAAAGGTAGGCATGTCATACCTGATGGAATTTTATTCTCAGATATGACACTACATGTATGGACTCAGTTGCACAATCAATTTGCCCAATATTATTCTGGTAAAAGGAGGACAGATTTTTACTGAACCTATACAAATAATTTTATTGTTATTGAAGTGTATTTAGTGTTGAATATGAAATAGAAGTATTTCCGAATTTTGAGGATCAATGAAAACCAGATACCATTAAAATATTTATTTCATCTAAAAAAACCAAAGTTTACTAAATTGAGAGCTACTAATAGTTTATGAACAAACAGAAATTGTTCATATATCCATTAAAAAATGGAACAGAAAAAATAATGTAAATGACATTTCAAATAATCACAATTTATCTTTCCTTATCAGTTTATTTAGTCCCATGTAATTCACTCTTGTTTCACTGGACCTTGGACCAAAGAGTCTGCCTTCCTCATGCATATCTGCTTCAGGACTAGAAAGAGTCCTGAATTCCTCACTCAGTCCATTGGTAAACTCTGAAAGTTGTCTAAGCATTGAAAGCTCAGAATTTTATATCTGTCTGTTCTTTAAAGTATCCACAGAGTACCTGGTATGTCCACCCCATGAGGCTCTGAAACTGTTTTTCTCTGTTGAAATACATCTTACTAACGGGTAGCTTATAGAAGAGCCTTCAAGAAAATATCCAAAGGAAGCTGAAATTTGCTCAATAATGAAGTTGGATGACAAGGGTCGACTGATTACAGTGACCAATAGTATCAGGATGGAGGAAAATAATATTCTTTAATGGAGTATAGTACAAAACTATTTTTGTAAGGGTTTGATCAATGCTTTTCCCAAGAATAAAAATAATGATAAATCTCAAGGGTCTTCTCATAAAATGTACAATATCTGAAAATTTTATATTAGAAACATTTGACCTATACAACCTTAACAAAGGAAGATGGAGCATGTCTTCTGATTTGACAATTACTCCCATGTAGTTCTTACAATAGCATCAAAACTGTGAAATATGGAACATAGCAAACACTCCTAATTATTTCTACCATTCTTCTTTATAAGGTAAAATAATAAATCTTTTTAATTTTCCAGAGCCCTCTGGTTTTCTCAAAGGTAATTTTAGGTGCAAAAGACATACTGATTTTATTTTTCTAATTTTGGGGTCTGAACTTGAGAAGGCAAAATCAGAAGAGTTATTAGAGGAGATTTCATCACTTCATGAAGATAGCATCATGGATGCTGAGACTAGTACTTGGTTATCTAACAATCAAAGTATCAATAAGGTATTTTAAGATACCATTCAATAAGGTAACATGATTGTAAGAAATCTTAACTCTTTCACAAGTGAGAAAACTTTGTCCTTTATCTTTGCTTTTTTAAAAAATAATTAAGGACATTATAAAAGTACAGAGAAGAGAAAATTATTCTAATGAGATATGGAGTCTCTACTATCTGAATAGATTTCACAGAGGGTGCAGAATAATATTTTACTACCCCTTATTAGTAGTTCTTAGACTAATTTATCATTTTAACAGGAAGAAAGCTGAATTCTAGTTTTTCATTAATATGATATTGGGCAGAAAAACTTCACAAGCTCCTTTTTGTTCCTTAAATTATCATGAATAAATTCTTCAAAACAGGAAAAACTTTGCCAAAATTTTAATACATATCATAGCTTCTTTTCAGACTTAGTTATTATAATTCAAGGCAAATAAAATTCTCTTTCCTTAAATTCTCTACAACTTGCTATACACACTCAGATTTTATCCTTCACTATTTTCTCTTATATTCTGGAACAAACTAACATTTAATTTAGGATAAATCACTTTCTTTTTTTCTTGAAAAACAAAAGTACAAAGTACATAGTTTTGTACTTTTGTACAACACATTTGTATTTCTTTCTCACTATGGCTACAGTCTCAAGCAACTGTATTAATTATAACTTTTAACTAAAATAACTTGTATTTTGTAGAGCAAACTAGAAGATAGAAAATTGAGAAATGTATCATACTTAAAGATTTTATCAGTCTACAAAATTAATGAATACTGGTAACAAAACTTTCTCCAGCTATACATACCCTTCACAACTTCAGAAAGTGGCAAAAATAAAACATTCATTAACATGAAGATCACAAAGATATAGCCACTTTTTAGTGTATCAAAATCAGATACAAAAGGATATGAACTTGAAATTATGTTTAACAATCAAGGTTTCAGTATCAATAATACTTACAAATTATCTGTATATCCACTGATTATCCTCTGGTTAATGCAATTTTTTAAATTCCAAGGTTTTAAGTTGCCTACAAATCTTGGAAATGATGTTCAGACTGACATACTACAAAAATAATTACTGTAATAAAAATGTCCTCAGAGTTATGAAGACAAATTTACATTTTTATAATCTTAAGCATTGTTATATCTGCAATGTTAGTTTATTCGGCTGGTAAGCCAAAGCAGGAAGTTTAGGAACTTCATATTATTCACGTTAAACTAGTCTCCTCATGAGAAAACATATCCAAATCATGTTTTTTATATATATGCTGTATTACACTGAACACTGATAAAGAAAATTATTAAACCAGTCTAACTTGTCAAGAATCACCTTCATTATGTGAACTTGGATTCTTAATATGTCCTGAGCTAGCAGTTTCTGAAAGAAGGAATTTTTTTTCCTCAAAAGCCTAGTACATTTACAATAATAAAAGATTAGCTTCAAGGCCTGAGTCCTTTGTTTCATATTCGCCATGGTTCTCAAATTTTTGAGAATTCTAAGTACTTGTTTCATGCAGGTTATATCTATTGTTATTCACCATATTAGCAGTTAAAGCAGGAATTTAAAAAATTCATTTAAGGGGTGCCAGGGAGGCTCAGTGGTTAAGCATCTGCTTTTGGCTCGGGTCATGATTCCAAGGTCCCAGGATCGAGCCCCGCATCGGGCTCCCTGCTCAGCGGGAAGCCTGCTTCTCCCTCTCTCACTGCCCCCACTTGTGTTCCCTCTCTTGCTGTGTCTCTCTCTGTCAAATAAATAAATAAAATCTTTAAAAAAAATAAAAATAAAAAATAAAAAATTCATTTAAAAATAATAAACAGGTTAACATAAATAGCGTTTAAGATTTTAAATGACTCTATTTTTTATATTTTTTCTAAAACCAAGAAATTAGAAGAGTGTAATTGTTTTACAGTTTTGAAAATATCTGCCTTAAAAATTTTTTTTTAATTTTAAAAATTTTAAAATATATGGCTTTGAGAATGCCTGGCTTAAAAGAAGACAGCTGAGTTCTCATACCTGCTTCTACATTCAATCTGTTGAGAAATGTTTTGGTTGAAGCATATGAAGAAAATCTGGCCTATACAGATCAGGAAAGAGAGGACCTCTCAGACCTCCCGAAGGGTCTTCCCCAGACCACTCTTTGACAACTGCAGCTTTAGAGCATATACCTTAGGCATCATCATTTTTCCATCCTAATCTAGTACACACTTCATATATAAAACAAATAAATATTTCACAGAACAATACTTCCCTAAGGAAAAACAAGATTCATTTTTTTCATTTTCTGTGAATTCTGGGAATATTCAGTTTGTATTAGCACTTTACGTATGTCTAAAAACCAATCAGAGCAGAGTTCCTTTAATTTAATAGACCTTGCAATCTAATGTTTTAATACCCTCCAGAAGTAAGAAGATATTTCATTTTCACCCACAAGACGTAAAGGTTTTTCTGAATCACAAACACACAAACACATAGCTTTTGGCCCAGTTGTATGACTTCAGCTGCAGTTCAAAAGTAAACCCAGAAACACAAAAACTCACCAGTTTAGATCTGAAAACTGCTGCCCTTCCCAATGGTCACACAATACTTTTCAATTGATCTGAGCTTACAAGGAGGCAAACAGAAAAAGATTAACAGATCAAATCTGTCATATCTCACCCTTCAGAGACTGGATCTCCATCATCCATTTGACAGAGATCACCAGTGGTCAGACCATAAAACCAAATTCCCAGCCATTGCCACCACCAATGGGGAATGATTTTATTGACCATGTTGGAACCAGAAAAAAGCAAAACCACAAAATCAATACAGGGAGAGAGAAAGAAAAAAAGAACGAGAAACAGAGCATCAGCCAAGTTAAACTTCTATTGCTGCTTGGCATTTACTCCAGGGGGCCAAGAAAAGACAGGCATGAGTGAGCATAAGCAGCTCATGAGGTGACTTTTCCAGCAAAGCAGGTCTTCCGGTGAGTGCACTTGGGCATTTCAGTGGATGATCTCTAAAATTGTCACAAGGATCATTTTCAAGAAGGTAAAACCATGATTCTCGTGCAATTTAACATGAACATTTGTCCGTAATTTTTTTTAAAACTCCTTAAATAAGGAGAAAACCACCAAAATATGTTTTTTAAAGGTTCAACGAGAATTCAAGAAGGTAACTATCTACAGGTAATTTAATAAAGGAATGTTAAGATAAAATTGCTGGGTAGATTAAAAAAAAACCTGTTTAATGTCTTACAGTACCCTACACTATATCCTTTGGGGTTATCTGTTGCACCACACAGAAATTACTTTCTCTCTCCCAGACAAAAATCAGCACATTGACCTCAGCCACTACAGACCTGCAAAATAGCTCAGTTAAAAGAAAGTCAAGCCCAACACTGCATGGAAAAAGCACCCAACAATCTCTTCTACCCATTTTCAACTTTTGGACTATTCTTTTCTGACAGTTGTTACCATGCTTCAATATAACCTTTTTCATGCACCCTACTGGAATCTGGTGAGCCCTTTCAGTGTGCAGAGTTAGCTCTCTTTTTCAAATCTGGGACATTTTGTGCTACTATTTAGTTATTGACTCTTTTTCTTCAGTTCCTCTTTCTCCTTCTGGAACTCCTACAATGAATATAATGGGTCTTATGGATCCAACCTTCTTTTCCCTAATGATTTCTATTTCTTGATATTTTCCCACAAGTTTCTATCTCAAAAATTATCTTCTCCTTCAGATCTGCCATTGGATCAATTCATTTCTACTTATAGAAAGTCTTGTTTGTGCTATACTTGAATCTCCTTAAATGCTCTGATTTTTTTTTCTTGCTTGAGTTATCTTCTGTCTCTTCCTACAACTCTGCTTTGCCAAGCAAGTGTTCTATTTGTACTGACTACTCACCTTTCTTCCACAAGGTCCCTTAGATCAGTTGTTATATTGTTATTGTTGTTTATTGATTTCATTGGAGCTCATGTCTGATGCTCTCCCAGCCTACTGCCTGGAAAGACTCAGCCCACTCCTTCAGCTGATTCTTGGCCTGTTGTGGGCTGGAATATTTGGCATATTTATACAAAGCTAATTTTGATCCTCCTTCTCTCAGTCTGGGCAGAGTGTGAGGGACACAGACTTCTGCAAGCCAAGCTCTTCCCAAGAGCCTCTGCTTCACCCTAGGGGTCTTTCGTGTCGCTTTGCAAGTGCTTACCCAGCCCACAGAGAAGACAGGCCCCACCCATTCTCCTCACCTGCATTCCCACAGCCCAAGACCTCGCTTGGATCCAGCGACCCATCAGCTCCCCCCAACCACGTTGCTCAGAAGAGGCAAATAGATTGGAGTTGGGAGTGGAGGCAAAGGAAGTAGGGTTTCACTCACCATCTTTCAGAATTCTTTACCAGATATAACTTCTAATTCTTCTTCTTCATTGATGTTGCCTGTAGCCCCCTAAAGCTGCTGCTCGTGTTAGCCCATGATGTTGTGTGTAGCAGTGGGGTAGTGGGGAGGAGGAGGTGAGTTGCAGGTTGTTCTCAAAATCAACTGGAAGCATGTAAAAATTAAACTGTGTTGAACTAGGAAGGCTAAACTATGTCTTCATTAAGCTTGAAAGAAGCAAAGTGGTCATGTCTAGACTCCCTACATTGCCAAATCTCAGGCTGGCATTAGAATTGGGTCACCCTCGCTACCAGTTGTGTATCAGTCAGTGAACTTGTTAATCTAGGTTCTTTAGCCATTTTTGTTGAATTTCTACACTTAAGGGGTAGGACATTTAAAGAAATGGTCAAGTCTAAAGCCATACGGAGCCATGATAGAGCTTTTGGTGAAATGTAGGAAAGTTAAAACTCAGGCTTGACAGAATGAAGAAGCTGTTCTGGATTTGTTCTACTGGAGTTCTTTTGACTTGCTTGACTTTTTCTCATGTGCATCTGTTGCAAGAAATGGACCTGGGGCTACATCATAATGGGCAGGTCCTCATCCTGGAAGGCCTGGGTCCAGATGCCGTAGACCAGCACTTCTCCAGGCCTTGGAACAAACCCTTCTCCTCTCTGATTTTAAGATAGTCCTACTTGAGTGTCTTTCCTCTTTTTGCCCACTGTGTGCTGAAATCCAGCCAGATTTAGTGTGTGGGTTTAAGGGACAGACACCAATAAGGTCTCTTGGCTCTTTTGTCGTGGTCGTTGTGGGTTTTGTGTTTATTACGGTTTATCTCAACCACTTAGGTCTGACTGCTTTGGATTAAAAACATCTTATGATGCATTGTGGTACAACTCAGCGTCCAAGGAAACTAGATTTAAGTTTGGAGTTAAACTTCCAGGATTTATAGGCTATCTGTACCTGAATTTCTCTCTTACATATCACCTTTGCACTCTGATGCAGTTAGGAGACCGATCACTAATGATGCTCTACTTAAGATAATAAGCCTAGCTTTGTAAAGGGGGAGAATGACATATCCTTTAGGATTACATAAGGCAGCTCTAATGGCCCTAAAAAGATTTTATAGCTCCATAAAGAAGAGACAAATCTGAAGCATTATCAATATGATTAGAACCTAGAAATGGGTTCAGAGACTTTCCTGCCTTGTTCCCATTTGATGTCCACAATTATTCACAGATGCAATAAGAAGACAACCCTGGCTGAATATTTGAACAGTACCTTGATTCTGCTTTTTACTTTTATGAACTGAAAACATTGCTTGCTTTCACTTTGATTTGCAGCTTTACTATCTTTTTGCTGTTTATAAAGATACAAAAACAAAGAGAGAATATAAAAGTCACCCATGGTCTCAATCATTGTTAGCATTTGCGGAATTCACTTTTAGTCTTATATATACATATATCTAAAGAGCTCATTTAGATCTATCTTTTCATTTTATTTAATTATTTGGGCAACATAGAGATAGCTTTTCATTAACATAATCAAGTTTTTTTTTTCAAAATCATATGTGAACTTGTATTTTCTAATTCTAAAATCCAATAATGATATAAATATTAGTTTAATGTTCTTTTACTTCCCATTCTTCTGCCAGTAAAACCCAAGAATATGCACCTGAAATATCATGGTATTGTTTTTCATCCTGTCTTCTCTTTTATTTTTTGTTCTTGTATTTCATTTGGGTACCAATTTAAAACAATTACTTGGGCCCCACTCTACACATGTGTCTGGCCTCAGTGCTCTCATCATGGTCCTTTAGGACAATCTGGCTTTTCTATCCTTGCAAGTAACCTGTTTATATTTCTTACTTGAAAACTTTAAATTTTTTTTATATTAGAAATTCACATTTTCACCAGCCTATATGTAGGACTCCTCAACTTAATTTATTCTGCCTCAAACGTTTTCCTCAGTCTATAGTGTCAGGTAATTTTTTCAGATCCAGAAACTTTTCTCTATATATCTTTGGTTATACACTTGATTACAGTTTTTACTCTTCTCATTTGGTCTCATTCTTAAGGGCACCAATTATTCATAGCTTCATATTCTATCTCCAAATCTATCATTTCTTTCTTATAGTTTTCTTTTTTTCTACATTACATAAAAGATTCTGAATTAACTAACCCCAATACAGATTTTAATTCTGCAATGGAGTTTTAATTTCTATGACTTCTTTTCTTAATTATGGCCATTCTCTTTTGATCTTTATCAAGTCCCCCTTCAAATACTCTTTCATAGATTTGTTTTGTCTTTTAATAACTGAAAGCATGTGCATCCTAAATTTTCTTCTTTTGCTATGATGGTCTTTCATACATTTTTTTATAACAATACAAATCTATTACCCTTCCAGTTTCTGTGGGTTAGAAGTCTGACATGGTCTCATGGGGCTAAAATCAAGGTGTCAGCAGGGCTGTGTTCCTCCTGGAGGCTCTAGGGGAGAACCAATTTCCTTGACTTTTCTAGCTTCTAGATGCTGTCTGCATTCCCTGGCTCATGGCTTTTCCATTCAACTTCAAAGCCAACACTGCAGGATCTTCAAACCTCCCTTTCACTATTTCACTGAATCTCCTGTTACCTTCTTTCTGTCTCTTTTTTTGAGTAGAGTTGACACACAATGTTACACTAGTTCCAGGTGTACGACATAGTGATTGCACAAGTCTCTGCATTATGGTCACCACAAGTGCAGCTACCGTCTGTACCCATACATCTCTATGACAGTATCATTGGCTATTTCTCATGCTGTGCTTTTTATTCCCCTGACTTATTCATTCATAACTGGAAGCCTGTATCTCCCACTCCACTTCACCCATTTTGCCCAACCCCCTCTCCTCTCTGGCAACCATCAATTTGTTCTTTGTATTTATAGGTCTGATTCTGCTTTTTGCCTGTTTATTCATTTGTTGCTGTTGTTGTTGTTATTGTTTTAGATTCCACATACAAGTGAAATTATATGGTATTTGTGTTTCTCGGTCTGACTCAATTTCACTTAGCATAATACCCTCTAGAGTCATCCATGCTGTCTCAAATGGCACAAGCTCACCCTTTTTTATGACTGCCTAATATTCCATTGTGTACATATACCACATCTTCCTTATACATTCATCTATTAATGGATACTTAGGTTGTTTCCATATCTTGGCCATTGTAAATCATGTTGCAACAAATGTAGGGGTGCATGTATTTTTTTGAATTAATGTTTTCCTTTTCTTTAGGTAAATACCCAATAGTGAAATTATTAGATCATATGGTATTTCCATTTTAGTTTTTTTTAGAAACCTCCATGCTGTTTTCCACAGTGGCTGCACCAGTTTGCATTTCCACCAATAGTGTAGGATTCCTTTTTCTCCACATCTTCACCAACACTTGTTATTTCTTGTCTTTTTTAATTTAGTCATTCTAACAGATGTAAGATGATGTCTCATCGTGGCTTTGATTTGCATTTCCCTTATGATCAGTGATGTTGAGAATCTTTTCATGTACCTGTTGGCCATCTGATGTCTTCTCTGGAAAAATGGCCATTCAGGTCCTCTGCCCATTTTTAATTGGACTGTTTGGGGATATTTTTGGTGTTGGGCTATTGAAGTTCTTTATGTATTTTGGATATTAACCCCTTGGATATATCATCTGCAAGTGTCTTCTCCAATTCAGTAGGTTGCCTTTTGATTTTATTGATGATTTCACACATTTTTTTTAAAAGTACTTTGTAGCAGTGGGTCTTATTTACATTACATAGAACTTTTGTAAAGGTTGTTTGGTGTTTTTCCCCCTTACTTATACATCTTGAAAGAGAAATTTTAACCAGGTCTGGTGATCGCCAAGCAGCAGGGGCAGTTTTCCCTTTGTTCCCACTCATGTTCCCAACTCTGACAGTGTCTCCCTCTCAGACCTTCCTCTGAATATGGATGAACACAGCCTCTCTACATGTTTATCCAAGAGACTCTACAGAACCTCAAATCCTCTACATAAACTGCATTAATTCCTGAAAAATCTGATTCTATGTAGGTCTCTTATGTGCACCCAGAGACAGTGTGTGTGTGTGTGTGTGTGTGTGTGTGTGTGTGTGTGTAAAACCTAGATTGAACAAGTATGTTTCATGATGTGCTAAGAAGCCAGCAACCCCACATTCTCCCCTTTCTTTGGGGCTTGTTCTCCGCTGTTTAATATAAACTTTTACATTGAAATGTAATATACATAAAGTTTACAAATTTTAACAGCAGCTTGATGAATTTTTACATAATGGATATGCCCACATATGCACCAACTAGATGGAAAATGAAAGCATCATCAGCACACCAGACACCTTCCTTGTGCCCTTTCCCAACCATTAATCCCACCCAAAGGTAATTACTACTCTGACTTATATCATCACAGATTAGTTTCACCTATTTTTGAAATTTACATAAATGGAATTACACAGTATGTGTTCTTTTATATCTAACCTCCTTTGTTCAAGATTATGTTTTTGAGATTCATCCATGTTGTAAGTAGTCAGAATATGTTCATTCTCATGGCTCTAGTATAGTATTCCATTATACGAACATACCACATTTTATTTATCCTCCTATTTTTTTTTTTAAAGATTTTATTTATTTATTTGAGAGAGAGAGAACGAGAGACAGAGAGCATGAGAGGGAGGAGGGTCAGAGGGAGAAGCAGACTCCCCGCCGAGCAGGGAGCCTGATGTGGGACTCGATCCCGGGACTCCAGGACCATGACCTGAGCCGAAGGCAGTCGCTTAACCAACTGAGCCACCCAGGCACCCTATTTATCCTCCTATTGATACACATTTGAGTTGTTTCCAGTTTGGAGATATAAATATGTTTTGGGGTACATATGCTTAGCCATAAGTTTTACATATACAGAGTTTTGGCAAATTCTGCCAAAGAGTTTTTGTAAGCAATGGATGGAAGTTTCAGTTACTCCAAATCCTAACTTTTAGCACTGTCAATTTATTTTTTTATTTTATCTATTCTTATAGGCCTGTAGTGATATTTCACTGTTTCATTTGCTTATTGACCATTTGAATATCCTCTTTTATGAAGTATTTATTCAATGACTTTCAATTTTGAGCCTTCTTTTTCTCATTGATATGTAGATACTTTTTATATATTATGGATATAGTTAATAGCCAGACATATGCGTTGTAAAATATCTTCTCCTACTCTGTGACTGACTTTTTACTCTCTTAAAGTATTCTATATTGAAATAATCTCAGTCTTCAAAAGAATTGCAAAAACAGAGAGATCCTGTGTACACCTCGTTCAGCATCCCCTAAAGTTAATATGAACATTTAAATAGTTTAATTATAGAAACCAGAATCTTAACATTGATATAATACTATTAACTTATCACAGATCTTCAGCAGAAGTTTACCAAGAGTCCCACTAATGTTCTACTCTAGGATTCATTGCAGAAACCAACATTTAGCTATCATATCTCCTAATCTCCCCTAGTCTGTGACAGTTACTCGGCCTGCCTTTTTCTTTCATGATTTGAAACTTTTGGAGAGAGTACCACCAATTGTTTCTCCGAATTTCCCTCAATTTGGGTTTGTCTGATGTTTTCTAATCATTTTTTTAAAGATTTTATTTATTTATTTGTCAGAGACAGAGAGGGAGAAAGAGAATGCACAAGCAGGGGAAGCAGTAGGCTCCCCACTGAGCAGGGAGCCCCATGCAGGACTCAATCCCAGGACCCTGGGATTATGACCTGAGACAAAGGCAGACACTTAACCAATGGAGCCACCCAGGAGTACCAAGGATATGCATTTTAACCATCTTCTGGAGAGACTTTCAAACTATGCAAATATCCGGCTCTTCATTACACTTTCACCCATTAATTTTAGCATCCATCAATGATTCTTATATGCAACCATTATGATTTATTTCTATATCTGTCCATCTTTGTATATATACATGTATATTACAAATCATCAGATCATATTAACACCTCTGATATCTCTGATGTCCACAATCTCTTTAGCTTTCTCAAAGAGGCATGTGGCACAATTCTCTTCATGACTGATCCTCTTGACGCTCCCTCTCTAAGCAAAGCGCCCTGCCATCCCAGAGTAGGGGAGGAACTTATACCATTCTGACACACCAGTTTAGACAGAACTTCAGTGATCCCTTTGCAAAATCCTGTCTGAAGAGTCCAGGAAATGTGGAATGCCTTATAAATCTGTCTCTGAAGAGCTTCCATTTCACACTCACTGTTGCTGCCTGGCATCATGGTACTCAATCAAAATTGAGGCACTGAAAAGCCCAGACAGATGGTATATATATATATATATATATATATATATATATATATATCTTGTAGATTTTCCCAAGGTCCTGACTAGAGACAAAGGAATAGCTTTAGCCACATTAGAAAGCAACTGTGATCCAGGACAGAAGGAGTCTCCTGACTGTGACAGTTATTTGAGATAGAACATAGCACTTGGGCAGTTGCTTTTTCCTACTACTTCCTTGTTGGTGATACACAGAGATCAAGGTTCTTTTTTTTTTTTTTTGAAGAGAGCATTGCTCTGTTTATTTTATTCCATTTTATTTTATTTTTTAATTTTATTTTATTTAAATTCAATTAGTTAAAATATAGTGTATTTATTATTAATTTCAGAGGTAGAGTTCAGTGATTCATCAGTTGCATATAACACCCAGTGCTCATTACATCACTTGCCCTCTTTAATGTCCATCACTCAGTGACCCCATTCCCCCACCCACTTCCCCCCCCCCCAGAACCCTCAGTTTGTGATCATCCACACAACAGAGGCAATTCCCCCAGATGTTGCCAAATCAGAAAATCATTTTTATGTTTCCATGACATTCTGCCTCAGCAATGGCATGTACTTTCATAAGTATCTCAATGGGAAGGTTAGGAGGTAAATCAAATGTAACTAGATGATCACCATCACACGTTAAAAATCTCTGTATGTATTTCCCCAAACACATAAAACTTTTTTTAAAGGTTGTTTTAGGTTATTTTTAAGAAACATCCTCAAGATGGAGGAGTATAAAAGGAGATGGAAATAATATCAAAAACATGCATAATTAGCTAACCTTTATTCTCTCCTGGGTAAATTCATCAAACAAAATGTATAACTATTGGGGTTCCTGGGTGGCTCAGTCCATTGAGTGTCCGACTCTTGATTTCAGCTCAGGTCATGATCTTGGGGTTGTGGGATCGAGCCCTACATCGGGCTCTGCACTCAGTGTGGAGTCTGCCGAAGATTCTTTCTCTCCCTCTTCCTCTGCCCCTCCAACTACTCACCTCTCTCTCTAAATAAAATAAATAAAATTTTAAAAATGTATAACCGTTCCAATATCTGTAAGTGGTTTCTTGTAACTTTTTAAATTAAAATAAAGCCAGTTCACTCAATACTGTACCACAAGTTAGAGGACAAGTCCCAGTGAGTATGGGTAGTCAGTTGAACATTTGGGGGCTGTCAGGATTCATAGAATCTCTGCTTACTGGGACAGTTTACCAACTTTTTGGCTATGATGGAATAAGCCTTCTTCCACACAAGCAATGAAATAGGCTAGCAAACACAGTTACCAGTAACGATTACAAAGGCCGAGAGTAATAAGAAAAACTCTTGTTGATGGGCAGTTTGGTCTTCATCTCTTCCTGATAGACTGAGTTGCTAAAGGATGAGCTCAAACTTCTGTCTCCTTAGTTTTTACCTTGATAGACTTTCCATCCTCTCCTCTAAGCAACCCCTGTCCCTCATTTTCATCATGAATATGATAGACAGAGGAAAAACATCTTCTTAATTGAACACACACAGAGTAGACTGTATTTCTAACTGTATTCTTATGCACAAGAGCATGACTAAAAAGCATGATGTTCTAAATAGAGATGTTAAAACATTGATGAGCTGTTTACTTTCTCATATCATCAATTATCATGGCCAATAAATCAATTGTACTGATTGGCTCCCTACAGCACTGTGTAGGATGTATTTCTTCATACATTGATACATTGCCAGTTATCATTACTCTTTAATTATCATTGCATGGCCACTTTCCAGTGCCCAGTGAATTGGCAATGCTTCAAAAGTGAACTGGAATCAAATTTTCCTGTATCTATTTTTTTATTATTAATTCACTTACTTAACTAACATAATTTCCATTTACTAACCTTTATTCTAAGCACCCTTGTAGGCTTTGTGGTAATTATATCACAGTCCTTGCTTTCATGATAAAACAGAAATAAATATCATTTTAGCTGGTATTTACAAAATGCTGTGCAAGAAGCACAATAAAATGGCAAAGTGATACAGAAGTAGAAATATGTGCTTCCACCCAAGATTAAGAAAAGTTTCATAGAGGACTTAGTATCTGAGCTTATCTGTAAAAGTAAGTAGGTTTTGAAAAGATGATAATGGGAGATGAGAGGACACTACTAGTAAACGGAATAGAATGGAAAAAGATAAGACTATCCAAAGAATGGCTAATGGCATAATTTGACTGAGGGGTGAGGTACTTAAAGACAGAAGATATAATTTTGGAAATGTAGGCTTGAACCAAGTCAAGGAAAGCTTTGAATGCCAGCTAAAAGGTCTGGATTTTCTCTTGCAATCTCTTCAGCAAATAAAATCAACTTTCAGACTTTATTTACTTAAAAAATTCTGACTGAAAATTTCCCAATTATTATATCTGAAATTAGTTCTTATTGCAAGAAAAAAAATTGTTTTCAAAATCTACAGAGTTCATGTCCTACAATACCAACTGGGTGATTTTTTTAAATAAATTGTAATCTTGTAGTTTTATGAAGTACATTACGTGTTAAACAGCGACACCTAATGGTAATATGTTATTTTACAGCCAATTCTAGGAATCTGGAAGAACACCAACAAAAGGCAAAGAATGAAGTCCAGAGCGTCTTCCCAGCAGGAAGACTGCCCGGGACCACAGACGGGGATGTGATGAACTTAGCTAAGGACAGTGAGAAGAGATACAGGGTGTTTGGGAAGGGCTCAAAATTTCCTGATTACTAAGTTCCCACACAGCCCCAGTCTCCGTCAGCACCTGGGACTCTCCGTGACCATGTTCCCTGAATCTGCCAGATCACGACCCGCTTAAAGCACTTTTGACTAAGGATAGTAAGAAAGTGAAAAATGCTGTTTGGTTCTTCCAGGTCCCCAGGTATCAATGCATCCATGCCAACAAGACAAACCCCAAAGGTCCAATGTTTGTCTAACACCGCACACAACAGAAATTTATAAGAACTGTCTTACATTCTATTACTGCTGTCTTTCTGAAAAAAGAAATAACGTGGCAAAGTGTCATAAAATGCCTTTGGTCCCCTAATGTTACTGTTCTACCACCTTCCAGTTCAAAGGCCACTGCAGCATCTGCCTGCAGATGGTCATAGATTTGTGCTGGAAGGACTTCTCTTCTGAGTACATCCTTCAAAAAGAGTGGGGAATGATCTCGGCCAGAATAAACTCTCCTGAGTACACGTGCATGACAAATCCAACCTATTAAAGAGGCAGAGTCTGTCACACTCATACATGACTACGATAACACTCAGAGCACACATTCCCTTGCCCACCCTCTAATATTGGCAAACTCAGGAAGTAAATGCTCAGTTTTTTAAAAGAATGGGAACTTAGTTGTCACTTACTCTCTGCCTGTGTTTAATATGAAGATCTGTCATCACTCTGACTAGAACTCCAGGCTGCAATCCAATGTATCCTAGACTGGAGGAGAAAAAGTAAAAGTTAATGCAAAACCCCTAGGTTATTTTAGGTTTTCAGTTTGTCAACCTCACAGCCTTCCACTCACACTTTCAAGCACTACAAAAAAAGAAACACAAAAGAAGCCTATTTGCTTATATGATTCTAATTGGTACACTTCATTTCAGCTTTTAGCTCAAGTTTTATAATTTTAGCTCACACAACTTTGAATTATTTTTCTAATTAAGATACAGCTTTCTGGATATAATTTATTTCCCAAAATGACATTAATTTAATGCCATGTATTGAATATCTGTTCTGGGGCCATCACAGACTTAGGTCCAAGGAAAAGGCTGACAAAAAACAAGCATACTTTGCTTCCAACATCAAGTGTTTGTTTTTCCTCTGCATTTGCATCCTAAGAAAATACTCTTTTTTTTCAAGATTTTATTTATTTGAGAGAGAGAGAGTGAGAGTGAGCGAGTGAGAGAGAGAGCATGAGCAGGGGTAGGAGCAGAGGGAGAGGGAGAAGCAGACTCCCCGCTGAGCAGGGAGTCAACATGGGGCTCAATCTGGGGACCCCAGGATCATGACCTGAGTGGAAGGCAGTTGCTTAACTGACTGAACCACCCAGGCGCCCCTCCTAAGAAAATACTTGTATGCACATCACGTTTACTTAAATTTCTTAGTTGACTTATGATAGATTTATATTACATAATGGCTAAAGAATACTTCCAAAATTTTCAATTCCTATTGTTGTCTATATTGTAATCTCCCAAGAACATATAAAAGCTGGGGAAACATCAGAGGAAGAGGAGGTTTCATATACTGTGTCTATCCTAAGGCATATGGCCTGAGAATGGACTGGTAACACAAATGGAAATCATGTGTGGGTCTGGAGGGCTCCGAGAAGAGTAATCAGGGTGGATGAGCCTCGACTGCTTTTCCCAGCCCCCAGAGAGACGGCACTAGAGCAGGTAGAAAGATCTGATGTCTCCCAAGGGGGCCCTGCCTTCTAATGGCCCTGCCAGGACAGGCCCCTTGGTGAGCTGTAAGGGGACTGGCAGGTAGGGTAAATTCTCCCAGAGAAGGAGCCTACCAGCTGCCCCTGCCCCCCGCATTCTTTCCAGCTGGTTGGAAGTCAGCCTTCCCCACAAGACATATTCTAGAGAGACCGATTCTCCGTTTCTCTCTCCTGCTTCCCTCACCTCTGGCACAATAATGTTCCCAGTGAGAATCACAGAAAGATAGTGATGCCTTTTGTTCCCAAGTCAGTTCATTTCCTTTAGCACGAACCCCAAGCCCAATCTGTATTCTACTCTAAAACCACAGCTTGATAACAACCCTCGTAAAATTACAGAATAAGCAGCTACATGAAGTCCATACCACATGACCATCCTGCATCTACAAGAACTTTGCAACCTTTCTTGGCCACTGTGTAGTGCATGTATTTCTTACGGAAAACCTATTGTATATTTTTAAACTCATTCTGAACTTTTCTGTCTTTTAATTAATGATTTTAACTCATTCCCATCTTACATGAAAGGAAATATACATACTTTGCCCCTTTCATCTGACTTTAGGCTTGCTATTTATTATTCTTTTTTGTTGTGGATCCATCCGTCCATAGTGGCTTTCCAGACACACAGTGGAGAGAAGCACCATCCAATAGAACATTCTGTGATGATGGAAATGCTCTATATCTGTGCTACCCAATTCAGTAGCCCCTGGCCCCAAATGACTATCGAGCATTTGAAATGTGATTAGTGCAACTGAGAAACTGGAATTTGTATTTTATCTTAATTTAAATTTAAATGGTCACGAGTGGCCAGTGGCTACCGCATGGGATTGTGCAGCCTAGAAGCTTTTGTTAGGCTGGGGTTCTGGGAGTAGGCATCCATTGAAAGGCAGAGGCCTGGAGCATGGGCTGGTGTGGCTGAGTCTGGCCTGCTTTGTTGGCAGCTCCGGAGCAGAGGAGGGTCTCCAGATAGCAGAGAGGAGAAGAAAACTGCCATCTCAAGGAGGCTCAAGGTTAGTTTTCCAGGCGTCCTCTCTGTAGACCCATGGCATCAAAAGCATTGAAATGTCTCATGTCCAGGACTCTGAAGATTTCCACAGCACCAGAAAGCCCTCTCAGGCTTCAAGGAATTTCTAACTGTTGTCCTACTGCCGATCCTGGGGAGCCAGGCCCCTTCCTGGTGCATACATGGCTTCCTGTTCTGGCTCCTGGCCCTACTCAAGTCTCTCAAACTTCAGGAGACAGTAGGATCAGGCTGTTCAACAGGAACAACGCATAACAAGTAGACAGGCCAGCTCCCTCTCAAGTAGATCCAGAAGCTTCTACTGGCTTGGCCCTAAAGAAGACACAAAAATCTGTCATTTCACCATAATCTTTGAGGAGAGATGAGTCCTTTTCCATTTCTGTCATTCAGCTCTTCCCCAGAGCACCACAGGGCCTTCCAAGTTTTCTCGTTCAGTTGTTATAATATTCCAGAAAGGAGTGGAAATAGAAGCTCTCAAGACTGTCCTATTCCAAGACTCACCTCCAGCAAATTCTCTGAAAGTGTTGCATCTTTGCAATGACTTTGCAAATGACTGCACCGAATGACTAGGAAGTACTAAATGCTAGGCCATTTTAGCCTGGGTCCCAGAAGTCTTTTCACCCACAGTTGGATGGAACTTTTCTGAAACTTAGCTTTTCTTACATCCCACTCAAGGTTATCTTTCCCTCCTCTAACCACAGAACCACAGGTGACCAAACTCTGCCCTCTGTGGCACCTCCCCGTCCATCTTCCTCTTTTATTTCGCTTTTTGGAATATGCCCCGTTTATTATGAACATTTTAGAACTACAAGGAGACTAAAGATCTTCTAGTCTAAGCCCCTAACCTTACAGGTGAGGAAAAAGAATCACAGGAAGTACAAACAGAAGACATGCATGCTGCCATGCTCCCATCCTACACACATGGCAGAAATCACCAATCATTTAAAGAAATTTTTTCTACTGAACCTGGACGAGGCCTTAAAATCCTGCTCAACAGAAGGCTCCAGGCAGTCTCTTCATATTTAATCACAAACATAATTGGCATCACACATTAAGCTTATTTGTGGATGTAGTGTTAAATGATGTCAAAGTAATCTGTGGCAGAACTGAAACCGAGACTTGAACCCATGTCCCCTGTCTCTCAGGCCACTGACCTTTCTGCCACATCACAATGCTGTCATGCTTTACATTTTCCCAGCAAATATTCCATTTGCGTGTAAATTTCCCAAAAAACATCTCATCACATTTTTGGCTTTTAGCTTGATTAATACACTTACTGGGCTTAGAAATCAAAGCAATATAAAGGCACACCCTGAGAATTCGTGGTCTCACCCCACCTCCATCCACCCCATCCCTCCACTTTTATTAGTTCCTTGTTTATCCTTCCAGGGTTTCTTTGTGCAAATACAAGCAAATTGAATATATATTCTCATTTTCTGCCCTGCTTACACACAAAAGGTAACATATACAATTTTAGCACTTCGTGCTTTTTTTAAACTTAATATATTCTGGAAATGGATCTTCCTCGTTTTTGAGCAGGTACATAATCATTTTACCTTTGACATTTAGGTCGTTCGAACAAGATCCAATCTGCAGTACATGTCTTCTTAAGCCCTGCTTTTGTTTCCTCTAGGATTTGATGTCTCTCTTCGGGCAGTTCGCATCTAAGTGGTCCTTTCTGCATAAGTGTAAAGATCATTCATGGTCCTCCTCAGAATGTAGGTGAAGTTTTTCTATTATCCATCACGTAATATGGCCCACATTTTTAAAATAAACTTTATTAAAACCACCCCTCTGTTGAGAAACTTTTTTTTTAATCACAAAGGCACATATAAAGTATCATAATGGCGTTGATCAAAGTTCAGGATTTTGGAGTTGCCAAGTATAAACCTGGAGGCTTCGAAATTAATTTTGAGGACTGGACCCTGGTTATTGGCCAACACGCTGTCTGTTCCACGATTAGAAAGCCAGGGACCCCTTTGGCTTTTAGGGCCTTGGCAGAGCCCCTTTGGATCTGTGACTGCCCTAGAGTTGACCCACTTAGACTGGGCTCTGATTAAATGGACCCCAATGTGCTGGCCCACACTCTCCTGTCAATTGCCTTAAGTGAGCAGGCCTGATCTATCAGAGGGAAGTGCAGAGTCTGATCTGTGCAGCATCCTTGCACTTGCTGATCTTTATGACCTTCTATATAGGTACAAATCACCAGTGTGTTTTCCAGTTCCTTTCAATTGCCTGATAATAAAGAATGATCCTCCTCTCTAAGGAAGCCAACATCCCTATAGGGAAACAAATACTGAGGAAATTATATAAAGCAAAGGAACAGATTGTAGGATACATATCCTCATTTCCTTCACAATACTTCCTTGGATGGCAAATTTCGTTGGAAAATTTAGAAAACCAATTTAGGCACAGTGTGGATGGAAACGATGAATTGCAAGACTTTGAAGTTTGTCTTATTGATGCCAGAAAGGTGGAGACACCACGTGGAGATTATTTTTGCCTTTTTCCCCAGCACTGGTCCCTGGAGAGAGACAATCTGGAAGCCCAGTGAGGGGACCACACTGTCAGTGTTGCTGTATTTGCATCCTGCAGGGCTCCTGAATGGGGCAGGGACTGGTAAGTCCACCTAAATGCTAGACAAGAAAATTAGCCTTAACAGCACTAATTAGTAATTTATTTCTTCCTCATACAGCTGAGCACCTAATGATCCAAATCTTGGGAGGGAGCAGGGTAGCAAGAGTTCCTTGCTGGACGATCCATCTTGACTTTAGAAATTGCTATTGTTTTTACATGACTCTCAAGTATTATCATTAGGTTGTGAGCAAAACTAATTTTCTTAATCATCCCCAATCTCCTCAACCTTCTCCACTAGAATAATATCATCAACTAACTGTACAAAGCGGGCATCTAAGACTTAGTTGAATTAGTAACACCTCAAAGATCATTTATAGCTGCAGCAATCAGCCTCCAATTTCATCTAATTAGAGAGCAAGATGATTTCCCTAAATCCTCACTAATATTTTGAGTTGACAAACAATGAAGCAGTCCTGATAAGGAGAATAAATGGGTTTCATAAAGCTGCCGCTCTTTTGCTCCCTTAATAACCTGACCACTATGTTCCACGTGCAAATTTAAGTGGCGAAAACAGAATATATGAGCATCTGTCACAACAGTCATTAGCCAAGAAATCTCCAAAGAAACTCCCCTGAATCGTCAGAAACACTCAAGCTCTGGGGCCACCATCCACCAGGAACGTTGCTACTGCTTTTATGCTTAAATTCTTAAACACTCAGGGACAGAGACGAATCTTGCTTGGTCCCTTATCATGAGACTACTTAAGTATTTACCAAAGCTAATTTCTGCCAATAAATTATGGCTCATTCCCCAAAGATGTTGTTTCTCGAAGATGCTATGGAGCATTTAAAAGAGCGGTCAATAAAATTTTATGGGGAAGTGGTGACCTGACTAAGCCTGCTCTCACTTGGTAAATGACAACTTCTTTCATCTGAGACAACATTTGTAGATATGTCTACTTTGAGCACACATAGGATATTAAAATAAACATAAAACTGTGGACACAATGTTGGTGAGTGTGCTCCACGGAACAAGATGGGAAATACACTGAATGGCAGGTGGAGAATGGAGACAAGAGCTGACTGAATGCAGAGAGGGATGTGAATGGAAAGAAGACGGAAATGAAGAGAAAGGTTAAGGGGGAGAGAAACTGCTGAGGTCGGCTTGACAAATGGTGCGTGACCACTTACTGCTCCGCAAGGGGACCTGTGAGGTCAGGGCTTGGGGTGACTGAATGTCCCGTGAATATACCTGGCTTTGTCCCAAAGCTCTTCTTGCAGTGACCCTGGCAGGGTCTTTCTCCACCTCAGCTTACCTGGCAACATTCTGGAAGGAAAAGGGAGAACCTGTATTAGAGAAGCAGTAAGAAAAGGGATGTCCAGTGGGATATTGGGAAATGCTGGGTTTCCTCTCCCTTAACAGGAGGTCAGGCAGGGTCCCCTTCACATCTGTCCTCAGCAAAATTAAACGTGTCACCCACTCCTGCCATTTGCAACAAAAAGAATACAACAGGCAGGATTTGCAAATTGCTTTCTGGAAACTTAAAAGTGTCTCGTAATTTATCTTAAAGTGAATAGCTCACTTTGAGGTATGCAAACTTCCATTTCCCAGAAAACTAGAAAAACAACTAACCTCCTTGATTTTCTGAGGGCCAGTAGTGCAGCTTAGGAAGGCAGAGGTCAGCAAAGCAAAGAGGGCCTGTCTGTTGTTTTCTCTCTACCCATAAGTGCCAATAGCGTCCCAGCAGGAGTCTGGAGACCTGTTTGCTTTTCAACCAACAAAGGTGATGGCTCTTAAATGGTGGAGCCACATCTGAGCTCCATTGTGTGGGACTCTCTCCGGTTCCACACTTGTTCCCTGACCTCTAAGCCACATATCAGTCAGTCCTTTGTACTCTGATTAATCACTGAACTCTATTTTTCAAACTTCACAGATACTTGAGAAGTGCCCAGAAGCTAAAGAGCAATTCAGGGGATTGTGCCTTCCTCCTACTGACAGGAGGCTGGTGGGCTGCCTGCCTCCAGTGAAGCCATCCCTAACCTGGGGGAACTGAGGACCCATTTAATAACTAACCTTGATGAAGCACCTTCACTATGTACCAAACAGTGTTCTCAACACTGCATGTGAATCAATTCATTTAGTGTGACTACTCTAGGTAGCTATCCCATTTTACAGACAAGGAAACTGACTCCTAGAGAGGACAAGTGGCTGAAGGCCTCACCACAGATGAGTGGGGGGTGCCTGTGTGTGGACTGTGGTTCCACCTGAACATCCCTCTGTGACATCGAGCCACCTGACTTCTCTCTCTCCTTTCCTAAGCTTGCTGATATTTTTCTTTAAGGTCATAGCCCCAAATGCTTGGTTAAAAAATGTTGTAATATCATTGTCATCTTCTACTAAATTTGTACTTTTTCCCAAATGTTATTGTCTTTCCAGTATTTTATTCTTTTTTTTACTTAAAAAAAAAAGACTCATGTGGTATGCTATAGGATCTCCCTCTTTCCTACCACAGCCTATGCAGATAGACTTAACCCCGGAGACAGCCAGGACTAAAGGTTTGGGGAGGTTGTGTGCATGCTTCTATGTACTTATCATATTGTATCTGTGTACTATTTGTATTTATTTATTTAAATACACGCATGAATGTGCGTGCACACACACACCTTTTTAACATAAAAGGATTATACCCAAGATACAGTTCTGCAACTTGCTATTTTCACTAAACAATAGGTCTTGACGCTCTTTCAAGGCCTCTGTGTATAGATATGTCGTTCTTCTAAGAGATGCAAATAGTCAAACGTCACCTTACTGGCGGGCATCCCCAGCTATCCTATATAAAATAGCAGCCCATTCACTTCTGTCATTCTTGTCCCTTACTTTGCTTTGTGTTCTTCTCAGCTTTTATTAAGCCAAGACGTATATTGATTTATTTTCTAGCTCCCTCCACTACAAGAACAGGACTTTGTGTTTTTACAGTTATATCCCCAACCCATAGAGTAGCACTGCACCTAGGAAGCACTCAAGACATATTTTTTGAATGAATGCTGTGAGATTACCCTTCAAAAAGACTTTATCAGATTACATAACCACAAGAGTGTATGCATGTACATTGATCCGCACAACTAACATTGCGTATTATACGATTTTTAATTTTTGTTAATCCGAGTTTATTTTAATCCACATTCCCAAGAACTTCTTGAGTAAATTACCTGTTCAAATCCTTTTTCCTTTAGCAATCGAATTTGATGTCTTCTTATTTATATGTAGGAGCTCTTTATACATGTAGGCATGGATCTTTTGTTTCTTATGTGCTGAAAACATTTAGTCCTATTCTGTCCCTGTGCATCCCTGGTTAGGCACGAAAGCTTTAGCTGGCTCCCCAGGGAGCCCCGCTCTTAGGTGGAGACCGAAATTCTAAGGACTTGACACCACCACAAATTGGCTTGTTCTGGATAACCTGGACCTTCCAGAATCATTCAGTCAGTATCTACCATTCACTGAGCCCTACCCTGAATAAAGAAGATTCCCTGGATTGTGCCTCTTCCAAGGCCTTGCACAGTGTTGAATTAGCTGCTGTCCATCTCTCATCAAGTCAAGATAAAACATTTAAGGAATATGGTTGGAGGACACACTGCCCATCCAGGCCTTCATCTATTCTATCTGGCCTAATTATCTCAGAGCTGAATTCTTGGCCTCTGCTCTCTTGGAGTCACACTAGCTGACCTCCACTTATCCAGCTTGCTGATTAACAGATGTTCCCCATTCCCACTGAAAATGCACCGAGGAAAGCCCACAACCAACGGAATGCTAGCAGCTAGCAAATTTGGGCATTTCTGACTCCCCAGTTATTTGCTTGCTGCGGCTCAGTTGTGTTTTCTCTCAAATCTATTTATACTAGTTACTTTTGTTATTATAATTTACAATTTGATTAAATAATATAAAGTGATCAAAAATGGGGGTGAAAAGAGATCAGTTATTTCTGTGAAAATTTAGTTGATTGCTTTGGATACACTCAGTAAATTAGGTGCTAAAAATTGTTGTCATGCTAGGTTTATATTAGACAACTGTAAAAAATTGGGAAATTTCCAAAAATGTAGAAGTCCAGAATCTGTCCTCATTCAGATCACATTGTAAAGAAAAACCCCTGGCTCTACATCAAAAATCGCTAAATGACAGTACTTTTACTTAGAATAAAATGAATATCATATGCACCTTTTTTTCTGATTCCCTGCTTTAAGACACTTCTCTAGTAGCTGACCTACTCAAACTGCTCTCTGTAGCTGTCAGTGGAAGCTTATTAGCAATGCAGGACAGCAAGCCCACCCCAGACCTACCGATTCAGGATCTGAATTTTGATTAGTTCCTCAGGTGATTGTATGCACACTGCACTCTGAAAAGCCCCACTCTACAGAGTGTTTTCCCTCTGCTTTTATAAGGGACATTAAAATAAATCCATGGAGGTGAAGAATTTTCTACACACTGCTCAGCCCATGTCAAAAATTTATTTTAAATTTGATGCTAGGAAAAGCTTTTAGAGCTGATAGTGTCTTCCTCACAGACAGTAATAATTATAAAATCAAGCTTGCCTTCCTTTTTGCTTTGACCACAAGGAACTCATACACAGAGCTTTTACTCTGCTATGTCATCTATTCTCGTCTTCCTACTTTAATTTATAGTTCTCCTAGCATGACAGTTTTTATTATGTTTTATTATTTCATTGTATATGTTTCTCAAAATTTATTTACTTTATGCTTTCCTTAATATCATTTATGGAGAAAGTGGGAAGATGGAGAGATAGATACTCTTCAGTCTAGCACTGAAGAACCGAATTTAATCTGATCCCTACCTACCTTCCTGATCTCAGCTCCTGTTCCCCTATACATGAACAGCATATTCTAGCCCAACTATTGACCCCTTTCCATTAACCAAACATTCTCTTCCTTTTTTCTTGAACTCTCTGATCTTTCAAAGTTCAGCCCAGAATTTACACCTCCCTTTTGTTTTTTTAAAAAAGATTTTATGTATTTATTTATTTGACAGAGAGAGAGAGAGACAGAGAGAGAGGGAACACAAGCAGGGGGAGTGGGAGAGGGAGAAGCAGGCTTCCCGCGGAGCAGGGAGCCCAATGCAGGGCTCGATCCCAGGACCCTGGAATCATGACCTGAGCCGAAGGCAGACACTTAACGACTGAGCCACCCAGATGCCCCTACACCTCACTTTTTAGTGGTTTCCCCTGGTCATCCTGGAGCAGAGATTCTTTCCCCTCTAAACTCCAAAGAGTGCTCTGTTGGTATCCCCCAATAGAAATTCACATTTAACCAAATATTGTGTCCATTTGCACAGGTGGCTTGTAAGAGTACTTTAAGGAGAGGGAATGCATATCCTTTGGGTACCCTGAAGTGCCTACTGCATGGTAAATGCTACCTTAATGAATGAATAAATAAATGTGTAATAGAACAAATTAAGTACATATGATGAGAATTTCATTTGGTTTAAAAAAAAAAAAAAGATTTGACAGAAGTAGCCATTCTGACCAGTAAAATAACCCATTATTTTTACATTTTCTGCTTTACTCATCATCCAAAGGAACTCCTAACCCAGGATCTGAAAAGTTGGGCATCTGAAAAGTTTACTCAATATTTGAAAGACAACAAGCACAAATGATGTGAATTTTAAATCAAGCCAAGTGGGTGTTGAGATGGGAAGTAGAGTGAGTCAGATGTTCCGTGTACAGAATTTGGACGAGTAATAGAAGATATTTCCATTTTTCCCAAACCACACTGCTCACCTGGGGCTTCTGGCACCATTTCTAAAGACTCAAGGGCCTTCAGCCCAGATTTTTAGGGCCAAAAGTTCCCCATGGACTGTCTTACAAGGATCTGCCGGGGAATAAAGTGGCTGAGAGGCAGAGCAACACAGCAGCAGACTGACAGGCTGGCATCCAGCCAGTCAAGAAAATGGGACATCTGGGTGTGAGCCAAAACATCCCACTGACCTTGAGTTGAAGGGATGAGCCTCTGGCAAGGACCATTACAAGGCTCAGGCTCCCTAAGCAGAGGAGGAACGGCCCGTACGAGTGCAGGAGAGTGGCCCATGCCATGTTCGCCAGTCTGGGACACAGCAGTAATTAACAAAGTCAACTAACTTAGGGGACACAGGGAATAATAAAGTTGATCAATTCTCTCTTCTATTGAGATCAGTATAGTACTGTCTGAGAGAAATATAATTCAGGCTACAAACGTAATTTAAAAATTTCCAGTAGTCACATTAAAAAAGTGAAAAAGAAACAGGTGACACTAATTTTAATAATATGCTTAAAATAATAAAAATAAGCTATATTTAATCTGATATACCTAAACTATTAGCATTTCAATTTCTAATATGTAAAGTATTATGAATAAGATGTTACATCCGTTTAACATACCAAGTCTTTGAAATCCACATCTCAATTTGGACTGACCACGTTTCAAGCACTTAACAGGCACCTATGACAAGTGGTTACAATACTGGACAGTGCAACCCGGGTACCAAAAATACAAAAGTGGTGAATTAAGCACCAATAAACAATGGGAAAGGTCCTGGATCAGTAGACCAAAGCATCTGGCTTATATTTCTACTCCATGGCTTAGTAGTTAGCTCTTGGCACTAGAAAGGCCATCTAACCTCGCTGAGCCTCTTCTCATCAGGAAAATGTTGATGAGTAATCTTTACCTTTCAAGTTTGTTGGGATAAACGTATGCAGAGTACCATGTGCAATATAGGCCTCTGGAGGACACTCAATAGTGACAGTGTACTGATAACATACCCAGAAGGACTGTAATGCTAACTGCAGTGAGAGTGAGAAACCCCTCTGAAGGGACATAGAGCCTCGCATTTTTCCGGGTTTAAAATCACAACAGTAGAAGAGGAATGTCTCATCCTAATTTTTCCTAACTTTAAAGTACCTTAGTCCAATAGATTGTATTCCTTTGATGAAAATACACAGATTGGAGGAATCCATATGTTGTTATATTATCATCTTCAAATCAAAGAACCAAAACAGTTTCAATGTGCCACAGAACAATATTTGGAGAAGTTGGAAGATAAATACCTTTCACTAAGAAATGTTTTACTTCATACTATGATTCACACAAAATGATTTCATGATCAAGAAATTTAAAGACAGTGTCTAGGGATGCCTGAGTGGCTCAGGTGGTTGAGCGTCTGCCTTTGGCTCAGGTCATGATCCCAGAGTCCTGGGATTGAGCCCCGCATCATGCTCCCTCCTCAGTGGGGAGGCTGTTTCTCTCTCTCTCTCTCTCTCTTTCTCTGTCAAATAAATAAATAAAATCTTTTTAAAAATAAAAATAAGTAAAAGACAGTGTTTATTGTCAAGTGGTTAAATAAAATACCTGAAAATGTTCAGTCTTCTTGGGACCCAGGTCACTACTGAACTTAACATGTCATGTGCTTCCTTGTCCTTTTGTCTTTGGTCCTTCATGCGTGTAGCTGGGGTCTTGGGAATTCAGTGCACACTTTTACTTATTAAAAAGTAGTAAAAATGTCTCAGAAGAAGGGGAAATGAGTAAACATTCAGGAAGTAGGAAGTTATTCTGTAAGTGGAGAGTTTCTTTATGTAGATTTTAATTAAAAAAAAAAATTGTCAAGAGACAAATTGTGAAGAAACAATTTCCTGGCCTTAAGCAAAAAGAGAACAGAATCAATCTGGTAGGTGGAAGCGAGGCTTGGGCAATATAGGAATTCACTGTCCTCTAGAAAACTCTAAGGTCAAAATAATTACTAGAGAGCCTAGGGAAGAATATATGTTATGAAATAAAGACACAGGGTGCAGAAGAGCAATTTCTCAAATCACTGCTAGGGGAAAAAGGGAATAGTTTTCAAAGGACAAGCAGAACAGGAAGGTAAGCATATGAAACTAGAGGGGAGATACCAGAACGCCTTCCTGGAAGGCAAGAATAATTAGAAAATAGCAATAATTTCTCTCTTCAAAACAGAAACATCACTCCTCGGATGCACCTGGAAGAAGCTGGGTCAGTCACTGCAGTCCTTGGAGAGGTCAGATGTGAACTGTGGCTGACTGCTTCCACATAAGTGAAAAAGAGGGGCTGATGGACACTGAAGGCAGAGGGAACAGAACAACATCCTGTATGGTAAAGCAAAGAGGAATCTCGCTTATGAAGACATTTGGGACAGGGTTCTTATAGGCTGACATCGTTCACTAGTAATTGTTAGATACCCGTTGCATTCCCTTCTCCAACTCTCCACCCTTCATCTTTGCTTTTTTCTTTCCTGGTTGCCATTGACAAAAATTCAAAATTCACCAGCTCTTGACTCCTAAGAATGAGGAAATTCTACAGACCCAACATATCAGATAGTTAGATTAGAAGGTACTGCTGGTGGGAGAAAAAAGACACCTTGGGAAAAATCCCTTCCATTTAGCAAAATTCAAAATAGTATTTCTATAAGATTGATTATTTGCCACCTGTTTTTTTTCTTTAGGAAGTTTTGAATGACACAAATTTTCCGAAGGACTTGTAAAAGTTGTTAGCCAGTTTTGGAACAAGTTTCACCACATGGCTTCTTGAGGTCAAAAGCAGTAAAGTGTGGCTCTTACAAAGGAACTCCTCTCTCCTCATGTTGTTTGGCACAGGCCACCATTTGTGCCTCTGCAACCCCACAGGATGAAGCCAAGATAAACTCCCCACGCAGTCTCACTCTGCCGTGTTTATAATCTACACTTACTACAATGTCATGCATTTCAAAATTGCCCAGGGTCTTTTTGGCAAGTTATTATCTATCAGAACATCGGGAATCAGTAGAGTAAGACACCACATAAATCAGTGGCTTTTAAACATTTTTTTTTTTACCTTGACCCCACGGTACTAAATGGTTTTTATATCTTGACCTTGCACACACATTTATAAAATAGACAAAAATATTCACAAACTGAATCAAGAGAACCACGAAACAGTACTTTCTTATCCTGATACACTCTGAAATTTCAATCCCAGTTCTATTTCATTAAAAAATAAGTAAAACGAACTCATTGCTGCCCACTACATTGATCCCTGCCCTTTAATGGGTCATACACCTGTTTGGAAAACACTGGCCCAAAGGTTGTGATTGCACTTCCCAAGTTGCAAGGCCTTCCACAATCTGGTCCCATCTCCCTGTTTTATATGAGTTCCCACTTCTACACAGCTTTAAAAATAATATGATAGCTTCCTTTTATTGGGCACCTACATTGTGACAGTTTCTGTACTAGAGACTATATATATATAATCTCTAATACTCATAACCCTGTGATGAGAGCTTGATTTCCTATCAAATGACAAATGAAGAAACTGAGGCTCAGGGAATTTGATCCAGTGAGTGACTGAGCTAGAACTTGAACTAAAATGGGTGTAATTCCAGAAGTCCCTTCTCTTTCCACAGGAACACACTGGCCTGTAAGTAGTGTGTCTCCCTACTATCCCTCTGCTCATTTTGCCTGGAGCCCATGCATGTTCATGCTGTTCCTTTATCTGGAAAGCCCTTCCAGCTCCTGCCTCTGGTATTTCACATCTGTCTACTCATATTTCTGGACCCAGCTCAAACCCCACTTTTTCTTAAAAAAAAAACCACCCAAATGACATCAGTCCATGTTTTACTCCCTTCTAATTCTGGCAGATAGTAAATCTTGGAGGTTAGAGCTCAAGCACTGGAACCAGACTGGCTGTTTTGAATGCTAGTTCAGTCCCTTAGAGTCTGGTAACGGTATTAACCATCTGTGTCTCCATTTTGTCTTCTGCAAATGAAGACGATTATTGCTCCTACCCTTTAGAACTTTTGTCAAGATAAATGAGTTAATAGACATAGAGTGATTAGTATAGAAGCTGGTAGATAGTAGGTTCTTAATAAATGTTATCATTACTCAGTTGCACCACAATGAGATTTCCTATCCCTTAATTATTTTCTCAATATGTATATGTCTTACTTCTCTGATGAGAATGTAAGCTCTTCCTGGGCAGGACTGGACCACATTTCTATGTGTAGCTGTATCCCAGAGTTACATAGAACCAGGCATGCCATATGCATTTAACAAGTCAGAGTTAAGCATTTCAAAACTGGCCATGCCAGATGAAGAACTTTTTTTAGCCAAGGAACAGCCAGTGAGGACCTGCTAGCCTTCATACTTCTGAAGGTAAATATTGGTGACCTTCGGCAATCATTTTGTTTTGGGAAACTCACCAGGATGGTTTTGAAGTTCCCCACATAGAAGAGCTCTTGGGGAGATCTATGGTGCAGATCCTGCTGTGTCCTGTTCAGTGACTAAGCAGATACATATTTCATAGATTATGTACTGAGACTGGGAGATGCAGAAATTTACATCTCTTTATTTTTCCCAAGCTGATGTTATTTTAGCTCTTGAACCTTTATTTCTACTTCATTGACTCTTGTCTCTTCAAAGTTAAAGCTGTAATTCTAACTGTGATTCTCTCCCCCTCACTTCACTTTCTCTTCTTCATGACCAGGGTAGTCTAAGTTCCTAAGCCCAACTGGGGCAAGGATGGAGTGAGAAATAGGAAGATAAATTCTGGAGATTTTTGCCACCTGCAGGCTTTAATGAGCCTATGAACATGGCTCTAAGAGGTCAGTGTGTTATATTGGCCCCTGCAGAAAATAAGACATTTTAAATTCACTCAATACAGCCAATTTCTTTGCCCATGGTTTTCTTTTTTAACCTCACCCAATTTGATGCATTCTGCAAACATGTGCCCCCCCCCCCATAAGCACTTTGCTGTAAGGAAGTGACCGTTACAGCAAAGGCACAGACCTCCAGCCTGGCTGACTTTTGCCACTAGTCATAATGGAAACACTTTTTTCTCTTGTACATAAAAGCACAAAACAGCAAACACAGAAAAAGTCACAAAGAGAATTCTCACAGGAAAAAGCATTAGGGACATCTAAAGAAAATCACATATCTTACTGTATTTATTATTTTTTCCAAGAAGTAACAGTGTGAGATCCCTTAGATATCTGCCTGTAGGGAAAACATTTCTGTTCCACTAACAATGCCCTTATTGATTTTGACGGCACCCAAACACTGGCCCCCCCTTCTAGAATCTTACCTGTTAAATGCTGGTCCTCAGAACATGGTTCTGCACACTTAGTCCCATATTTGTTGGTCTGGTTCAAGAAAGACTGGTGGGTAAAAAGGAAATATGGACAGAAATGACAGCTCCCTGAGAAGCAGCATATTTTTTCTAGAGAGTGACTTGAATAGGTTTCAGCTGAGGGATAAATCATCCTCAAACTCTCCTGCGCTATCGATGGCTCAGGGAAAGTTCTAAAAGAGCCAGGATACTCACTGGTTACTCAGAATTCCTGGAGTTATAACCTTGTCTGACTGATTGCCTGATTTCACTCCAGAATCTCTCAGTGTGTTATATTGCATGTGCTTATGTTGGTGCAAATAGAAATATATAAATCAGTGTACAATCAGCCAGGTCTGAGGATTTTACAGCATCCTTTGAAATACTGGTAGCCGACTAAGATTGTAAAATCATATTATTGGTAGGTACTGGCGTGATCAGGGTCATGCTAAATGTGAATTCGGAGAAATTTCTTTTAGGAACCACACACCCACTTTGGTTTTCCTTCTGAGACTGGTTCTTCCAGGCTTCTTGGGACATGTCTGAAGACCAGATCTTGTACCACCAGCCACAAGCTCAAGTGGCCAATCAGTTTGGCCTATTGCAAACCGAGCTTAGCTGTCCAATGGGGCTTAGGACAAAGACAGATGTTAAGTACTACATGTTGGTATTACTTATGAAAAATAGTTATACATGTTAAGAAATCTTAAATAATGTATTTCACTAAATTAACAATTATTCAGTGATAACAATACAGAACCAAAGAAAACAAAACTTAGAGCAAAATCTTTCTGACATACCAACTTTATCTTGATGTCTCTTTCTCACAATCTCCATGTAATTATTTTAAAAGTAAATTCCATTTCCAATAATAAATTAATGTCATCTTTCCTCTACTCTGCTGAAAGTTATAAAATCAGACCGACCTGCTAGTCAGTTTTCAGGGTTTCTAAATAATCCACCTGTTCCTTCTAGAATAGTATGAGTACTTCCTCCTGCAGTAAATTTTTTTCAGCAAAATCATACTTTTGAGATTCTTCTTGTCAAAGCAGAGCTTTCCCTTTGAACTTCCTTTCCAGGAATTCTACCCAGGGATGAACTGGCACCAGTGTCTACTTTAAGCCAAGAGAAAACTATCCTTAACTTTTATAAACCAGAGGCTTATTTTCACAGAATAAGCATCATTTGATATGGAGTCAGAATACATTATGAGGAAAGAACTTTAAAGAGGTTACACTAATCTATTCACTAAAGCTTTGAAGCAGGGGGCTGGCGGGGGCGGGGGGAAAGAAAGGACCTAATTCAGGGAGTTGATGAAATATGGATAGCCAGAAGCTATAGTCCTGTGCTCATGGAAAGTGAGGAAGGACGAGGACTGGGTGTCCTTTCTCATCTCACTGGGTGTGGTGGGATATGGTCTGTCCTAGAATCCTGGCCTAAGCAGTTTAGCTCCCTGCAAGAGGTCACCACACTGTGATAAGGAGAAGGAGAGTGATGAACCATTCCAAAGGCTCAGAGACTACACTTAAATCAGAGACAGGTATTCCCCAAAATGGCGCCATGGCCCAGAGATTCCAGGTCAGCTTCAACCTGCATGAACAAGAACATGTTTGTATGAATGACAAGATGATGTCATGTCACTCCCTGGTGTTCAACTCTCCAGTGGCTCCCTTTGTTCTCATGATAAATCACCAAGAAGTTCCAAGTCCTATTGAACCTGCAGATTTAGCCTTGACATACTCACAGGCTCCCTCTCAAGGGGCCTCCCTCTCCATCTTTGTGCTGCAGCCACGGTCACCTTTCTGGTGCTCCCACTCAGTTCCTGCTCCTCTCAGGACCTCCTCTGCCTAAAATGCCTATCCCCCACACAGCCCCTCACCAACTCCAATATCATTTGTGTCATTTTTTCCTGGAAGCCAACCTGATCTTCCATCACCCTACACTTTCTCTTTAGGCACTTGATACAATTGCTATTAAATCACAATTTGTCTAATGGCTAAGTCTCCTGCATTAGACTGGAAGATGGATGAACAAAGGAACTAGATCTGGCCTGAATTCTCAGCACCTAAGACAGTGCCTGAGTCACAGGGGGCACTCTGTAAACCCTTGCTGAGTGAATACCTGAGAATGAATGAAGTTGTGCAGGAGAACATGGAGACACATGATGCATTTCTAGCATTCTGTAAAACCCCTGGATTAATGTTTCCTAAATACCCATTGTAATTATATAGGGAGATTTTATAAATTATAAACAAAATAGATCTCTTAACTTATAGAATAATTTTAGTCTATCTTCAAAGCCAAAATGTAGCACTTCTATTAACAATTGTGGGAGGCAAAGAGAAAAATATGTAGAAGGATTAAAATACTGTCCCACAATTCACGTGCTATGCCTTTCCACCATTTAATTTAGTGGATTAAGTCAATTTGAATTTAGTGGATTTTTAAAATTTAGAATTCCATGTGTGCTATTTCCTGTTTTGTTAGTGTAGGCAGCCCTCCTGGCTGAAATAGAGCAAAAAAAAAGCATTTGGGCCAGAATTCATCACAACCAAGGGACAGGACTGGAACAGGTGTCAGAGTGATCAAAGATAATTACCAAGTAGATATGATTGATCCTGATTTTTTCCCAAAGTGTAGTTGAGTTTCATCGAGAACAGCACTTCTCAAACTTTCATGTGCATTTGAAAGGGAATCTACTAAAACTGCTGATTGTGATTCAGTAAATGTGGAATGAGGCCCAAGATTCTGCATTTCTAACAAGCTCCCCGGTAGTCTATCTGGTTAGTTCAAGGATCACGGTTGAAGTAGCAAGCAAGGGCCTAGAACAGATAGGACTGGTCACAGGTTGGCACAGGTCAGATGGCACAATCACACCCTGAAGCAAAGGATTTTCCTCACTGAGAGGTAGTGTCAGAAAGTGCCAAATATAACATATTTTAGAGGCTGGTTAGGCCACTTGGAAGGGTGAACAGCAAAGACCATCTGTCACCAGCAGAGGGAAGCAGAGGGCAGGGTAAGTTGCACAGGACTCTGCAACAAGCCAAACACCCGGAGGGCAATTCCAGTAAAGCTCCAACAGAACCTAGGTGAGCCGGCAACAGGAGATGCAGGACACTGAGACTCAGCAGTGTGGAGCGAGGTTCACACGGATCAGAATAAATTCACAGGACCGAGCACTTTGTAACAGTGGAAGGAACACCCATCACTGAGACAGGAGACCCAGGATTCAATTCAGGCAGAAGCTGAAACCCTTTGGGCCATTCACTCACCATCAGCTGGATTCCTTCGTCAGTAAAACAGGAAGAAGTGTGAAGCGTGGTCTCTAATGGGCCTTTCCAACCCTCACATTCTGTGATGCGTGCTTCTTATTCAGACTTTGAGGAAACTGGAGGGGTCCCTATCCTAGAAGCAAAGGATGGGGAGTCAAGGGAGAACAAAGCCCATGAAGAAATGGCTGGTCACCAGGAGGCAAGGCCCAAAGGGCAAGCGGACGGGCAGTGATTGGTTTGGTCTAAAGGCCAAGGCTCTGTTGATGCTATGGGTTTTTTATTGTCAGTTTTTGTTTATTTTATTTTTTGTTTGTTATCAAAGATTATATGTAAGTTGGTTTAAAAAAGCCAAAGAGGGGGGCACCTGGGTGGGTCAGTCAGTTAAGCCTCCAACTCTTGGTTTCCACTCAGGTCATGATCTCAGGGTGGTGAGATCGAGCCCCACATGGGCTTGGTGCTGAGTATAAGTCAGCTTGAGATTCTGTCCCTTTGCCCCTCTCCCTCCTCACGCTTGCTTGCTCCCTTGTGTGCTCTCTCTCTCTCTCAAATAAATAAAATCTTTTTTTAAAAAGCCAAATAAGACAAGAAGTCTAATAACCAAGAGTCTCTTATCCACCCTATCCTCCTCATCCTTTTCCCCAGAAGCAATGTCTTCTATTTTACTGTTTCTTCTCCATATTCACCTCCATATTTCCAAATAATATGTATAATATAATCTTATTACTTGACTCAGTAGCCTTTGACTTTTTACTATGGTGGATTAGGATATTAATTCAATCATACCATCTCTTCCCTTTCATTATTCTCCAAATATAGCATATCTTATTTTTTAGATTATATCTATATTCACTGTTTCCATTATTATGACTATATATTATTCAATTAACCTACTATGTCAAGTAAAATACTGTGATTATACTTAATTTTTTGTACAACTATCTGTTCTTCCTGGAATTAATAATTGTCTTATTTTTTTTTAATTTGCTTCGTTTCCTTTGACCAGCTGACTAAATTTCCCACACTCTCCAACAGCTCTGTAAAATGTCTTTTTCAAAGACAGTTTTCCACATTGGAGAATTGTCAGATTATTCTCAGTTTCACCTTTTTTGTATTGGATCCTGTTTTGTGAATTCCATCCTTCTTCCTGGGTTTTTTTCCTATTTTAGTGGAGCATACATCCTCTGGTAACATCCACCAACCCTTACGTCCGTGCCTCTCTGGACATTGTGGTTTGTCTAAGACACATTCTCTAGTAGCTTTCTCAGGAAGAACTCACAGGGCCAATGCCTCTTAAATTATGGTCATGACAGCAGGTCTCTGCTCTTATATTTGAAGATAAATTTAGTTGGATTAAACACTCCTTAGCTTACATTTTCTTTCCTTGAGTATCTTAATTATCTTATTCCATTGTTTTCTGGCATAATACATTGCTCTTGAATAGTCTGATGAAAACTGATTTCCTTTGCCTAACACATGAATTGTCTTTTAGCCTAGGTACCCCAAGGATATTTTTCTTTCATTCTTTCAAATTCAATATGCTTATTAGACTATGTATCAATGGTGGTCTTTTTTGGGGTCAGTCTTCCCAAGTATTTTCCCTTTTAATCTAAGGCTGGAAATCATCTTTTACTTCAAGAAAGTTTTCTTGAGTTATAGATTTTAGTTTTTGTTTACTTTTTTTTTGTTTACTTGGTTTCCTTCTTTGAGGATTCCTATCATATGTATATTAGGTCTTCTTTACTTACCCTTTTATCTGTCACTTGCTCTCAAATCCTCTCTCTTCATTTCTGATTGATCTTTAAATTTTTTTTTCCTTTTCTCTATTCTGTTTCTCTAGAACAGTATCCATTGTGTTTGTTTTTTGTTTTCCTCCTAATTTTGTCATTTCTGAAATTTTTCTTTTATTTTTACTTCTTTTGTAAGTTATGCTATTTCTCATTTAATGTTCTTTTCTCCAATTATCTCACTCCTTTTTCTTATTCTGATTTCTGTTGTTCTTTCATAATTTCTATCAATTTTATCTTGTTTTGAAATGTTGGTTTATAATTGTCATCTGCTCTGTGGGTATATTTTTCTAGAATGTTTCATTGAGTGAGGACATTATTCTACTTCTTAGTCTTCTTTTTTAAATAACTTTGTATTATTTCACTCACAGCCTTTTTCTGGTGCTCATTTTTCAGACAGATGAATTTTACTGAACTTTTAGGAAGCAGGGATGAGTTGGTAGCTTTTGTAGTTTCATGTAGAGTTCCTTCTTCTGTTGTTTTAGAAGAAATAAATGCACCACCTTGAGCTTTCTGGGATGTGCCTCCTCTGCTCCCCTCTCCCATTTTCATCAAAATTTCTCATTCCTTTGCCATCATTCTTTCTATTCTCAATTTGGATTCTACTCTCATTAGTTTCTCCTCAATGCAAAACTTCGCCTCTGAACAGAGCTTTGGGTTTTTAGTTTCTAGGGTTGGTAGAACCCAGACTATGCTAGATGCTCTCCTGTTAATTGCAGCCTTCAGCTCAAGTCACAGATGGGCTCAGACTCCACTATGGAAAGTCTAAACACGTCTTTTCACCACCCTTCCCTGTGGGTCAGACAGGCATGGTGCTGGTTCCATTCTGTATCCTGTTCCTTTCCCAGGGTTTCTTAGCTATATGTCACTTTTAGAGGTGACGTCTGAAAGGGAAAGTAACAAAAGCATAATTTATGAATCTCCACATAAAACCTGACAGAGCAACTATTAACCTTGAGTTTTTAGGTTCTTAACAGTATTATTTCAAAAATTTAGCAACTCATTGGATCCACAGTTTTTGGATTTCTATACTAGTTGTTCTATCTGAGTATCTGAGTATGAGGGGAGTTTGTGATCTAGGGCTTCTATAATCCACTATTTCACCATTTGTGAATAGTATAAAGAACAATAGCCACAGAGTTATTGAAATGATAAGATGAGGTGATGTGGAAGTTGAAGCAGATGAAACTGTGATTTAACCTGATATGTAAAAAATTATTTATAAACTGTAAAATGATACAGCATTGCTAGCTATTTCAAAATGGATTTATGAAATATGTGAAAACCTATGGTTTTGTTTAACTGCATTGTTTTCACCTTATATACTATGTATTTCTGTCTTTTCCCACCAAAATAAAGCTTCATAAGAGCAAAGATTTTTATTGAATTTTGTTCACTACCTAGTACAGTGCCTGACACACCTTAGGCACTCAATAAATACTTAAAGGGCTGGTGTCCAGGATCTATAAGGAACTTCTCCAACTCAACAGCCAAAAAACAAATAATCCAATCAATAAATGGGCAGAAGACATGAACAGACACTTCTCCAAAGAAGACATACAAATGACTAACAGACACATGAAAAAATGCTCAACATCACTAGCCATCAGGGAACTACAAATCAAAACCACAATGAGATACCACCTTACACCAGTTAGAATGGCAAAAATTAACAAAACAGGAAACGAGTGTTGGCGAGGATGTGAAGAACAGGGAACCCTCTTACACTGTTGGTGGGAATGCAAGCTGGTATAGCTACTCTGGAAAATGGTATGGAGTTTCCTCAAGACGTTAAAAATAGAGCTACCCTACGACCTAGCAATTGCACTACTAGGTATTTATCCCAAAGATACAGATGTAGTGAAAAGAAGGGCCACATGCACCCCAATGTTCATAGCAGCAATGTCCACAATAGCCAAACTGTGGAAGGAGCTGAGATGCCCTTCAACAGACGAATGGATAAAGAAGATGTGGTTCATATTTACTATGGAATATTACTCAGCCATCAGAAAGGATGAATACCCACCATTTGCATCGATGTGGATGGAACTGGAGGGGATTATGCTAAGTGAAAGAAGTCAAGCAGAGAAAGACAATTTGTCATATGGTTTCATTCATATGTGGAACATAAGGAATACTGTGGAGGACTATAGGGGAAGGGAGGGAAAACTGAATGGGAAGAAATCAGAGAGGGAGACAAACCATGAGAGACTCTAGACTTTGGGAACCAAACTGAGGCTTACAGAAGGGAGGGGGTGGGGAGATGGAGTAACCAGGTAATGGGTATTAAGGAGGGCTCATGTGGTGATGAGCACTGGGTGTTATATGCAACTAATGAATCATTGAACATGACATCAAAAACTAATGATGTGCTATATGCTGGCTAATTGAACATAATAAAAAAGAAATAATAAATAAATAAATACTTGATGAATGAACTAATCATTCGTGCTAACTTTGCCTTAAAGCATATTATGCAAAAGATAAAACAAATGGGCAAAAATTACATTATTCTGCAGCTGTTGTTGAATTAGGACTGTGTAACATGCTCTGCCAACCCATTTCCTTCACCATTTTAGTTTGCTTTGCATTCTTGCCTAAAAATCACACACACACACACACACAGACACACACACACACCGTGCTGTAGCGTAGGGACTCCACAACACCCAGAGTGCCAGAAACAGCTACTGCTGAAAACGTGGCAGCACTGGCTTCATGCCTCCATCCTCTGGTCCAAGATATAAAAAATTTGAAACAATGTGGAGAATAGCTGGGCAGAGAACAAGGAACAGCACTGTCCTTCTCCCGCTGTTGTTCAGAGAAGTCTGGCAGTCTGTTTTTAAGTAAATAGACTTGCTCTAATGGAGCAATCTGTCAAAATAAGCTGGGCTGCTTAGAGGGGACAAGAAGGTGCAGCACCGCTTCTCTCTCCCCTGGGAGTTATTTATTTGCAGAGGATGACAAATGAGAGTGAGGCAGAAGCCTGCAGTAATGACACTCAAAGCAAGAAATATAATAGCGTGTGGCTTAGGATGGGCTCTTCCTAACTCAATGTATACATGGGTTTTGTGTGTTTAAATAGCTAGCCTTTCCATTTGCATCTCAAACGCTCCAGAAAAGGAGCAGACAAATGCAGAACCATCACCAGGTGGCTTCTAGTTAGTGGGTTTTGCAAGAGCGGCGGGGGGGGGGGGGGGGGGGGGGCACAATGAGCAGAATAATGAGAAGAAGCTTAGTCTCTGCAGGTTGTCTCCCTCTTTACTAATGGGGGGGGACAAAACCACCAATTTGCTTCATCACCACACAGTACTTGACACATGAGTAACATATTTACATCGGGAGGTATATGCGGCAGGGGGTGGAGTGCAGAGGGGCGTGGGGGCAATTACCAAATGCTTACATGAAAACTCATATTTTGGACTTTACCCACAATATTCACTACTGGTGAAATGACACAGTGAAAGGGCCAGGTGTAGGTTAACCCTTTTAGTTTGTGCCAGATCCTTGAATTCTTTGGAAAGAAGAAAAGGATTTAATGTAAACTACAAATGCTTTAATCAAGTCGCTTTCTTCACGTACCATGAAAGCGTTTTGAAACATTCAAATAAAAAAAATTCCCTTATTTTCTGAAAATATAACCTCTTAAAACACCAAGGTCGCTGCCAGACCAAGTCCCATCAAGTAACAAGGCACAATAAGAAGCTTAAAAGGGGTACGGATTAAGTTACATTTGTATGAATAAGCTCTTTTTGTGTTGTTCAGGTCTCAATCCTTAAATGATCCTATCTCGTTCAAGGAAGGTGCCTCCTCATTTAATTATACATTTATATCCTCAGTGTGGGTCCCACTGGGACCCAAAATGTCCCCAGGGCTCACCAACCTTTGGAGACAAATACCTCCATCAATGGTTACAATTCAGTTTGCTGGCCCATTGTCCCCTCCTGCAGGACCCTCCCCTCACCCCAACCAGGTGTTGCTGAGATGCCCAGGCCCCGTGTCACGTGCAGATGAGAAGCCCGCACCTGCTCCCCACACCTGAGCACAGCCACCGCCCTACTGCAGGCACCTTCTGTGGGGATGCCGTTCTTGTCCCGTTGGTGTCCCCAGGCTCCCAAATCTGCAAAGCACACCAGCTGCCTAAAGATGCTCATCAGTTTCAGGCCTCACAGGTCAGTGCCATGCTGGTTCTACAACAAAAGAGTGAGAGGGGCTCTCATTCCAGTGCCATGTCCCACTTTGTTTCTTGGGCCTTGAAACAGCCTGACGGAGGCCCCACATCTCAGAAAAATCTTTCATGAAGACATCTTCTGCCTTCTGCTTCTCTACCTGTCTCAGATTGAGACCAAGTCTGGGAATGGATAAACACCATTCTTCCATCACCCAAAGGGGCCCAGATGTCTTCCTTCCCAGAAATACTGAAGTACGCATGCAAATTAATTCCCTGAGGCCTTCCCTCCCATTTTACAAACTTGCCAAGACATATTTGAACCTTAACATCCCGCCTTACTCTGTCTCTCACACCCAGGCACCAGGTCCTGTAAATTTTTCCTTTACCAATCTTCACCCTGACCCTTCCTTTCCTTCTCCTCTGCCACCATCTTCATTCAAGCTCTTATCTCTTTACTCCGGGCTTACCTCAGAAGTTCGCTAATTGGAATCACTGCTCTGCTAATTCAGCCTAAAAGCTGCTCCTAAAACAATAATCCGTCTTAAACACATAAACTTTTTGCTGTAGTTTCTGACTTTCAATTGGCCATACAAATCAAGTATGTTACAGTGGAGAGAATGCTAGCCTTGGAATCAATCACCCTGGGTTCAAATTCAAATCTTCTCTCTGTGCTTGAATAATATCCATAACTTTAATTGCTTAAAGCCTAAATGTCATCACCTGTAAAATGTGGTATTAATATGTGTTTCATAGGTCTATTGTAAAAAAAAATTAAATCATGAACATGAAGTTTTTTTTTTTTTACTGTGAACTACAAATGTGAAGAAGAATGTTATAAATTCAAGTGCTTCCCTTAGAACTAAAGTCCTCCATAAGCTGGCCACCACCCACTCTTCCAACCTTTTCTCCAATTACTCCCACTTCCAGCCCTCCTGCCAGACTCATCTCACTGTTTCTTGTCCTTCAAATGTGTCTTTCACTTCCAGATAATGCTAGTTGCTATAACAGATGAACCAAAATGTCATTGCCTTAATACGAGAGCAGTTTATTGCTTGCTCATTTAAAATCCAGCACAGGTATTCTCACTTGGAGAATCATCACTCCAAGTGATGATTCAGGGATTCAGGATCCTTCTCCTATGGTCCCACCATCTTTAACATGTGGCTTCTGGGGTCACTCTAAAAGGAAAGAAAACATGGAGAATCGCACATGGGAGGTTCTTATGGCTCAGGCCTGGAAGGCGCTCCGATCAGAGCTGGGTCACAGAACAGCACCAAATGTGGTGGAGTGGAGTATCCGAGAAGAAGAGGACACAGATTTGGTAGACAGCCGGCTACTCTGTGTGACCACCTCAGATACACAACTAGAGAATATTGCCCAGAATGTATTCCCCAGGCATATCCTTCAAAGACCAGTTTAGACCTCACTTCATTCATGAAATCCTTTTAGAGCAATCTAGCAGATGATCTTACTCTCCAAACTTGAACTCCTGACACATACTGATTATACTATCCTTTGACTCATTAGCCTCCTTTTTGTTAAATCACAAAGATGTTTATCAGATCTCTTTCTTCTCAAACTCTCTGGAACATTTAAATCTGACAGATTTAATGAATCTATCAGAATCAATGAATCTTGATGAGACACCTCTCTACATTGATGTCCATGATTTTGGACCTTCTCCTGCCCCCAGTGAGCTCTATTGCCAGCTCAGTTCTTTTTTCCGCTGCATAACTGTGAGAGTCTCCCAAAGCAGCATTTGTCTGGCGAAAGTGGCTGGGAGGTTGTGGTTGCGGTCAGGCCTCAAACCTCAACGTCAAAGCCAGGAAGCTTCCTTTGGGAAAGAAGCCAACCCCCACTCAGAGGTCTTCCAAAGTGTCTAAAGCCTCTTCAGCTGTTAAGTTGAGTTGCATGATGTTAATAATTTAGACATAGAACATAATAAAGTTTATAGCTGTTGGTAGCCAATGATCCATGGTAAGACTATAGAAACAGTAGTAATTAGACATTTAAGGAAGTAAGGTGGGGAAGAATAGAAGATGTGAAATATGTTTGTCCACTTTCTGTAGTGTTCATTAGTCAGACAGTAAAGTTTATATAATGTTTTCTCCCCATCGATGGCAACACGTGTACTATTCACCTTTGTCTGTTCTTCATTGCTTTGGGAGAACAAATGAGACTCTATGAGATGAAAATAAGAGTATGATTTGGAGATCGGAGAAAATTAAGAAGTTGGATTCATCAGTAATTGCTTACAGAACTCTGAAATACGAAAAAAAAAAATACCAGAATTCCAAAAACCCACCTGTAATTGTAAAATAGCCTCCAATTCCCTCTCCTCTCCTTCACCCAGGCCCGGCACTCAGATGCCCAGAACTCGCAGGACAATTTGGAAATCCCTACTGTGAAATCTCTAGAGCAGCCCCCGAGGGTGGAGGTCATTGCTCCCCCACCGCTCGCAGCGGCACCGCGGTGAAGCCTCCGGGTTCTCCGGGAAGAGGAGCGGGCTCGGCCCATCCTTTTGAAGAGACACAAGCCTCACTTCTCGTTCCGCTGGTGACAGCATGGAACGGTGTAAACTAAAGGCTCCTTCACATTTATTCATGCAGCTCCGCTCCCGTCCTGTTGACGTTCCCTGAGCAGATGTGCAAGTGCCCAAAGACAATTAAATTATGATTCATACTCCAGGACGCCTGCTAAGGCAGGCTGCCTGGCCGTGAGCGAAAACATATTTTAGCAGGAGCTGATCTTTCCCTTTGGTTGAGGACCAAGTCAGACCAGGCACGGCTTTGAAGTTATTTCTGTCTCGGTGGATTAGAGGTATCAAAAGAAGCAGCTCCACAAACCTTTTAACAAATATTTACAATCCTGCACTAAACAACCTCCACCGTACCTTAACCTTTACCGTCTTGTGAAATGCTTGCCAACCTCGCCGCCAAACTCCCGCGCTTGCCAGAGCCGGAGAGAGGGCCGCGGCTCAGAGCAAAGGAAGTACGAAACGGCAGGGCAGCCGCTCTTCCCGGCGCGGAGGAGCACGGGGCCCGGCGGCCCGGCCGGCGGCGGAGGGCTCCCTTCCCCGGCGCCCACCCACCGCCGAGGGGCGCTGCTCTGCCCCTGAGGGCGAGTTCGCCTTCTCAGACCCGAGGGCGGAGGGACACCTCGGTGTGCTCACCTCGCTGAAGTCGTGCGGCTGCGCTGAAGCCGCTTTGCCTATGTGCCCAGGGGTGGCCGCAGGCAGCGCGGGAAGGTCACAAAATGCTAGGGAAACTACAAAGGAGGTGGTGAGGAGGCTGGAGGCTCGAGGCTCGGGGTTTTAGTTGGTCAGAAGGCTGCAACGCTTCGCTTAGTTTTTAATAGGCCTCCTTCCGTGGGAACTGCTCATCCCAGAATTCTTTAGTTGCTTCCTAAATGCTGTAGGGATTAATTACATGGATGAGCGACGTTATTATTATTATTATTATTTTAATTTTTAAGACTTCTCACCGTAAGCACGAAGACCTCACAACAAAGATAGATGGGAGACCAAAAAGATACCCGAAGGAAGCCGGCAGGCGGGATGCCACGTTGATGGAAGGGAAAGAGCAGGGGTCTAGCCCCTGGCTTATCTCCATCCGGACTTCTCCGGGCGTTATCCGTGGTGACGCCTTCCCTGTGGAGTCAGGCGCAAGTCGTTAAAGGAAACTCACAGCATTGGCGAGGTGCCCCAGGTGGTTTCAGTCAGCAACAGAGGCCTCCATCTGAGAAATGACCAAAGGCAGAGCTTTAGAGAAACAGGTGGTGGCTGCTGACTTAAGAGCCACCGAGGTTTTGTGGTAAAGCCCTGCGACGTGGTGCCCGCAGCCCCGCAGAACTTACTGTGAGACCCTGAAGGGCCCTAGCAGAGGCCTCGCAGCAGTGATAAAGGCAAGAGCACGAAGTATGCGCTATACTGGTAATAGGACCCCCAACTCTTACCTCCAGCCCCTATAGCCCAGGAAATGCAAGTTAGAAGCATATGAACTCAGAGGTTTAGTGGCGGAGGTCGTGGCCTGGCATTTCCTTCGCTCGTTCATTCGTTCCTTCCTTCCTTCATTCATTCATTCATTCAACAAATGTTTATATTTCAAGGCACTGGGGTAAGTGCCTTGTGAAACCAAAAATAAACTACACATAGGTCTTGCATCTAAAAGCTTACACTAATCCCTACGCTAAGTACACAAATAGCTACAGTACAGGTTAGAATGGGTCATTATGTAGTCACAGATGAAGTGTGCATTGTCTCAGGTGGTGAAGAGAGATGATCTCTGTATTGGGGGAATTAGGAAAGATTCTGCGTGGGAGCTAAGGGTTGAGGTAAAATTAGCGCATGCAAAGGTGATGCAGAATGTATTCTCAAGGAAAAGCAGTGCGAGCGACGGCATTAAGGGAAAGCGTGGACTGGCTTAAAAATAAAAGCGAGTGGGTCCATTTGACTGGGCAATAGTGAATAGGAAAGGAAATAGCTGGACAGGTGATCAGGAAAGTGGGATCCTTAGGAAATGGAGGGGGGAGTGTGCCCGCTCGCGGGGAGTCTGATTTTCAGGATAAAGTCATGGGAAGTCACTAAAGATTCCTTAGCAAAAGAGTGACTTGGTAAGATGGTTACTTCAAGAAGATGCAGTTTTAATAGCCAAGAAAACTCCTGTACACCGGACCAGGTTTATGATCAAACTTTGTAGTAGCTGCTATTACAGTAATACTCAGTAGTATCAACAAGCAAGGAGATCATCAGTTTTTAATCCCAAACTCTGTCTTCCTACTGCCCAGAATACTCTCTCAGGCTACCAAATTTTCTGTGTGCTTAGGGAGTAAAAACTCATGGAAAACAAGTCTATGCCAATTATAATTAGGAAGGTCTGCCTGCTGGAGGGAGGGGCAGGGCAGAACACAGTGAAGAGTTAATGATGATACTTAAAATGATTCTTACCCACCATTACCAACAAGGGGCCCAAGCTCTGGGAAGCCTTTCTGAATGCCCTACAATGTCTCCTCACTTCAAATGGATTGACGAGACTTCTTTCATAGCCCGAAACTTCCAGGTACATATTCTGAATTTACTCGGATAATATAAAGTTATTAATGCACCACCTCGTTCCTGAAAATTGGTGAAAATATCTTTCTCTACAGGGGTATTTTCCTTGTTAATTACATATAAGTAATGGTAATAGCACACAGACATTGTGAGTCTTATTTTTAGGCATTAAATATATGATAAACTCAATACATGTTATTTCACACACTTTAAGAATAAGAAATGGGGGAGGCACCTGGGTGGTGCAGTTGGTTAAGAATCCGACTCTTGGTTTCGGCTCAGGTTGTAATCTCAGGGTCATGAGATACAGCTCCACATGGGGCTCTGCACTCAGTGTGGAGTCTGCTTGAGACTCTCTCTCCCTCTCCCTCTGACCCTTCCCCTCACCACACTCTCTCCCTCTTGCAAATAAATAAATCAATCTTAAAAAAGAAAAGAATATGAAATGGGAACAATGGTCATCACTCTGTAAAATCTAGCCGACACCTATTAGTTATATGCAAATGTGGCCATCTTTATTTAATTCCTACAGCAGTTCATAAATATTTGCTTTTAATTCCAGAATTGTTTTATAGTTTAAAAATAAAAATAGGAACTTAAAAATTAAACAAAGTTTTTTCTTTTAAAAAATGTAGAAAATACATCATTAATTTAGCAAAATTAGAAAAAATATACATGAGCAAAATAAAGAAAAATCTTTAATCCTTTAATCCCACCATTCAAAAACAATGACTATTAATATTGCATATATTCTTCTACATACATATGTAAGCAGGAGCCTAGGTGCACATTACTTTGTAGTTATATACTGAAAAATATATTGTGAATATCTTTCTAGGGAAAAATATTTAGTTGTGATATACAGTACTTGTTAATAGAGAAATAACATTTTATTGTATAAATATACCATAATTTATTTAACCTATATGTTTTTGTATGTTTTGATTGTTTCCAGTTTTTCCACTTTAAAGGCAGAACTTTTATGAGCATGCTTTCTAAATATTTGCTTACATTTGTTATCATTTCCTTAGAACAAATTTGTATAAGTCTAATTTCTTGGTCAAAAGATAGGCATATTTTTAAAAGTTTTGATGACTATTGCAAATCTTCCAGAAATCTTAGGCCAATTTAATTTTCTTCCTGCAATGAATGAAAGTGGTTATTTTCTTGAAAACTGGATAATATAATTATATTTTATCATTGATTTGAATATTTTATAATGTATATTATTCATGTGATTTCTTTCTTTTTGAGTTATGTTATTTGCCCATTTTAGAATTTGTCTATTTGGAATTCTTAATTCTTATGTTTAACAACTCTTCATATTTATGTTGCAAATATCTTGAATATGTTTTAGTTGACCATTTTTGTACTGTTTTTGATATAGTTTAAACTCTGTACATGGTCAAATCTATCCACCTTTCCCTTCTATGGCTTCTGGGTTTAAAAAATCTAGCACACTCAAGATTCTATATCTAGTCATCAAAACTTTTCATACTATTCTTATGAATTTTTGACATTTAAATTTCTTTAATCCATTTGGAATTTATTTTGGTATGTGGTGGCAAAGTAGTGGTTTGTTCGCATGTGTTTTGCAAGTAGCTATCCCAACACAAGTTGGTAAAACTTCCATTCCTTTTCACTGTGTCCCCCCTTTATTTACATACAAAATTTTCATAGATGAATGAGACAGTTTAAGGATTTTCTATTTTTTTAAATCATTCCCCAGCCAATACTATGCACTTTAATGATTTAGCTTTATAATACCTTGTAATATCTAGTATGGTGTGGTGAGGTCCTCATGACTGGTTTGTTTTGTTTTGTTCAAACAGAAATTGAGCTAGTCTGACCCATTTATCATTTAACATTTTTCAATATGTTATGAAATTTTTCAACCATTTAAAGAGGCACATAGAATAATAAAATGAATACCCACATGCCCACCATGCATCTAAAGGTTCTTCTGAATTTATTTATATCCTGACTATGTGCAAATATATACACTTGTTTCTAACTTTTAATTAAAATCATTCTTTGAGGGATCCTGGGTGGCTCAGTCAGTTAAGCATCTGCTTTCAGCTCAGGTCATGATCCTAGGGTCCTGGGATCAAGCCCCATGTCAGGCTCCCTGCTCAGCAGGAAGTCTGCTTCTCCCTCTCTCCCTCTGCCCCTCCCCCTTGCTTGTGCACTCTCTCTCCCTCTCTCTCTTGCTCTTGCTCTTCTCTCTCAAATAAATAAATAAAATCTTTTTATAAAATGTTTAAAATCATGCTTTGAATATTATGTTTACATTTTTTGTTGATGTTCAATATTATGTTTGTGAAGTTTATGCAACTGATATATATATATAACCAGCTAGATATATATATATCTAGCTCTTTCATTTTCATTGCTTCATAATATTCCAATGTATGAATGGAATGTATCATTTAAATTATCTATCCATTGCCTTGTAAATGAGGTTTCATGTGCTTTCTTTTGCTATGAACATTTTTGTCCATGTCTCTGTATAGATATGTAGGAATTTGTCTAGGAGGGATACATACTTATGAGTAGACTCACTGAGTTATGGGATGTATACCTCTTCAACTTTGTACTGGGTATTGTCCTGGTACTCTCCAGAGTGGCTGTATAGTTACTTTGCTACAATTAGTGTGCAAGAGTTTCCATTGCTCCACAGCCTTGCCAGAGTTTAGTGTTTTCAAGTTTTTAAATTTTCATCAATCTGATCAATTTCTTCTTCCACATGAACTTTAGAATTGTGTTGTCGAGTTCTAAAATACCTAGCTCAATATGATTTTTAATAGAATTTATAATTCCTGTATTTATTTGGAAAAAGTAGTACCTCTATATGTGGTGGAAACTCTTCGCATCTCAGAATATGACTTTTCTTTCCAGTATTTTCTTTTGCCTCTTTCTAAAGTTTTGCACTTTTTCATAGTCATGAACATTGCTTAAGTTAATTCATATGCATTGCATATTTTATTGCTATTGTGAATGAACTTTTTTCAAAAGTTGTTTTTTTAAAGTCAAAATTTATTTTATTCTTTTATTGACTTTGAATTTAAGTAGATTAGTGCCCCAAAAAGATGGAAAATATGTTAAGAACAAATAGCTGAGCACATCCATAGCATTATCTAAAATGTCAAATAAAAGGTCAGCACTGAAATTAAATTTCAGTACTATTATAAACACTGCTGGTCCCCTTCATCTGATCTGCCCCACTCTCCAGGAGCCCTACTTAAAAAAAAAAAAAAGTCACGTTCAATGGTTCCTCCTCCTAGCAGGCTAGTAACCTCGAAATGATCTAGAATTCATTACATGAGGGAGTGAGCAGAGAGTAGGCAATTCCCATGGGACCCTCCTCCCTAGGGCACTTTGCACCATCTTGCAACATCTTACCAAGTTTCACTAGCAGTTGTAAGGACAGTGTTTAACCCTTAGCTATATGTTCAAAACTCAAGGACACAGGGGAAGGTAGGAGTACAGATGGGGTTGTCCTACCTCAGTGCTCCTCCATACCTCTGTGAGAATCCACCTCTTCATCAACAGGAGTTATCAAGCTCCTGCTCTGGACCAAGGGCTGGGCACAGTGCTGCTAGGGTAAGGGAGACAGTATGAAAAGAGCCTAAGGCATAGTTCCTGTCCTCAAGGAGCTTACAGTTCAGCTGGAAAGAGAATTCATGTGCAAAGAGAATTAGAGAACAGTTCAGTACCTCTAAAGAGTCTCTCATTTTTCACTACTACTCTCAGCAGTATTCAATGATAGAGATAGATGGATAGATAGATAAATAGATAATATAAAATATCTGGGGTATTTTAGTTTCTGTGTTACTCTGTGAATTGGAACAATGGAAAACACCACAACTGGATAGAGGACCTACTTTAATGCTGTTGTATCTCCTGCGTGACAGCCAGGTACAAAGGATGCCATTATTTCCCTGTGGGCTCTAAGTGTGTCCCACCTGCTATCACCACTCACTGGCCCTCCAGCTGTGGGTTGCTCTGGATTCCTCCCCAAAGATGTTGAGTCCCTAGCTCTGTTTAAGCAATCTCTGGTATGAAACAGTAAACTAACCTGCTTCTCAGAACTTTGAAAGGAGTAGAAAAAAGTCCAGAACTTTGTGTACTTGGGATTAATTTTACCTCTGTTTGGAAAAAAAAAAAAAGTTCCTCCCTCCAGCCCATTGCCTTAGAATGACACTTGGAGTAACATCTAGTGAGAGAGAGATTAGTCTATTCAATTGCCTTGCGTTATGGTGTACATCATTAAAGACCTAAATACAAAAGATATATACACAGTCTTGAAGATTAAAAGGAAATTGCAAGCTATTTTGGTTCTTCAGAGTGAATTAATAGTATCACATTCCTTAATCTTTTGTAGAGGATTTACAAAGTAGTTTCATAAATATGATCTCTTTTAATTCCCACAACAACCCAGTCGGGTAGGTTGAACAGGTAATATTATTCCCATTAAATCCATGGATCTTAAGGCTAGAAAGGACTTGAAGATCTATCCTGCAGATAAGAAAACATGTTCAGAGCAGCCAGGTTGACACAACTGGTAGAGATGGGACTAGAAAATCTCATTCTGACCACAAGACCCATTGCTTTTCTGTTACATCATGATCCCACATCTATTTCAAGTAGGGAAAACTGAAAGGGATCATTTAGTCTGCAGATGATCACAAGGGAAGGAAGAACAAAGTGTTCAAGGGTTTCAAATAGTAGAATGGAGCACATCAACTGAGACTCTCACATTCAAGGTTATGGACGTGTGAGGTATAGAACCCCTTAGACCATGTGCCAGTGTGCTAGAGGAAGCAGCGGCAAAAAACCCCACAGTCAGACTCTCCAACTCCAAGGGAACATTGGTTTCCAGTCAATGCATCCCACCTGGCTTTCTCAGGGGATGCCTAGGTCTGGAATTTCAGAATCTTTGAGAAGGAAGGTCATCTCTAAAACTGACTGTGCTACATAGGGCTCCAACTTTAGTCCAAAATCTTGAAATCCCATTAGAACAAATTCCACCTAGAAGGAAACCAAATTGTACAGTTTCCCCCCAGAATCCAAGCCACTGGATAGTTCCAAAGCAAGGACAAATTTCCAGCCCCTGCCTCCTCAGACCAACCCTTGGGTTAGCCCATAGATGTATAGGCAAGACTGGACAAGGTGACAACCCAACTGGGAAGGGGGAGAGGAACCATTTATTTTATAAGGAGACCCCTGTGTCTACCTTCATATTAAACAGCTGACATGGGAGACGCAAGGTGAGAGAGGTTGCCCAAGGATTGTATCGCAACCTCCTTGCCCCTTGTGAGGCAGGGTAATGTGTGGCCGCCTAGCTAAGCTCTTTACTTGGCAAGCCACCAGGCATTTGGAACAGACAACTGGGTCACCATGCCCCTGTGACATCAACACTGTTCAGACACTGGAGCAAGTAAGACAGGAATTTGATCCAAAGATTGGTTTTGGACAACCACACTCAGACTGGAAGGCTGAGCCCCTGAAAAAGATCTGTCTCGCCAGCTGGCCAAAATAAATATGTGCAAAAAGAAAAGAAAAGGGGAGAAAAGCAGATTATGAAAACTTTTTCCAGACGTGCAATTCTAAACCTTAAGTCCAGATATGCACTTTAGAAAAAAAAATGCCCTAGTCTTTTAAACTATTACATCTCTGGGAACAACTTTATTTTACTTTAAATTTCCTTTGATTCAGAAAATTGACATAGAGAGAGATCAAGGAACTTATATGCATTTATGAAGAGGCTTATTATTCGGAGCATTAAAGCACATTAATACCAGACTGAAATGCATGTCAGTTGATTATGACTAATACAAAACATGCGTGAATACCTTCTATATCCTGGTAGTTAGCACTGACTTTTTGTTGTAAATTACTAAAATCCATGTTCACATTTTAAAACGTTTCTTTTTTGAGAGGTTAAATTCCCCCCCCCCATGTTGTTTACTTATTTCAACAAACACACATCAAATACCCACTCTTCGCTGTGTAATTCATTACTGAATTCAAGACTCCTCAGTTTTTATGCCGTGGCAAGGAAGAAGAGACAGAAAATGAAGTTCCCCATGGGGAAATAGCTTTGAGACCTGACTGTTCACAATGCTAATTTTCACGTAACTTAGAAAAAGTGCATGTTGAATTTGGAAAGGTTTTAATACTCCCATTAAGATGAAATGGGTATAGTTCTGTTTCTGCTCATAATGAATATTGTCATCTTCTTGTATTTTGAAATGGTAGCATGCATTGGTTGTTTTCAATCCCACAGTCTCAAAGACAACCTCAGAGAAACAAAATTGTCATGAATAATATATTAATTATTATGTGCTAGAAGTTTAACAGCAATGATATTAACTAGTAAGTAGACCCTTAAAATCTTCAATGATAAAGAAATAATCATCAAAGTACTATAATACTATGGAAAATGGAAAACATATTCTTATAATTAACTGCTGTATTCCCCTGTTCCAGTACTCCTGGGCCTAGGAGAGCAGAATGTTCATAGCCCGTATTAGCATCCATATCCTAAATAGCTTTTTAATTGTTCTTCTTTGGTTAAATTATGTCACATAAAACCTCCAAGAGAAATGGAAAAAAAAAAAAAAAGAAAGAAAGAAAACCACAGCAATGAACAAGACATATAAAGTTTCCAAATTCCTTCCATAGCCTTGCTGTTACCTTGCCCATTACCGAGCATGCTTTCAAAGCAGCCACTCTGACCTTTCTCATGAGTATCTTTTGAGAATCACAACTGTCATAAAAGAAAAGAGATCTTATTAACCAAGAAAGTTCATGTTCCACATAAGCCTCACACATTAAATATTGCATAATCCATTCACTAGGGAGCAGTAAAGATCAATATTCTAAGTACGATGATCTTAGATAAGCTTAAATGAATGTTGTTTTTTATATTTGAATAATAATGAAACACTTCGAACCCTAAACTATGAGTAAACATTTTAATACAAAGCACATAAACACTTTCCTTATTTTTGACAATTTATTTAACTGTTAATTATGCCCTTGAGCCTGACCCATTTATACACAAGTTATACTATAAATGAAAGTCAAAGAGACACCTTTATTTGGGTTCCACACAGCATAACTAATTTTCCATATCAAAGGATATTTATGCTTCTTTGTGACAAATTGAGATTGATGGGCGAGGTGCTCAGGAATATCAATCTTTATGTAACCTGCCCGGGTTACTGTTGAATACCAAATTTCTCTATGCAAATAAATAGCTAAAAATATCTTGTTTTGAAAATTCTCAAATCAAAGAAATGTGGATTATAGGGGATGAATAAAACAAAACTTTAAAAAATAAATCCACTCCTGTTGTATTGATGCTGGATCTATATGCTGCATATGTTTAATTATGTCTTAGTATCTGCTTACCCACATCAATCATGTCTGGCTCTATGGTAAAGTTCAGATTCATTACATTTCTTTAACAGCATCTAGCACAATATGATGCCCATATAATAAGAACCTTTGATGATGGTTACAAACTCCCAGCAGAACTCCCAATTACTACAAGAGTATCTTCCAAAAAAAAAAAAAAAAGCATTTTTTAACAAACTTATAATCACCAATAACAACAGATTCTCACACTGACTTGTCACTATTCTTAGGTATTCTTTCAGTCAGAAGGAAACTCTTCTGAGTAATGCAGTATTTCTCTAACTTGAAGGCACAGACAGAGCACCTACAGATTCTTTTTCTTTAAGATTTTATTTATTTATTTGACAGAGAGAGAGAGAGAGAGAGCACAAGCAGGGGGAACGGTAGACAGAGGGAGAGGGAGAAGCAGGCTCCCCACCAAGCAGAGAGCCCGATGCGGGACTCAATCCCAGGATCCTGGGATCATGACCTGGGCCGAAGGCAGACACTTAACCGACTGAGCCACCCAGGTGCCCCCACCTACAGATTCTGATTCTGATTCTGATTCTGATTCTGGGGTGAGGCCCAAGATTCTGAGTTTTTAACCGCTCCCAGGTGAGGCCAGTGCTGCTGGTCCAGGAACCACACTGCGTGTAGCCAGAACAGAGAATTATTTCTAGGAAACCAGTAAAAAGCCTCCGTACCCTACTGGAACATGCCTTGGATTTTCCTATAAAGATGCTCATCCCAAACACTACCTACCTGCTAAGCTAAGTTAAAGAACAACTTTGTCTGCTGTGACAACAGATCCTTCAAGTGGAAAATATAAAGCATTGGGATGCCTGGGTGGCTCAGTCGGTTAAGCGTCTGTTTTTGGCTCAAGTAATGATCCCGGGGTCCTGGGATCAAGCCCCACATCGGGCTCCCTGCTCAGCCGGGAGCCTGCTTCTCCCTCTGCCTGCCGCTCCCCCTGTTTGTGCTCTCTCTCTCTTTCTCTGACACATAAATAAAATCTTAAAAAAAAGAAAAAGAAAATATAAAGTACTAACAGTCTAGCCCTCATTTAAAGGAATTAAACATACCCTTCTCACACTGAAATATTCATCCATTAATCAAACATCAATGAAGTGCCACTGTCAGGCAAGGCAGAATAAAAAAGGGCACAAACCTTGTATTTAAGGAGTTTGCAGTATGGTAGGAAAGTTGAAACATCTTAACATCTTCCCCAAAACAGTTAACTATACCCCCACATAGACAGGAATCAATGTCCCCCAACAAGTGGAAAGCTGAGGGGGGTTGAGGAGGGGCTGAGGAGAGAGAGCTCACAGTTGTGTGAATCAAGACTACCGGAAGGGGGTGGGAGTCACCCTCCGAAAGATGAGCTGAGCTGAACATGCAGAGAGTGGGAGAGTGAGGAATGGTCCCACACAAAGGCACAGAGAGAAATTTGGGTGTTTTTGTTAACATTTTTATTTCTACAACCAAAATATTTGACATTTTAGAGCATGTTTTATTAAAAATGTTTTTTCAGGACTTCAAAGATTAGACTAGAACTTCTTGAAGCTCTAGAGTTCACCAAGTGGGGTTTCTGAACCAGCAGCCTTAGCAATATCCAAGAACTCCATAGAAATGCAAGTTTTCGGTCCCCACGTGGGACCTACTGAATCAGAAACTCTGGATCGGGGCCTGGAATTCTGATGAAACAAGCCTTCTACAATAAAGTTGGAAAACCACTGGGCTTCAGTATAGATAGGAATCTCTCGGGAGCTTATTGAAATGCAGAGTCCTCGGCTCCACTCCAGAGATTCGGACTTAGTATAATTGAGGTAAGGCCTCTAATATGCATTTTTAATAAGCATTCTAGCCTATTCGGACCCACGTGGACCACAGGCTCCACTTTGAGAAACACAGAGTTATAGTCTCAGAACAGGGTATAAAGGAAAGAAAAAAGGTGTGAAGAGTCAACACCCAGGGAGAAAAGAAGAAAAAGAAAATAAAACAGCTCTGTGTTTATCAGTATGAAACCAGCCAGTAAGGAAAGGGTTTGATACTGAATGCTCTGGAAAAAAAATTAGATCCAGAAAGCTGATACCTAAGTAGCTCACACATTTCATAAAGTTTGATGGACAGTTCTGCGAGGATTTTTTCAATAGCTATAAACAATTCCTCTTTTATAACAGAGGTCTCTGAGTAGGACTCCTCTTGACATTACAAGTGTAGAGAAATCACTTCAGTTCTTCCCTGCTTGATGCCCGAGATAAGCCACTGCTGTTTTTAAAAGACTGTCATTTATTGCTTGTGGGTCACAGGAGAGCTGAATGGCAGAAATTATTCTTAAAGCCTTGTCCTATTTAGAAAGCTGGGTCAGCACTAGCCATTTCTTCTTAGAGCGTCCTTTCTTTTTCTCATAAACTTTCAGGGATAAATCTCAGAGAGACTTAGTATCTAGAAAATAAAGTTCTAGTGCAGTAGAAGCTGCAGCCTTATAGCATAGTGAGGTTAGATACTAGGTGTTAAGGTTGAACTGTCCTCTCTAATCTTCCTCATTTTAAAACAAAATAAAACAAGACGAAATCAGAGAGGGAGACAAACCATAAGACACTCTTAATCACAGGAAACAAACTGAGGGTTGCTGGGGAGGGGGGTGCAGGGAGTAGGGAGATCGGGTAACTGGGTGATGGGCACGTGATGTCATGAGCACTGGGTGTTATATAAGACTGATGAATCATTGAACACTACATCTGAAACTAATAATATATTATATGTTAATTAATTTAATTTAAATTTTTTTAAGGGGGGAGGGGCTCCTGGGTGGCCCAGTCAGTTAAGCGGTTAAGCATCTGCCTTCAGCTCAGGTCATGATTCTGCAGTCCCGGGATCAAGCCCCACATCGGGCTCCCTGCTCAGCAGGGAGTCTGCTTCTCCCTCTGCCCTTCACCCCACTCACTCCCGTGCTCTCCCTTAAATAAATAAATGAAATCTTTTTAAAAAAATAAAAAAATAAAAAATAAAAGGAGGGGAAAGCCAATAAATAAATAAATAAATAAATAAAGCAAAATTGTATTGCCACTCTGGGTCTAGGTTATTCCAAACAGAAGATAAGACATGGAATTCCTGAAGTCCTCACAGGTGTCAAGAGACAGTGTTTCCAGGGCACAGATCTCCCCGAGACCTGCAGACCCCTGCCAGGTAACTTCTCTGTATTAGTCGGGGCCTCAGTGTCTGTCCTCCCGTAAGCAGCTTAGACTCGGGTGAAGAGCCAAGGCCCTGGAGTCAGATTGTTCGACCCCTTAATTGATGTGTGACTTTAAGCAAATTACTTAATCTTTTTCCACTTCAGTTTTCTCCTCTACAGAATGGGCATGTTAATCACAATAACTTCATGGAGTGCTTGTAATAATTAAAAAGAGATAATACATATATAGCATTTAGAAAAGGTCTTGACAGTTTGTAAACACCTAAATGTTATTATTACACATATTTTATATAGCATATAACAGATCTAAGGAGACATGAAGATAGCACTTAAAATATTAAAATACAGGTATCACTGAAATTTCTTTGAGAAGTGAATTATTCTAGTAAAAAATCCTTTTAATCAGAATCAAAAACAAAACAAAATAAGAAAACCTCAAAAAGAGTAGCTCAGCCTTTTTTATCTGGTTTTCTTGGTATTTTCATTCCGAAATATTCCTGAAACAGCATTTCTCAAATTTCTCAGGTTGCCTGGGTTTGTATTATGGCTCCTTCCTTAAATATGAGACCTTGATGAATCACCTAATATCTCTGGACCCAAATTTCTCCATCTGTAAAGTGGGCTAATGGGCACCTGCTGTGGAGGGATTCTCAGGAACAAGGTTGCTGTGTTATGGTGGTGGCGGTGGTTGCTGTTGTCTCGTGGTCCCCAAGAACATAGAGTGAATGCTGACCTCTATGGGTCGGTGGCACATCCCCAATCAGCCATTCAAAGGGGAGAAATGTCTTCAAGTGTCATTCAAGTCTTGTGTTTCACTGTTAAGATTCATGTGAATTTTTAAGGTTCTATTTCCATGACGTAGCTGTATCTTTTCATGTGCAGACGCTTAAATTGCTTTCCTGTTAAATTACTTTAATTTCTCCCTCTCTCCCTCTAGCACTCCCCAAGTAAAACTGATATTCTTTGGCTGCCCAATTATTTCCCCTGTGGTAAAAACATCCCAGGTTCGGAACCCTAGGAGAAAGTTCTATTCAAAATTCACATATTCACAATCAAGCTGCAACGAGAAGCCTAGTCTATTAAGCTATTTTCTGGATTGCCAAGGATTTTTGGTTCTCAAACATTCTTCCTCCACCTTGACGACTCACCATCAAAGATCCAATATAGTAAACGTACAGCATAGGAATTGAAAGCAGGAGATGCAATACAAGAGAAGCCAGCGTCCCTCAGAGATGAGAATGTGCCGCAGAGCTATTACACAGCTCATACATTATTCAGGGTCAATTGCATCCAGAAAAATTGTGTTGAGATGTCTCCCACATTTCAAAGGCACAGAGTTGTACCACAGAATTTGCAAATTTTCTGAATAGGGCTCCAAGACCTGAATAAAATCATTGTTCTAGACCTCATCTCTAGATTTTGTGTAATAAATCACCTTAACTTAGACACAAAAATTCTTACCTTGGTCTTCAAATTCAAAAGAGAAATTTGTTCCTAGCTTATAAAGCAAACATACCTACACGGCAGTCTCCCAGTCTAATAAATTCAGAATATTGTGATTTATAACAATATTATAATTTATATTTATTGTAATTTACAAGTTTTAAAAAAACTTACTACTGTGTAATGGTCATAATGCCATAAATTCTGAAGTTAAATTCCCAATTACCTTTTCTTTCTTTAAACAGAAGTCAAGCTAAGTTGATTCATAGACTTATGAAGGTCTCCTTTGGGAAGGTTATAGAAAAAAAGAAATGTTTCATGCAATATAACTAGGGATTTATTTCTTAGGCCTTAGAGCCACATAAATAAAAATCATACTTTAAAGTGTCAAATTATATATATAATATAAATATATGTGTGTGTATATATATATATATATGTATATAGTGGCATTAAATGGAATTGTCTAACCTAGTAGCCAATTGAAGTAAGATTAAGGAAAATTTTCCTATCTGGAATGTAAATGATGCTTTTTCCAGTTAGTGATTTATTCCTTCTAAGTGATGGTTATAAAATTACGAGTATCATCAGCATAAACCACTAGTCAGTTTAGATTCCTTTCTCTATTAAAATTTGTGTCATGAAGTTGACACAAATATGTTGAGGCAAAGATTTCAGGGATTAAGTTTTTTTTTTTTCTTTTCATCAGAGGCTTTGTAGATCTTTCTACTTGCAGAGAAGCATCTCAAGTAAAGCAAAATCACCATACGAGTACTTTCAAACTAATGCCTTCTCCTTTTGCAAATAAATTAAAATTGTAGGGCTGGGAAGATAAAAGACTTCAACTGAATCATAGGTTTAAAAAGCAAATTTTATATTTTTCTTGGAAATTTAAGTGACTATGATCACTACACTATATATTTTAGAAAAAGATTTTTTTTTTAAGGCTAAGTTTTTTCGAAGAGATGGTCATGGTTCAAACATGGACTGAGACGCTTTGTGGGCGGGGCCTGCCTGACGCACGTGGACCTCTAAAGGGACGCGCCTGCCACCGCCAGATCTAACTCAGAGCCCCCTGTGGGCACTCAGGGAAAAAGAGCAATGTGCATCTTTCATAGTCTTAACTGTTGCCTCAAATAAGCTATTTAACCTAGGGGGCAGGGGACATAACTTTATATTTTTCCTACTATAAAATCTAGACATGCTCAACAATTAAAAAATAAATCCAAGAATGCGGGAGCCTGGAAAGTGAAAAATCAAGGTTCTCTTAAACCTCCCACGTATCCTCTACCAACAAACCCTACACCAGCAATCTACTCTCCACAGGTACTCACTGCTAAAGGCTGGTGTAAAAAATCATTTACAACTTTTATGAAAATGCAATAGGTATATTTTGTATATGTACAATTTTACAATAAAATGGAATTATACTATAAATGTTCTATATGTCCACATAGGAAGCCAAATTATCACTAGAAGGTTTCTTTGCTAGAATAGAATCTGAAAGAAAAGAAGCAGTTAAATTGCCTCAGTGGTTTAGTGGATTAAAGCTATAACAGTGGTATGCTTCATTTACTTTATGGGACTTTACCAACTAATAAGAAGGTCAAGGGATGCCTGGGTGGCTCAGTCGGTTAAGGGTCTGCCTTTGGCTCAGGTCATGATCCCAGGGTTGGGCTCCCTGCTCAGTGGAGAGTCTGCTTCTCCCTTTCTTTCTCCCTCTGCCTCTCCCCCTGCTCGTGCTCACACACTCTCTCTCAAATAAATAAATAAAATCTTCAGAAAAAAAAAAAGGTCAAAAGATCAGAACATTCCCATCCACTCTCTAGAGCACCCGTTTGGCAGACAGAGCCAAGAGCACACATGTAAATGTTTGTGGTGGGACCATTCCCTCCCCCTATGCTAGGTTCAGTGCACACCATGCCCCCTTGATTAGCACGAACTTTCTCACAGAAGAATCATAATTAAAAATTTGTTATAATCTCTTATTCATTATCCTTGATTGGGTTATAACTTGATTATGTCATAGCATCACCCAATTATAAAAATTACAATGATCAGCCTGGGATGTTGACACATGATGATTTCAGACATTTCGCCCTCATCACCTTGACAGAGTTGTTTTTCACCTGTTATTTTTACAGAAGGTTGATCTCAATCATTACATCTGGAGGTTTTCTAACGTCATCTTCTAAAGTGACTCATCTTATCTTGTGATTTTGAGGGTGCTGTGCATGTATGTGTGAGTTAGGCACTGTAAAAGCTGTGGAGGCTGAAGACCTTTCTGCTCACAGGAAGTGTTAAGTGAGAAGAGCATTGATGTCATTGCTTTGACCTTTGACGAGCCTGGGCTTGCCTAGAATCTCACAGGATGCTCTTGCTTTATCATAGAAATGAATAATCAAATGTAGCCATAGCATGTTGGGTCATAATGTCCACAGGACACAATGTTCAGGCCTGGATTTTATTTAAGTGAGCTCATCAAATATTTATGAAGCACCTGCTGTGTGGCAGGAACTGTGGTAAGCATTGGTGATAGAGCAGTGAACAAGGGAGACCTAATCCTTGCCCATGTAGAGTTTCTTACTAGTGGGGAAGACAGCCATTAAAAAAAGATGGACAGATATGAAGCATGTTCCAAAGAGTAGGTAGCAGTGCTGTGGAAGGGTAGAGCAAAGAGGTCTAAGCCACCCCCCGGGGAGGCGAAAAAAAGTCTCTTCCTGAGAATAAATTAGCGAGGCAAAAGTGGGTGAGGAGATGAAGAGATGTTGGACATTGGGAGCTCGGCATGGATGGTCATAAAATGCCTGTTATTTTTGGAGACCAATGATTCTAAGACATTGACTAACATATTTTATGCCATTAGAGAATCTCTTGGAGTAAGACCTTGTTATTACAAAATGCTCAGAATATAGACTGAGACTCTCAAAGCACATGATTATTGCTTCTGGTTCTGCTCTGCCTGTCCAGGCACCAATCAACTTCTGCTCCCGGTTCTTTCTCTTTCTCTCCACTATCTCAACAGGCACTATTTGTTTACCCTCCCTCACTCTGATCACTCTTCCAGATGCACTCATCAACCACCAGTACTGTGGATTACAGTGTGTCCCAAATTGTAATACAAGTAACACTGGCATAAAGGGAGATTCTTTTAGGTAGAACGAGGACAAACTTTTCATTAGTTACACATTTATTTCTACAAATTCCTTCTTGTTAAGTAAATTCGATTAATACTAGCAAGTCTATTTAAAGAAATATATAGAGTAAATAAAAATGAAACAAAGTTTGGGTAACATCATTATACTAGAGGTACTCTAAATTATTCTTTAACCTTTCTGTACCTCATATTTTTCTTCTATAAATGGGAATAACAAGACCTGTCTCAGTGACAATGGTGAAATAAAAATGTCCTTAAGCCATACCTGAGTTTCTGGTACATAATAGGTTTTTAACAAATGATGATTGCCTTTTTCTTACCTTTCTTACTGCCTACATATTGAACTTTCTACTGTCATTCCTACCTGGCTTTTAATATTAAAGATAAAATGTAAGATATTGTCCCTTGACTATATTCCAAATTAAAAGCTCAAGATAGCCTTACTACTATCATGCATTTATCTAAGGCTAATTTAGATACACAGATACATAGACACGTTGACATAGATATAAATACATCCATACATATGCCAGTACAAAAGAAATGTTAAAGACTGAAAATCCTTTCTCTGCACTAATGATCATTAGGCAGAAGGCTTTGATGTCGGTACGATAAAGATTAATAGACTGTGAGTTAATCTTGTTTTACTTCTCTCTAGTGAAAAGAACCAGGAGGAGCAGTGGCTTTTTGCATTTTTTTTTTTTTTTTTTTTTTTTTTTTGAGAGGGGATAGAGGGAGGCAGAGAGAGACAATCTCAAGCAGGCTCCAGGCCCAGCATGAAGCCTGACACGGGGCTTGATCTCAAGATCCTGAGATCATTACCTTAGCCAAAATCAGGAGTCAGACACTTAACCAACTGAGCCACCCAGGCACCCCAAGGAGCCATGGCTTTTAAAGTAGAATAGAGATTGACTCTCAGCTCCATCATTTACAGCTATGTGATCTTGATCATAAAATCTGATCTTTTGGAGCCTCAGTTTCCTCATCTAATGAAACCTACTACCTTGCAAGACTGTTGAGATGATAGAGACGAGGTATACACTTTGCTTAAAGTAAATGCTAAAAATCATGATTATTACAGTTATTATTTTCAACTTTGACCCACAGCCAAACTATATAAATACCTCATTGCAGAAAAGATGCTATTACTCTGACTCCATTCATGAGAAAAGAAAAGTTCTACATTCATTTCTTTTAAATCTTCGAAACTGTTATCAGAGTTCGGCTATACATAACAGAAGCCATTCTCGTAATTTTAAGCTGAAAGAGATTTCATACAAAGAAAGCGGTGCTCACGTCATTGTTAGAAGGCCTAATGAAGCAGGTTCTAGACTGAGCCATCAAAAGAGCAAAACAAAATTGGCCAAACCTGGGGAGTCTGCTCTGCCATAAAGAGAAAGGTAGAAAATCAAGAAATGGGCCCAGCAGCTATTGGCTCCAGGAAAATGTACAATTCACCCAGGATCAGAAAACCAGAGCCATCAGGGTTGGCTGCAGAATAACGTTGCTAGATAAGACACAGGGTGTCCATTTAAATTTGAATTTCAGATCAAAAACAAAAAATTTTAGTGTGTGTCCCATACAATGATCGGAACATACTTAGACTAAAAAATTTGTTGTTGATCTGAAATTCAAGTTTAACTGGGTTTCATGTGTTTAAGTAGGAGTCCTGAATTACCCCTTCTTTATTTGAAATTAAAATTCAACCAGGTGTCTTATCTGTTTATTTGCTAAATCTCGAGTTCTGCTCTAGAGCCACCCATAGCCTACTGTTTTAATATCAGCAGAAGGGTGTCTTGCATGATGCTGCTTCAACTCAGTCTCATGAGATTGTGTCAGATTGGCAGAAACTAAATCACATCAGCAACTCTGGCTGCAAGGAAATTTGGGAGACGTAACTCTTAGCTTTTCAGTCTCTGTATTATGGCAGGCGTGCGAGAAACGCAAAGGAACATATGACAAGCAAACAATTCACCACAATAGCTACACGGTAATATTGATTCATTGCATTTGTAATTTCTTTTATTTTTACAGATATATCTTGAACATCTCTTCTTTTTTAGTCAGTATAACTATTAGGGATACAGCACTAAACAATAAATAAATAAATAAATAAATAAAGTCCCTGTCCTCATAGAGCTTAGATTCTAGTGGAGAAAAAAAAAAAAACACACTAAATTACAGAAAATAAAATTGAGAGTAAAAGCCACTTGTAATCCTACTACTCTTCTTCTAGCTTGATGTAACAAAAAAGGTAAAAAAAAAAAATCTCCTTATTCTTTTTTCCCTCCAATTTTACTTCCCAAGGATTATCATCAGTAAAAGTTGTGTGTGTATGCTTACACATGTATTATAAATAAGTTAAATGTGATTACTAAGTCCCATGATGGTGGGAAGGATATGCCTCAGTTCATCTGCTGAAGAGGTCAACATTACTCAAGCTAATAAGAAAAAGACAGAATCCAGATATCTCCTTCCTCTTCCCTTGAGGTCCTCTGTGCCTGATTTAGCTCCCATAGCTTTCTGGAAATCACTTTCTCCCTTGGTCTTCATCCTCTCTCCATCCTGCCTCTATCCTGCTGTCTCCTTTACTCGCCTTGGATCTTCTCAGGAAAGACAGATTCACCTGGAGTCAGAGTGGAGCACATACAGCACAGGGCAAACCTCTCTGCAGAGCCCTGATCAATTTTCATAGGTCCAGTTTTCATCTGGTGACGATAACATGTCCCCAGTCCATTATTGTGAGGATGGAGGGAGATGAAGGGGATAGAAAGCTTTCTGTCACTCTCCCCACCCCACCCCCACCGTATACCCCACTCACAGTTAAGTCTTAACTCCTCATTCTGGCTCCTTTGTCTAGCACTAAGGATTTTTCATGTCTGACTCTGATTACGTAAGCATGGTTTCCTGGCGCCATTTCCTCACAAAGACTCTGCTCCAGCCACTCTCCAAATATGCTTTATTTTCCCATTTCTATCTCTGTCCTGACATCCGGTCTGTATGGAGGGCCTTTCAATCCAACGCCTCTGCCCATGGGCACTGACCCCTGCTCAGGATCCAGCTTCAGTGCCTCTTCCTCGGTGATGCTGCCTTAGATTCATTCTTGCAGAAGCTGACCCCGACACCAGGATTTGAGGACCAGAGGTTTATTTGGGAGGAGGTTCCAGCAAGCTGGTGTTGGGAAGGAGAGAGTGAGGCAAGAAAGAGGAAAGCCAACAAAGGGTATGTACTGAGGAGGTTGTATGGTGGGCAACGGAATGGGGTGGGGTGGGGAGGCTCATGCTGATTGGAGAAGTCAGGGAGCAGTACCCCCTAAGTCAAGAAAGCTAAAGTGTTTATCCCCCACCTTCCATCCATGGTTGCTGAAGGTGGCTCCTAGTGACGTGAACTCCCCTGTCGTTCTGACCCGGCTTATGTGCGGACTGAGAGAAATGCCTCAGGTGGAAAGTGCAGGTGTGTGCAGGAGGACACTGCCAGTGTGCACAGAAGCTGGGTGCCAAGGGGATCTGGACAGGGGGGACATGTAGCATTTTGACAAGTTAGACATGATTTGCACCATTATACTATTATGGCCTTTGGTTTGTATCAGTCCTGCCTCATCTTAGAAGTATTTGCGTGTGATCAGAAAAAAAATATTAGATTACTCATTGTCTTAGCCTGGGTTAGCCCAGAAAGCAGAGCCAGAGGCAAATGCTTCTGTGCTATGACTTTATCAAGACGTGCAAACCGGGGAACATCGGAGCGGTGACAAGAGGGAATGAGGCAGGGAAGGCAGAAGCGGGGACACAAGGTTTTGAAGTTGGCTGTGGGGAGCGTCCTCCAGGAGGCTGTATACAGTGTCTCAGGACACCCCACCAAGAGAAGGGAGGGAGAAGAATCTTTCTTCCCATCATCAGAGGATTTAGGCCCCTGCACATCCACGGTACAGTTGGGCGAGCACTGGCAGAATCCCGCAGCAATCCAACACCTCAGCACCAACACATGCCCTGGGGCAGGGGCCACGCGAAGCCTGAGGCAAGGGGTTGTCTGTGGGTGCATGAGCTCGGTCTGCATCTCACCTGTGGCCTGGGCTGGGACAAAACTGTCTGGAGACAAGTGAAGGCAAGTGATCCAAAGTGGCTTATTAAATGTGTCTGACTCACCAACCAAAACAACTCACTATGGGTGACCCAATCCTCATTGTGGACCCCACATATGCCTAGAAGACTATCCTGAAATAGTGTGACGCATCTCCACAGTGGCTTACAAATGAAAATCAACCTTCTATTGTGAAAATTTGGTACATCAAACTTAAAAAAAGGAAACTGAGTAGATAGAGATATTCTTTCCGAAATGTCTGATCTCTGTGAAAACAAGTCTCTGAGGAGCTAGAGATATACCGGAAGAATGAAATGAAGAGGAAAAGAAGTGAGTGAAGCAAATGTGAATGAAATCTTGTTCTTATCAGTAAGATAAAGAGAAGGGGTTCTCTGGTTCACTCAAAGATCCTTTACAGACATTCTATACAGAATTTTTAGCTGTCTTGGGGCACCTGGGAGGCTCAGTCGTTAAAGCATCTGCCTTTAGCTCAGATCATGATCCCAGACTCCTGGGATCAAGCCCCGCATCAGGTTCCCTGCTCAGCGGGAAGCCTGCTTCTCCCTCTCCCACTCTCCCTGCTTGTGTTCCCTCTTTCGCTGTCTCTCTCTCTCTCTGTCAAATAAATAAATAAATAAATAAATAAATAAATAAATCTTGAAAAAAAAAAGAATTTTTAGCTGTCTTTAATTTTTACTCATTAACTTCTTTGAAGCACTAATTATAAGTGTATACAAAGTTATTATATATGTTTATGAAACTTTCATCAAAGAGTCAAAAAGAACTATATCAAGGAAACGGGAAGGTCAAAATTTTTATAGATACTGTGCTGGAAGGGAGGAAACATGTAAAAGAGAAACGTGTTTATCTGGTGGAATAGTATAAGTACCAGGAAGAATACGGGTCTGTGTAGACATTGTTTACAGTAAGAGAGAAGAAATGTACTTAATTTCTTTATAGCCATCAGCTCTGTATTTATTTTTTTAAACCTGGATACTGTTGAATACATTATGAGTACGTATTGATGAAAAGGTCAATGACACTTTTTCTATAATCATGAAGATTATATTATTTCAAAAGGAATTAATTTACCTTAAAGAAAATATTTTAAATGTTAATATTCCTTTTAAAACATCCCCATTTAAATGCTGCACCCTATGAAGAAATTGTTATTATTAGCTTTCTCAGATATGCAGAAAATGATCTAGATGCTTTGTAATTAATATATAATATAAATATATTGTTAAAATGAATTGAAGGGTTATATAGATAACAAAACATAATGCATGCAATAATGGAGATAGCGCAACCTTTTAAACAACAAATAAGTTTCAATTTCGGGAAGAAGAGCTGTGTAGATTGCTGCAGAAACCATAGTCTCTGCAATCATATCACTGAGGCATATTCTTGAAGGTTGAGCGCTTGAATATAGTCAGCCACAGCTTCCTCAGTCAGACCTATTTTACCACGAACCTCTGCTCTAAGCTTATATACTAGAGGATCATCAGGCTTCAAAGACAGAGCTGTAAAAGAAAAACATTTCAAGATACGTTTTATGATAACCCTGGAAAATGGTCTCATGTTTTAAAAATAAAAATTGTATAAGAACTTTAGCATTGCTTATTTGGAAGCATTTTTCTTCAAATGCAAGTATTATTTGGTAAAATTAAAAAGATTAAATCTAAGAAAACTAACTTGAGGAACACAGTACAATGTCCCTCCTTGAAAGGCTGGCATTGTCTATGTCTGGTTTCCCTAATGATTTTCTGTATCTCAGCTTATCCACGCTTTAAATTATTCCATGAAGGAATCTATACTGATGGCATTAAAGATATGCTATATAAAAACATTAATTCTTATGTAAGCTTACCTAGACAGATAGACCTGATGATTTTCTTCTTTTTATTGTCTAAAAACAAACATATCAACCACTGTGATTTTACCCCAAAGTTATAAAACAAAAATACCTTTACTTAGGTCTTCCTCAGCTAGTTCATATTGCTTTAAACAACAGTGTAAGTGTGCTCTGTTAAAATATACTGCAGCCCAGAAGGGACAGCTTTCAACCACATATGCAAAATCTTCTTTTGCTTCTTTGTATTTCTCTAATATTGTATTGGCAATAGCTCGATTCATGGTAGCACATTCATTTTCTGGATCAAACTTTAAAGCCGTTGAGAAGTAGTCACTGGCCTATAAAATGTGAAGATGATGATAATTTGAATATATTTTAATTGGCAGCTATATAGCAATCTGAAGCACTTTTGCTCTTAATTTAAAATAAGGACATTGGCGAGGAATTCTTAATCTCAGGAAACAAACTGAGGGTTGTTGGAGTGGTGGGGGGTGAGAGGGATGGGGTGGCTGGGTGATAGACATTGGGGAGGGTATGTGCTATGGTGAGTGCTGTGAATTGTGTAAGACTGATGAATCAAAGACCTGTACCTCTGAAGCAAATAATACATTATATGTTAATAAAAAAAGAAGAAGAAGAAGAAGAAGATAGCAGGAGGGGAAGAATGAAGGGGGGGAAATCGGGGGGGGGGGAGACGAACCATGAGAGACTATTTGGACTCTGAGAAACAAACTGAGGGTTCTAGAGGGGAGGGGGGTGGGACGATGGGTTAGCCTGGTGATGGGTATTAAAGAGGGCACGTTCTGCATGGAGCACTGGGTGTTATACGCAAACAATGAATCATGGAACACTACATCAAAAACTGATGATGTAATGTATGGTGATTAACATAACATAATAAAAAATGCTAAAATAAAATAAAATAAGGACATTGGCATGCCAAGGGGGAAGTGGAAGCATTTCATCCCAGATAGAGTTGAAAAAGAGGTGCATGGGGCGCCTGGGTAGCTCAGTTGGTTAAGCGTCTGCCTTCGGCTCAGGTCATGATCCCAGGGTTCTGGAATCGAGCCCTGCATCCAGCTCCGTGCTCAGCGGGGAGCCTGCTTCTCCCTCTGCCTGTGCCTGCCTGTCTGCCTACTCGTGATCTCTCTCTCTCTCTCTATGTCGAATAAATAAATAATTTTTTTTAAAAAAGAGGCGCATTGTCTGTAGACAATGTAAAAAACAATAATAAAACCAGCCAAAAGTCAGTTTGCTTTTTATTATCACCACGTGTTGGCAAATCTCGATAATGTCAGTGATAAAATACTACTCCTTGCTGAGGCGAAATGCTCCACTACTTACCCCTCAAATCCCACATCCTCATACAGCACCAGGAAAAGGTAAAATATAAATTAGAAAGGAAGGTCATAACAAGATAAAATGTTAGAAAATTAATATTTTTCATATAAAAGCAGAGTATCTAAGAGCTAAAAAGGTAAATGAATTTTCTAAATAAGATTCTAAACCATAACAAAAAGGGATAAAAACTTAGTGACACTATGAAAGTTATGAAGAAGGAAGAGAGGAAAATAATCTACTTGTCAAGAAAATCAGACTCTAGATCATTCTCTACTCATCATCGAGCTGAAAGGACCCTTCAAAGTGTGGTCTGTAGACTGGTTTTGGGGTCTCAGTCTGAGAAATCATTTACTACAGCTCTGTAAAGAGTGTAAGTACAGAAATGAAGAGTAAACCATTAGTACCATTTATAGCACTTTGACGTGGCTATGACATTCCAGCACATGAATATATTTCCAGTAACCTGTTTATATTGTGTTTTAGTAACATATTGATGAATAATAAGTTAGAATTTTTAAATGGCCTTTCACCACAAATAGCTTCAGATGCTGATTAGACATCCTACTACTCAAGATAGGAATCTCTTCTCTAATTCCATGATGGATAAAAATTTGGCTTCTACTTTAAAACTTACTTCACTTAAAGGAAAAGTCATTTTTAACAATACGGGTTGTTCTCCGATTTTTTACTATTCAGTTTTTCCCAACACACCACAATCTTCCTTCTATCTATCTCCCCCTATTTTGTGAATTCCAGTCTTGCTAAGGCTGTAGATGTCCTCAAGACCAATGGACATTTTCTAGTTCTTTACTTTCGGCACATTTCTGTGGCATGGACACTTTTGATCTCTCCTTCCTTTGTAAAATTCTCTGTCCTTGGGAAGAGTGTCTCTCTGGTTTTTCTCTTACCTCTCGGATCATTCTCTCTGTCTCCATCACTGAACTATTTTTCTCTATGTTTCCCAGGGATTTGATTTCAATTCACTTCCATCATGAGTGAAATGGAACACTGGTAGCATGGTGGCCAAGAGCTCAAACCACAGAGCCAGATTTCTAGGTTCAGATCCTGGCTCCACCACTTGTTATCTCTATATCTTTGGGTGAGTAACTTTTGTACCCAGTTTTCCTGTCTGTAAAATGGAAGTAACAAACAGAACTCTACTTCCAGTGCAGCTTTTAGGATTAAGTGAGGTTAATATGTAAAGTATATACAAAATATCCATATATATTCAAAATATCAATTATTTTCAACTCAATTATTATTGATATATCATTTCTTCCTAGTGTCTACAAACAGAGAGACAACATAGCCCTAAGGCAATTCTCCATGAATTTTGCTGCCTCTGACTTTCGAGAGGCATTAGATCAAGATTGTATAACCCATCTCATTTTTGGATGAAACTATTCTATACGGCAGCTAAGTGCAATTAGAAGAATCTGTTAAGAGGGTGGCAGAATTGACATCCTTCTGTGAGGAGCTTAAAGAGAATTCACTCCCGAACAGAAGGCTGGATGATCAGAATCATCAGATCATCAGAAATGAGGCAAGGAAATGACTCCAAGTAGGGCCAAGACTTTCTTCAATAAGTAATTTAGGTCTCATTTTAATTAACCAGTAAATGATCAATAAAGGCCACACTATTCTACATCACAAAAGAATTACTTCAATCAGGTAGGAGCCAATGCCTACCTCAGCTAAGATAAAAGAATTCAGTAACACACAATAATATGCCTAACTGTGAATAATATAACTTTCTATTATGGCTTCTAAAATATATTGCTTAGAAAATAAAATCCTATCCATTAATGAAGTAACTTGAAGTATAGGAGTAATGGCTATGAAACAATTAAAGGCCAAAGACACCTACCACAGTGATGGCCTTGATTTTTTAACAATTGGTCTAATGCCTTAATATCTGTAATTAATTAAAAAACAGATCCAGTTATTTTTTTAAAGTCACCATAGTTCATGATGCATGCACGTAGCTCATCCAAAAGTGATTTAAAATTATTAAGTCACTAATTAATGATAAAAGAAGCCAGAACATATCTAGATTTGAAGCTTCTAGGGATTATTTGATCTATTGAGGGACCCTTCTTCCTGCCCCTAAATCTTCCTTCCAGGACAGTTAGAAACAAAGGTTGAGGAGGTGGGGAGCAGGGAACAGAAGCCATTTCCTCCCCAAAGAGGCCTCTAGCATACTAAAATATAGCATAGCTGCATAACTACTTGCAAAGTCTGCTTAACTCTGGAGGGCATGTACACTGTGAAGCCCAAGCATCCAGTATATATCAAGACAGAGAGGACAGAACACAGAGCTTAATGTTGCCTGGTTACTACACTTCCCTAGTATGCTCACCGTGCTACTTTCTGTAACAGTTATTTCACATTTTCTCTTTTCTCCTCAGAACTCCTAGCCACCCCACCCTCCTTTTTAAGCATCCACGCCACTCTTACTGATAACTGATACTCATATCCCATAGAGAAAATATAGTCAATAAGTAGAAATGCCTACTTGTCAAAATCTGCCTGTCTGCATTCAACTGTGCCCCAACTCTCTGCCTTCCCTCACAACATAATCCGTAGTGTGTCCTGCTCCCTTCAAAGGTCACCCAGCAACTTCCAAACTTTAACCTCAGTTCTCAAAGATTTCGATCCTAATTATCCCTGCCACTTTCTCCTGCCCCAACAATTTCTTCTTTTCTACTACATTTTTTATTAACATAGGAGCATGAATCACTACCCTTCATATTTACAAAATAAAGAGAACTTCTTACCGCACTCTACCTCATTTCACTACTTCTCATTTCACTACTTCTTGTCACAGAACTTCCTGAACCAGTTGAACTGCTCTAATTCTCCACCTCACATTTCCTCCACAACCCTTACCTACTCAAGGCTCTGTCTCACGGCTGCCGCAACAATGTTCTTGCCAAAATCATCAGGGACTTCCTCCAAGCTCCTCTTCCTTGACCTCTCCCAACGGCGTTTGACTCAGGACACTTTTCCCTTCTTAAAGCACATGATTCTCAAGGTGTTATCAGACTCTGCTGCTTTTCTTCCCATCATCCTGGCTGGATGCTCTCTTCTCGGCCTACTCTCTGGCATCTCCTCTCTGTTTCACTCTTAAACATTGGTCTTCCCCCAGAGCTTGCCCCTTGAACCCCTTCTCTCCACGCAGGCACTCTCAATCTCCTGGAGGCCCACACATGTGCTCAGACTGATAGAATAATGCTTATGTAAGACTGTATGCAATGTTCATCACTACTAATATTTTCTTGTTTATTTTCTATTTCTTCCTCCAATAAAAAGTAAGTTCCATCAGGAAAAAAAAGCCTTTCTTATCTTGTTTAGCTCTGCACCCTCAGGGTATTATTAATGCCTCATACGTGGCAGGTACATCATAAATATATGGAGATTGAAGGAATGGAGAGCTAAGTGGTATAAGGAAGTATTTGCTGAACTTTTCCAGCAAAATAGAGACAAGAACCATAGCCTCTTGGTACATAAAGATGACCCAATGATCATTTTATTAAGGGACATGGTGGCAGTATTAGGTGGCACGAGAGAACACAGAGGTTACAGGTCTCGGAGAATGCAAGCAATAAAAACAGCTTTTTAAAATGAGTATGTCAGGGGCTCCTGGGTGGCTCAGTTGGTTAAGCATCTGCCTGCGGCTCAGGTCATGATCCCAGGGTCCTGGGATGGAGCCCCACATCAGGGCTCAGCAGGGAGCCTTCTTCTCCCTCTCCCTCTGCTGCTCTCCCTGCTTGTGCTCTCTCTCTCTGCCAAATAAATAAATAAAATCTTAAAAAAAAAAATACAATGAGTATGTCACCTTAGAAGGCAAGGGTTGTGAAAAGTTGTGAGAAACACAGAGCTTGTGGTAGAAGCCTTCCCAGACCAGCTAGGCTAGAGAGGACATTTTGTAAAGTCCTTTGTCATAGCATCAAAGGGAGAGCAACTTGGACAGTTACCATGGCTCATCACCCTGATTCCCATAAGAATCTCTGCTATTAGGCAAGGAACAAAATTTATCTCCTCCAAATGTGAGTAACGGAAAAGTAATTTGCCTGCCTTCGTTGTAAAAACAAGGATGAAAAATGATAGCTTAATTTTTGGAAAGAGAATAGAAACTCACCAGATAAAAAAGTATTGCTACAATGTAGACAAAAATTATAACATAACGTTTCAAAATGATCAAATGTTAAGGGAGCAATTGCATTTAAGAAAAAATAAATCAGAAATGAAGGATCTCAGAAATGAGGCAGCCAGGAAGGTAAGACATGGAAATGAGATGAAACAAGAAAAAAAAATTTATTTTTTAAAAACCTGATCTATAAGGTCCACAGGGGATAATAGAGATTTCAGAGAACAAAGGAAAGATTTAGAGGAGAGATGTGAAAAAGGCAAAGAAAATGAAATAAAAACTAAGAGATATAAAACATGAGAAAAAATAATTGGTATATAGAAATCAAAGGGCATCTTATATATAATAATTGGCATTTATTCCCAATGAATAGAATAATGAAACAAAAAATTTTTATACTAAATTCAACAAAACTTTTCTGAAATCTACATATTGAAAATGCACACTGTGTACTTTAAAACTGACTCCAAATGGTCAACTCTGAGACATATCTTGGCAAAAGTTTTTACTTAAAAAAAGAAATCTTTGGTTATCTTGACAAAAAGAAGTCACTGATAAAATAATGAAAATCAGGTTTCCATCAAAAAGATCATTTTTTGACACCAACATACAAAACCAGAAAATAGGGAAACAACACTTCAGACACTCAAGGAAAGAAAAAGTGACTCAGAATTTTAAACCCAGACAAGCTGCCTTAAGTTGTAAACACTGCAGGCAAACAGCTATGAACATAAAAAAGATTCAAGGAATATTGTTCTCATGAGCCCTTTCTCAGGACTCTGCTAGAAGACCAATTTCAGGCAACTAAGAAATGAGTGGTTGGGAGGGAAACTTTGGCAAAAAGCCTGGTGATGAGAACTGAATATACTTAACTGGAGAACTAAGACTAAAATGTGAAATAAGGGTAACAAAATAGTTTGCAAATATTAAGCCCTTTGGCAGTAGAGGAATAATGAAACTCACAACAAAATGGGAGAATAGAGACAGAGTAGAAAGCTGGCGCCAGCTGACACTGTAAGCTTATACACATTTAAGAATAAAAATATAATTTTTTTAAAGAAAAAGAATACTATTAACTAAAATCAACAAATGGATGAGAGGGAAGAGTAAGGGAAGAAGAGATTAAATGGCAATTTTATTGTTGTTCGTAATAGAGAAACTAAAGAAATAAGGAACTAAGAGTATAAAGGTATTTTTATAAAGGTAATCACGAAAGCAAAACTGTAAACCTACTTAACTTTGAAAATAATTAAAGTAGACCACAGAATAAAATATATCAAATATGTGTGCAAAGGAAATATGACATTAAATAACAGAACTAAGATCAACCATGCCAAAATTTTATTATTATTATTATTATTATTATTAAAAGCTGAGTATTTTCAAATTGCCATCTAAAGCAAAATCTAACTCTATGCTGTATAAAAGAGATACAAACCTGAAATAAAGGACTCTGAACTGAAAATAAAGGGAAGGGCAAAGGAATACCAGGCAAAAGCAAACCAAATGAAATCAGAGGTTATGATCTTCATATCAGAATTTATTCCTAAGACCATTTTAAAGAAACAGATGGCATTTGAAATGCATTCACAATTCATATGTAATGCGTATGAATATCTGTATAAAATAATAATGTGGCAGCAATTTTCATAAAGTAGAAATTACAAGAGATGTAAAGAAAACACTAATTTTAAGGTACTTACACCTTTCTCACTCCAAAATAAACCAAATGAAAAACAAGTACGGATATAAGCTAAATTAAAAACATAACTTATAAGATAGATCTTATATGGATATTTTTAACTCTATATCCTTATAGTAGAAATTCTTTTTTGAAAAGGCTCCTAGAGCACTTTTTTTTTAAGTTGGCATATACAAGACCACATTAAAACTCAATAAACTCCAAAATTAGAAAATATAAAAGCCCTTCCACCTGGACATTTTAAGTGTCCTATTAATTTATTCTTTAGTCCAAGGGGAAATAACATTTCAGGTGTAACGTTTTAGGAAAAAAACAAACAAACATTACAGACCGAAATACATAGGATACTGCTAGAAGCAGTACTTAGGGAAATGGCCTAACCTTGACAACTCATCACAGTATAAATTAAAGGGTGACAATAAGTGAAACTTCTGACTCAGAGACAGGTAAAGAACAAGATAAGTTGAAGATAAAGAACAAAAGAGTGAATATAAATAAAAAGTTAAAATTGAGTTTGAATTATGTAAGTGCTTTACAGTGCAAATAAAATAAATTCAAAATATAAAAAATATCATCTAATAACCCAATACTTTCATTTCAGACATTCTAAAATGATTAAGATGTTATAAAACCAGAACTGACATCCTTATCGCCTCACTCCCAGTCAAATGCTCATGTGACTAAAATTTAGGAAAGGTAGCAATTAAGATGAGTTAGATAATCACATCAGTGTAAAACAGTCTTGAAGGAAGTCTGAGATTTGTCTAAGTGGGGGCAGAGAGAGGATTCTAGGCCAGAAGCTGGCAATAATGGACAGCAAGGCAATGGCCCACATTTGGGGAAAGTCCAGAACAATGTTTACTGGACAAGTGTTGAATGGTTGATGATAATGAGGAGAATAAATCCACAGAGATGTGAACATGTAATAAATAATCACAAACACTCTTATGAAAGAGAACTTTTTTAAAAAGAGCTAATGAATGATTAGCCTGTGATGTAAGGATTGCTTTCTGAAATTCTATATAACAAAGAAAGCATTTAGTGTCAAAAATAAAATGTTAAGGAAAACTCATTACCTGAGAAAACTGCCTATGGTGAAAATAGATATTTCCTGCATTAAAGTAAGCCAGTGAATACGTGGGGTTTAGAGAAATTGCTGCTTGATAGTCTTTCATTGCATTCTGTTGTTGACCCATAAACTCGTTAATCACACCACGATTTGTCAAGAATTCTGCTGTAGTATTGATCTGCAATATAATAGTATGAGTATTTAGCATCTGGGAACAGTATGTATCTCCAATTTCATGTCTGTAAAAATGAATGTTATGAAATCTACTTGTGGGAAATGAGTAATTTTATAGTGCAGGTGAAACCCCATTAGAGCAAATATTTTGAGAAAGGACTCGGTATGAAGTTGATTCAGTGTCAACCCTTTGTTGATTTGGTTGCAATAAAACAAATAATCTTAGTGCTTTACTCAGTTCCTTTCCAAAGGATAGACATGGTTGGCAGGAAGCTTATTTGTTTGACTCCATTACACTGGAGAATAAATTAAATAGTTAACATGCTTATTTGTCCAAGTAGTAGCAATTATCTTTCAGTTCTTTCCTTTTTTCGCATCTCAAAGTTTACAAAATCTGCCCATTTCTACAGAAACAGAATCCAAAAGCTATAAGAAAAGAAAATTTTCTGTCACTGTATACAAAACCTGAGGGTTTTATTTGCCATTTAACTACAGAAGAATTTAGGGATTTGTATTGTTCTTTCTTTAGTTCCTTTGAACCCAGAACATTTTTTTATGTTTTGCATTCATTTTTTATGACAAAATAATATTGATGTCCCATGAAACTATAAATTGCATTTACTGAAAGGAATCAACATTTATCATGAGTTTATATTTTGGATTTTAAATGTACTTCAGTTATAAAATTGGCAAGACATAAAAACTCTTTAGGAATCTTTTGGGGAAAAAAATATATATATATTATTTTCCCTACAAGTTACTTTAAAAAGTTACAGAGAGGGGCACCTGGGTGGCTCAGTCGTTAAGCGTCTGCCTTCGGCTCAGGTCATGATCCCAGGGTCCTGGGTCCAGCCCCGCATTGGGCTCCCTGCTCTGCGGGAAACGTGCTTCTCCCTCTCCCACTCCCCCTGCTTGTGTTCCCTCTCTCACTGTGTCTCTCTCTGTCAAATGAATAACTAAAATCTTAAAAAAAAAAAAGTCACAGAGAAGATACATGACCCTATTCATTAATGGTGTTAATTGATGCTAATGATAATATCATCTAAGTGGATTTTTACCTTTATGGCAGCATTAATATCTTGAATTGCAGCAAAATTATCACCCATCTGAAGACAGACCACAGCTCTTCCTTCATAGGCTAAGGAGCATTTTGGATCAACTTCTGTGGCAATGGTAAAGTGATTCCAAGCTTTCTGGAATTTTCCTTGGGCCTAAAAAAATTTTTCATTTACTTGAAGTAGGAAATTGTCCATAACATGACAAATGTTTATGGTTCTAACTTAATCAAATAAAGCCTTTAGTAAGGGTAAATTTATATTGTGCTAAATCTAAGCTATTTTAAACAAGGAAGTAGACTGTACTCTGAGTACATTCAATTGACTAAATTACCTCTGAGTATTTATGCTAACATTTTAATTAATTAAAATAAATCTAATTGTCAGAGTCATCTCTTACGCCAGTCTTGGACAACATACAATCATGGCCACCATATGAAACACCAATGCTTCTGACAATCATCACCACAAAGTTTATACTGAACTCCACACACACAGGCAGAGATTGTATTTATTGCCTGGCATTGAATCTTCAGTTATACATAATATATATATATATAATGAACATAATAAAATAAATGTGTTGAATAAATAAGAGCACAAACTAATAGTGCGAGACCTATTTTGATAAATTGTACCAGCATCTGGCATTTTAGGGTCATTATACATATTCCACGGAAAATGCATTCAAATCTACCAAGTTTTTGTTTATACAAACCTTAGCACCAACTGGAAAACAAGAAAAAAGTTAGGAGAGGGGCACTGTTAATTGAAAGGTGTCTGAATATTTCGTAGAGAAGACCAGCTAGCAACTAAATACATCATCAGTGTAAGGTAGTGAGTTGATAAATCCACTGAGTCCAGAGTCTGTCCTTTATTTGCATAGGCTAAAAATCCAACTTGCCAGAATCTCAGAAGGTGAGAAGCTGACTCACATTAACCAAACTGAGCCCAGTGACTCTTGCATAAAACTAATAAGATAACTACACACTGTTCTTTAACTGGCAAATCTTCTCCCTCTGGGCAAATGATGTGAAAATCAACACTGTCATAACAAATTCATTGGAGAAACAAGGAATATAAGAATATTAAGCTGCAAACAGCCTCACAATGGGATATCTGTCATCTGTTGCTGAAATCTGTTTTAGCTAACCTCGGTATCACTAGTGCGAGGCACATAGTAGGAAAATCTGTTAAGTATTTGTTGAACAAATGGTTACTCTTTCCCTTGGGCAGAACTTGGATGAACCTCCCTCTCTTTTCTCAGTCCTTTCTTTCCTGATTCAATCCTTCTTCCTACTGATGTGTTTCTCAATCTTCTTTCAGGTTGATACATACCAAGTAAGATCTTCATAAAACAAAAATCTGATGTTGTTGCTTCGGTTAATTATACTAACATTTGTAACTGGCCTGCAAGGCCTTCACCTCCAGTCATTTTCCAATTCTCTAGCCTGTCCTACAACACTCACTTCTTATCATAACACTCCATCCACTTGGGCCCTCTCTCTCTTTCACAAGACTTTCTAAAGGGTTGTTCACTATGTCCTAGCTTCAACTCTTAACTGACTGATTACTAGTCTTTCACACTCAATTTAAATGTTAATTTCTCAAAAATTCCTTTCTTACCCCTTAAACAAATCTAGGTTTCCTTGTTATAAATTGTCCTAAAACCCATCCTTTTCCTTTGTATCACGAGTATAATTAAATAACTATTCCTATGGTTGCTTGATACTCATCTCTTTATTAGGTAGTAAACTCTACAGAAGAATCAAGTATATTTGGTTCACTGCTGTATCCCTAGGCCTAGAGCATTTCTTCTCCTATATTAGGGGCTCAGTAAAATGCCTACTGAATGCAATGAATGATGATGCTAACACATTTCATTGTATTGCAGTCAGCTCTTGCAGCTTTGGGAGTCATCCTGTCTCTTCAAGTTGACTTTGTAAATTTCTACTGTGATCCAATGATGGCTAATTTAGTCTCAAAGGGAAATCTTATTTCCCTTATTAATGAGTTCTTGGGCATATCCCACTATAACCACCAATCCTAACAATCACCTCCAATATTATTAATATTATTAGATCAGCCAAACTCATTTTCCAAATTTTAAAAAATCAACTTTAATTGCAGATTATTAATAAGAATTTCTGCAGATTATGGTAATTTGAACACATTTTTTGCCCATTCTCTAAAATTTTGAATATTAAAAAAAAGAAGAAAATTTAAAATCGCTCCGTTCCTCTTCATGGAAAATATAGCGCACTTAGCACTGTATTCCAAGAATGTCACTACATATGTATTAGTGCAAATAAGTTGGTGAGTGCATAGGTCAGGTCAGAGTGTTCCAGAAATCACTCAGAGACCTGCTTGGTAACAGACAGAGTAACACTCTCCCATCTTGCTGAAAAGACAAACACCTGGTCTCTTGCCTTCCCAAGGCTCATTGCCATTTGGAAGATGACTTAAATCCCTATACAGTGGCTGTCTGATCCACCGCATGACTAAAGTCCACTTCAAAACTTTCGTACACTGTTTATTCTCTCTAGCTTGTCATTAATTCAACAGGACAATACCTATGGGGCCCAAGTATAAGTTAGTGAAACAAACGTTAGCCACGTTCTTATATGTGAAACTCATCAGGCAAATTTCAAAAGTTGTATGTAAGAGTGGGGGTAAGGTAAGGTGGGGTACACGCATTAAGGAAACTCAGGTTCAAAGGGTCCACATCTCACTAGTATGCCAGGTCCCTGGGTGTGGTCCACAGGTAAGCTCCCTGGAACTAATAAACCCCTGCAGAAGCTCTGCTCTGGATACTGATAGTAAGGGAAAGGTAAAATGTACATGACCAAAGAAATAACATATATCCCAATCACCAGTAAAGGGCTAAATATATTCTTCCCCTTGTCCAAAAGGTGCTTTTATGGGTTAACATGTTGTTATATAATGTTACCTGCAAATTATAGCCAAGGCTAATTCTGGCTTTTATATATGTTGGATTAATGTGCAACGCTTTCAGAAAGTCCTTCTGTGCTTGTTTGGTGGCTTTCTCATGACCATATTCCATGTAAGAATTTCCCCGTCCAACGTAAGCATCCAGAAAACAGGGATTAATTTTAAGAGCCCAGGTGAAGAAATCAACAGCTTCTTCAAACTCTTTATTTCTGAAAATAAATGAAAATATTGATCCTTTCTGGTGAATTTTCTAAGTGCTTTTCTATATATAATTTTTTTCTTTTTTATTGTTATGTTAATCACCATACATTACATCATTAGTTTTTGATGTAGTGTTCCATGATTCATTGTTTGTGCATAACACCCAATGCTCCATGCAGAACATGCCCTCTTTAATACCCATCACCAGGCTAACCCATCCTCCCACCCCCTGCCCTCTCGAACCCTCAGTTTGTTTTTCAGATAATTTATTCATGAAGATTTGCATTGACCCTTACAAAAAAAAAAACTTTTCATTTTTATTATCCATCATAGGAAGTAAGTTCATATAACCTAAGAAAGTCTGACAGGATCTTTGAAGATTTTGGTGAAAGGAAAAAGGGAGGTAAGAGCCATTTTTATAACAGAATATGTTGGGATGATATTTTAGAGTTCTTTTTTCAGAACTATAAATGTCTGAATGGCATTCCTGAACTTGTTTTTAACAGCTATCAGTGGCCAATACAGAAAAACATATGCTATTATTGATGAAATACGCTATTAAAACAGATTAAAATAAATATATTTATGTATTTAATATTTCCTTATACAATGAAAGGAACCAAATTTTTATCACACGGGAGGCCTTACTTCAGATCCTTTATAAAGGCAAACGCTTTTTGTGGACACCAGGAAAGGAGAAAAGAGAAAAGGTAAAATGCATTTGATTTATTAACTTGTGAATAGATGTGACCGAATGGTAACTCTGTCTCTCATCCTTAATTATTCTCTTGTGGTGGGGTGAGGGCTAGAGAACGAATCAGATATTTGTTCATGGGCAGAGAGGATCACTTTTCCATTTTATATGTGTATCTGATAACTATATTCAGTCTCAACAGACATGGAGAACATCTAGGATCTTTTCTAAAAACCAGAACAAGGGAGCTAACATTGAGTAACTGCTTACTTACCAGGTACTGTGCTAAATGCTTTACCTCTGCTATTTCACTCAGTCCTTCCAACAATTCCTAAGCTAGTTATAATTTTCTACATTTTATAGGTTAAAAGAAAATGGCTCAGAAAAAGTTTGCACACAGTAAATAACACAGTAAACGGCGTAATGAGGCTCAGCAGTGTCCATATCTAGGATTCAGACTCAGGTAAACCATAACTCCAAACTTCTCGCTTTTCCACAGTCATCTGTACCTCCCAGTCTTCACCTTTACCATACCTGCTGCAGTCGGCACACAAGATTTGATATCTCAACAGGGTAGTCAGAAGGAAGGAGTGAAGCTCAGACCTAAACCTGAATGTGCAGATTAATACTAATTTTTCAAAGTTGTTATGAGAAACAAATGAGCACACGTGAAAACCATTTAGCAAAGAAACTCTCAATAAAGATTATCATCTTCTTCCCATCCTCGCCATTACTTCTCAAAAAGGTTTCAAAATTTAATAAGATGCATCACTACTTTGCTAATTTTTCCTTTATAAAATACATGGAAACAAGGGAAACTGTTCTAGAGACTGTCATCTCCTAGATATTATGCAGGAATATCTCTTAAAGTAGTGTTTCCCAAACTTCAGCCCCTCCTTGGTGACAATTGCCCTATGTTCTACCTACGCTATCATTTACTGAATATTTTTCTCTAAGTCAAATCACTGTTTTACTTAACTCAATTTATTTCAAAAGACAACTTAATTTCAATCCCATAAATAGAAAATTAATATTTCATACCATAAACAGAAAGCAACCATAACAATAAACAACTATTGGAGTTGGAGACTACAGTAGTCTGCAGAAAACTGAACCTGAGGACTGGACTTCAATTTCTCGCAATGTGATTGAATATTTTTTAATGCCTAAGCCATGAAGAATAATTGAGGTGATTATGATATTTACTCCATGTTTTGGCAAACACTACCCAAAAGTGGGGCATCAAGTGTTCAGCCTGAAGATTGTGCAAGAATCCGCAGTGAATACCAGGAACGCTTGGCTTCTGATAATTCAAACAGGTGGAAAGTGAACATTCACATATACGAGGCAGTTTATCTACTAAGTTCTCTGTGGATTGTTACTAAGAAAATGCAGGTTTACTTCCCTCAGTAGCTTACAGTGAAATTGTGCTTCTCTCCTGATAACTGGCACTATTGGAGAGGTGAGAGTTTGCTAAATAAGGGTAATAAGGCCTGAGGTTGTGTTCTATTTACAGAGATCTTTTCCTCTGTACCTCTCAATCCCTTTCACCTATTTTCCCCTTTCCCCACCCCTGTCCTCGCTGGCAACCACCAACCTGTTCTCTGTATTGATGAGCCTGTTTCTGTTTTTGTTTGCTCATTTGTCTTGTTTTTTCAATTTCCACATTTAAGTGAAATCATACAGTATTTGCCTTTCTCTGATCTATTGCACTTAGCATAATACCCTCTAGGTCCATTATGTTGTTGCAAATGGCAAGATCTCATTCTTTTTTATGGCTGAGTAATTCCATTGTGTGCATGCACGGGCACACGCGCGCATGCTTGTGTGTGTGTGTGTGTGTGTGTGTGTGTGTGTGTGCCCTATCTTTATCCATTCATCTATCCAAGGGCACTTGTGTTATTTCCATATCTTGGCTATTATAAATAATGCCACAATAAACACACAGTTGCATAGATCTTTTCCAATTAGTGTTTTTGTTTTCTTTGGGTAAATTAATAGAATTACTGGATCATACGGTATTTCTATTTTTAATTTTTTAAGGACACTCCTTAATGTTTTCCACACTGGTTGCACCAATTTATATTCTCAACAGTGTACCACAAAGGTTCCCTTTTCTCCACATCCTCACCAACACTTGTTATTTCTTGTCTTTTTGGTACTAGCTATTCTGACTGGTGTGAGGTGATTTCTCCTTGTGGTTTTAATTTGCATTTCCCTGATGATCGGTGATGTTGAGCATCTTTTCATGTACCTGTTGCCATCTGTATGTTTTCTTTGGAAAAATGCCTATACAGGTTCTCTGCCCATTTTAATCTAATTATTTGGGGGGGGGGGGGTTGGTGTTGAGTTGTATAAATTCTTTATATATTTTAGATATTAACCCCTTATCAGATATATCATTTGCAAATATCTTATCCCATTCAATAGGTTGCTTTTCTTTTTGTTCATGGTTTCTTTTGCTGTGCAAAACTTTTTATTTTGGTGTAGTCCCAATAGTTTGTTTTTGCCTTTGTTTCCCTTGTCTGAGGAGACATATCCAAAAAAAAAAATGTCACTAAGGCTGGTGTCCAGGAGATTACTGCCTATGTTTTCTTTTGGGACTTTCATGGTTTCAGGTCTCACATTTAGCTTTTAATCCATTTGGAGTTCCTTTCTGTGTATGTGTAAGAAAGCGGTCCAGTTTCATTCTTCTGCATGTAGCTGTCTGGTTTTTCCAACAGCATTTATGAGAATCTGTCTCAAAAAGAGACTGTCTTTCCCCCCATTGTATATTCTTGCCTCTTTTGTAGTAGATCAATTGATCATACAAACATGAGTTTCTTTCTGGGTTCTCTATCCTGTTTCATTGATCTATGTGTCTATTTCTGTGCTAGTACCATACTGTTTTGATCACTACAGCTTTGTAGTATAGTTTGAAATCTGGGGCTGTGATACCTCCAGCTTTGTTCATCTTTCTCAAGGTTGCTTTGCATAACAAATTCTTTATCAAGAATAATTACACAGTAGTAATTCTGTATAAAATGCATTTAGCTGATAGGTTGTTGTGCTCAGTATTTCTATCTATGGGTAACAGCAAACTATTTACTTATGATGCATACCTATGGTGATTATGTAAACTGAACTTTCCACAGCAATCTCAGTTCTCTCATAGTTTTCTCATAAATCATTGAAATACTTCTAGTATATTAACATCCATTTGCATCATACACATTGCCCCACTCATACCCAGAAAGAAATTAAAAATCCTTTGTAAGAACATACACCAATATACGGTTTATAAAATACAATCTCACCTTTTGTATAAACTAACCAATTTTAAAAGAAAAAACGAAGCAATAAATTGAAGCTATTTTTCTATACCTATCTAGTTACCATCACTAAAGTTTTTTTGTTGTTGTTGTTGTTGTTTTTTAATTTTAGTTAACATACAGTGCAATATTGGTTTCTGGAGTAGAATTCAGTGGTTCCTCACTTCCATACAACACCCACCGCTCATCACAACAAGTGCCCTCCTTAATACCCATCACCCATCTAGCCCATCCCCCACCCACCTCCCTCCATCAAGCCTCACTTTGTTCTCTATCATAAGAGTCTCTTATGGTTTGTTTCTCTCTCTCCTTTTTTTCCCCCTTCCCATATGTTCATCTGGTTTGTTTCTTAAATTCCACATATGAGTGAGAGCATATGGTATTTGTCTTTCTCTGACTGACTTATTTTGCTTAGCATAATACACTCTAGCTCCATACATGTCATGCAAATGGCAAGATTTCATCTTTTTGATGGCTGAGTAATTGTATATTGTATAATTGTGTCCATTGTATATTTATATATACCCCCTCTTCTTTATCCATTCATCAGTTGATAGACAAATGGACTCTCTCCATAGTTTAGCTATTTTTGATAATGCTGCTATAAACATTGGGGTGCATGTACCCCTTCGAATCTGTATTTTTGTACCCTTAGGGTAAATACCTAGTTGTGCAATTGCTGGATCACAGGGTAGTTCTATTTTAACTTTTTGAGGAACTTCCATACTGTTCTCCAGAGTGGCTACACCAGTTTGCATTCCCACCAACAGTTCAAGAGGGTTCCCCTTTCTCTACATCCCTGCAAAATCTGTTGTTTCTTGTGTTGTTAATTTTAGCCATTCTGACCTGTGTGAGGTGGTGTCTTATTGTGGTTTTGATTTGTATTTCCCTGATGATGAGTGATGTTGAACATCTTCTCATGTGTCTGTTAACCATCTGGATGTCTTTTTTGGAAAAGCGTCTATTCATGTCTTCTGCCCATTTCTTGACTGGATTATTTTTTCTTTGGGTGTTGAGTTCGATAAGTTCTTTATAGATTTTGGATAGTAACCCTTTATCAGATATGTCATTTGCAAACATCTTCTCCCATTCCATAGGCTGCCTCTTAGTTTTGTTGATTGTTTCCTTTGCTGTGCAGAAGCTTTTTATCTTGATGACGTCCCAATAGTTCATTTTTGCTTTTTTGTTTCCCTTGCCTCCAGCGACATGTCTAGTAAGAAGTTGCTATGGCCAAGGTCAGAAAGGTTTCTGCCTGTGTTCTTCTCTAGGATTTTGATGGATTCTTGTCTCACATGTAGGTCTTTCCTCCATTTTGAATTTATTTTTGTGTATGGTATAAGAAAGTGGCCCAGTTTTATTCTTCTGCATGTTGCTGTCCAGTTTTCCTAATACCATTTGTTGAACAGACTGTCCTCTTTCCACTGGATATTCTTACCTGCTTTGTCCAGATTAGTTGACCATAGAGTTGTGGGACCATTTCTGGGTTATCTGTTCTGTTCCATTGATATATGTGTCTGTTTTTGTGCCTGTACCATACTGTCTTGATGACTACAGCTTTGTACTATAGCTTGAAATCAGGAATTGTGATGATTCCAGTTTTTTCTTTTTCAAAATTCCTTTGGCTATTTGGAATCTTTTGTGGTTCCAAACAAATTTTAGGATTGTTTGTTCTAGCTCTTTGAAAAATGTTGGTGGTATTTTGATAGGGATTGCATTAAATGTGTAGATTGCTTTGGGTAGTATAGGCATTTTAGCAATGTTTGTTCTTCCAATCCATGAGCACAGAATGCTTTTCCATTTCTTTGTGTCCTCTTCAATTTCTTCATAAGTGCTTTGTAGCTTTCAGAGTACAGATCTTTTACCTCTTTAGTTAGGTTTATTCCTAGGTATCTTATTGGTTTTGGTGCAATTGCAAATGGGATCAATTCCTTGATTCCTTTTTCTGCTGCTTTATTATTGGTGCATAGAAATGCAACTGATTTCTGTGCATTGATTTTATATCCTGCAACTTTGCTGAATTCATGTATGAGTTCTAGCAATTTTGGGGTGGATTCTTTTGGGTTTTCCACATAAAGTGTCATGTCATCTGCAGATCGTGAGAGTTTGACTTCTTCTTTGCCAATTTGAATGCCTTGTATTTCTTTTTGTTGTCTGATTGCTAAGGCTAGGACTTCTAGTACTATGTTGAACAGCAGCGGTGAGAGTGGGCATGCTGTCATGTTCCTGATCTTAGGAGGAAAGCTCTCAGTTTTTCCCCATTGAGAATGATATTCACTGTGGGCTTTTTATAGATGGCTTTTATGATATTGAGGTATATTCCCTCTATCCCTACACTGTGGAGAGTTTTAATCAAGAGAGGATGCTGTATTTTGTCAAATGCTTTTTCTGCATCAAGTGAGAAGATCATATGTCTTTTGTCCTTTCTTTTATTAATGTGATATATCACATTGATTGATTTACAAATGTTGAACCACCCTTGCAGCCCAGGAATAAGTTCCACTTGGTCATGGTGAATAATCCTTTTCATGTACTATTGGATCCTATTGGCTAGTATCCTGGTGAGTAAATTTTGGCATCCATCTTCATCAGGGATATTGGTCTGTAATTCTCCTTTTTGATGTGGTCTTTGTCTGGTTTTGGGATCAAGGTAATGCTGGCCTCATAGAATGAGTTTGGACGTTTTCCTTCCATTTCTATTTTTTGAAACAGCTTCAGAAGAATAGGTATTAACTCTTCTTTAAATGTTTGGTAGAATCCCCCTGGGAAGCCATCTGGCCCTGGACTCTTGTTTTTTGGGAGGTTTTTGATTACTGCTTCAATTTCCTTGCTCGTTATGGGTCTGTTCAGATTTTCAAACAGTTTGGTAGTTTATAAGTTTCCAAGAATGCATCCATTTCTTCCAGATTGCCTAATTTGTTGGCATATAGTTGTTCATAATATGTCCTTAAAATTGTTTGTATTTCCTTGGTGTTGGTCATGATCTCTCCTCTTTCATTCATGACTTTATTAATTTGGGTCCTTTCTCATTTCTTTTTGATAAGTCTGGCTAGGAGTTTATCGATCTTATTAATTCTTCCAAAGAATTCTTTCAGACCATGCTTTCGGTCCTGGGATTCTGCCCCACTTTGCCACCTGAACACCTTTAAGCCAGGCACATCCTCCATGGCAGTGGACTACTAAAAGTTCAGATTTTACACTCCATGGCTTCTAATACTTTGTGGTAGCCTCCGTAAGCAGGCTCCCTCCCCACCAATGTATCCAGAGCTATATCTCCCCCAAGTCAACTCCATGTCTCCTACCTTCCAAAGGTGGTCACTTTTATACTTGTAGACTTGCAGTTTTTGTTTTTGTAGACCGCTGATTGATTTCTTGGGTGTTTAGAATGACTTGATAACTATCGAGCTGTGTTCAAGGGAAGAGACAAGCTTAGGATCCCCCTACTCCTCTGCCATCTTAACTCTTTTATCAGCACTAAAGTTTAATGAGCACCTAATCCATTCAGACTAATTAAATAATTATTAAACCTTAAAGTTAGAAAGAGACTTTGAAAGACACCTAGCAAGCTCTTCAAAGCTGACAATGACTAAAAATCAAGCCCAGAGGAGGTGATATTGTCAAAACCAGAGACTTCCCAGCCCCCTGTACAAATAGAAGAAGAAAAAGAAAAGAAAGAAACAGATACCACTATAGAAATAGCAATCTCATTTTTTTGAATATGTATATATCACACAATATCCTAGATTGAAGCTCTTGTTTAATAATCACATGGCAGTTAAACAACAGAAGAATGTGGTAAAGTATCTATGTTGTATCAGGACACATATTCAGCAAGACATAAATTGTTAAGCATCAATTACAAATATACAAGTATATCAAATTAGTTTTTCTAAAATAAAATGTTTCTATAAATCTAAAATAATATGATCACTGAGGAAGGTGCATGATTTTCATCGCAGGGTCCATAACTATGGACCATGTGCTAAGTGTGGCAGCGAGACTACAGACACAAAGGCCCACTGCATTTTCCAAATTAATCACATACGTGACCAGATGTGCCCTACTGAGTTGTACAAACAAATCATAAATACCTCCCAAAACTAAAGAATGTGGCTTGCAGAGTCAAAGATTCAAAAATATTTTGTGCAAATATAAGAATAGTAAAATAGATATTCGGGGGTAAAAAGTGGATAGGACACATAACTCTGAGTAAATCAGGCTCTCCGTCTGTGGCATTTTTTTTTTTTTTCATCTAAAGGTGGCTTTCTCAAAGAGATCTAAAAATTAACTCTACCATAACACTCTTAGTGACCAAACTGGACAAGGAGTAGGATATTCAGCCTAAGGAATGTTGTTTCCTAGCAACCACAAGAGCGAGAGCCAGAGATATACAAAGGCATACTTCAAAAGTCTGCAACCCCATGAGTTCAAAGATCAAAGTCCTAAAATTTAAAGATTTATTCCTTTTTTTGAATTTTCTAAATGGGAGAATTTTTACTTTCCCCACTATAAGACATCAATAATGAATCTCAGTACTTAGAAACCAAGCTGCTGTGGTATAAGTATGTTATAGCTTACCTTGAAAAGCAAAAATACTTTTCCTGAACTAAATATAACCAATCACCAAACATTCCTTACTGTTAAATTCAGTAAAACTCAAAACACATGGAATTGGGATTGTGAGTTATCAGGGCTTTACTGTTGATTTAAATTCTACTTTTATTAAAGGACAATAGAGATTCCAGTCGGCTGATGGAAGTTGGGTTATTTGGAATTGCAAAGCAGTATCAGCTTAAGGAGGCTCTGCCATACAGACCCAGTGATTACATTTCATAAAAGAGATCAGGAACTGACACAGAGAGAACTTTATTGTCTCTAATAGTTGCTAAACATAGGAATGAGGTTGAGGGAAATTTTGCCGTCTTTTTTTTTTTTTTTAATTTTAAGAGAATACAATGACCTCAGACATTTTTGGTCTGCACTCTCCCACCAAAACAAACATGTCAGTCATCATTATTCCATCTCTTTTTAAGAATGACAATTACCTAAAGAGATGAATTGTACAAAGGTTCCTGGATTAACATAGACAACAGTGTGACTATGTTTTGCTTTCTATATAAAATTAGATGTCTGAGACCAGTTTAGGTTTTTTACCTCAATGACACCTTTCACAAGTACCAGTTATTATATTACTATGTTCATAAAATAAAAAGTCTGACTCTCATAGGAAAATGTAGCTATGTCCTAAAAGGGAAAAAAAGAATGCTTATTTCCTAAATAATTCAAACTATGTACTATTCTCTAAATTTGATGTTTACACAGCCTAGCCTACATAATTTATGAACATCCAAATTTCTCCTCCTATTAATTGCTGTTGTTTCATGAAAAATAATGCTGTAAACTATTACTTAATCAAACATATCTTATCCTACCTTAAAATCTTCATGTGCTGAATCTCTATGCTTTTAAAAGCAAAATAACCAGAAATTAATTTTAGATGCCAAATGTATATATAGAAACGTAAACCCTATAGTTAACAAAATCTATCTACTCTAATATTATCTGAGTAAATTTTAAACTGATCGTCATCTGTACCTGAGCCTATTCTTTTCTCCGCTTCTAAAACTTACTTTTCTTTCTTTTTTAAGTAGGCTTCACACCCAGCTGGGCGTGGAGCCCAACACAGGGCTCAAACTCACAACCCTGAGATCAAGGGTCAGGATACTTAATTGACTGAGCCACCAGATGCCCCATTACTTATTTTTATAATAACCCCAGAAACAGGTAATAATATTTTAAGTAATATGTTTTTTGTAGATTTTATTGTATTTTGTGGATATTTACTGGTACTGTTGTAATTAGTTTTAGATTTAGAACTATGTTTTCTAAATGCAAAATTTTCTTGAAAATATATTATGTTTTGAAATCACTCTCTCTTCCAGGAAACAGGCTTTTTAAAAGTTAGTTCCATTTTATGAACAAAATTAATGAATTTGATTTTGTTCTTAGCTGTTTCAAGCTATGCATGATTTTATTCTCTATATTACCAAGGACCTTTCCAGTAAATGGGCTTGTATCAAATGGGTACCCCAATGCCATGATGCAGGTATTTTCTTGAATATTTAATGACACATTCAGGTGTGCTCCCCACTTCTTTACAGGGAATCTTTGTGTCTCTCCCCATTTTTGTACTCTGTTAGTTCCACAACATTTTCCTCTGTTTCTTCTATTCTTCTATCATTATAAATGTGATGGTTCTACCCGCTCTCACATCAACATAAATTGCACTCCATACCTGTGATGGCACATGGCAGTGGCTTGACAAAGGCTCACATTAGTCTTGCTTATCAGTGCAGCTTGTTTAAAATCCTGAAAGAGTTTTATAAGTTTTTGTTAATTTTGCAACATCATCTTTTGTGCTTTCTTAAACTTCCTTCTAACTTTGATTCTATCATGAATATATTTAACACAAGCATTAAAATATACATCTTCCTAAGACTTTATTTTTCCTTTTAGTATCACAGCTAGTGAGAATGCATGGAGCATAGCTGAAAACTCACTCAGAATCTTATGCTACTGGTCTCCCCTCTTCTTGTGGCTTTGCCTTGCTCTGTGTAATGAGATATTTCATTTGCTTTCATTTTATTGTTTTTTCCCCAGCACACACCACCAGAGACTTCCGCATCTAGATAGAAATGGAAATTCAGGGGCACCTGGGTGGCTCAGATGTTAAGTGTCTGCCTTCAGCTCAGGTCATGATCCCGGAGTCCTGGGATCGAGGCCCATATCGGGCTCCCCGGTCCGCGGGAAGCCTGCTTCTCCCCCTCCCACTCTCCCTGCTTGTGTTCCCTCTCTCACTGTGTCTCTCTCTGTCAAATAAACAAAACCTTTAAAAAAAAAAAAAAAAAGAAAGAAATGGAAATTCACTTGGAGAGAAGCTTTGACATTACATGTCATAGGACACATAGGTACCTAGGCCCAGGGAAAGTGTATAACTGGGCCTTTCAGTGTGGATTAGCTAAGGCTGCTCCTACCTTTGGAGTCCACACTTCTGGGAAGTGTGTTGTTTTGTCCAGGGATCCTAGAAGCTCCTGAGAGAGAACAATGTAGACTCTAACCCCAAGATTTTGAGTTAGAGAAGTCAACTAAGATAGACCGGAATGGCCCAGGGGAAGAGGTTGTTAAGAGAATTACAAGTGCTAAGCCTGCAAAATGTCCTGACTTTGTGGCCCTAAGACTCACTGTCCTCCCTTAGGCACTGGAGAGGAGCCAACCTTCATAGATGGTCTCCCTCTCCTTCTCCTTCTCCCTTCCCCTTTCCTTCTCTTCTCCCCTCTTTCTTCCACAAACCTTCCCAGGCTGTGCCACAGGGAGGAAGCTGGCTCTCTTGTGGGGGTAGAATGAGTTTTCTGCAAATACTGGCTGGAAGAGGGAGCAGTAGGGTCAAATGAGCACCCTGGGATCCTACTGGGGGAGAAAGGTATTAGTCACATAGACCAATCTGTGAATGCAGACTCCCCATTTAGATTCCTAGAATATATTTTGATATTAAATGGAAATATTTGGGAGAAAATAAGAAAGTTATTGTCTACTCAAATACAATCTAATCAGATATGCTGCCAGCTAACTCCCCTAAAAGGATTGTTTAGCTAAAATAGAAGCAAATTTACAAGTGTGAGATTTGTTACAAACATTCTTATTAATTTGAAGAGTTGTGGGAAGTGACCACAAACTTAAAAGATTGAGAATACCAAGTTTAATTTTGTAATCAGATACAATTTACAAATGTCAACTTGACTTTATATACACAACCATTATTATCCTATATGGTAATTAGGCCTTAATTATCAGCAATAGATATAAATGATGACTTAGCATTACTTAGAATAAAGCTAACAGAATTTTTATGATTTTTCTTATCTGCATGAATCTTTTCTGATATAGAGATCCTAAATAACAAACCACACGCAGTCACTCATATACAAAGCAAAATCCCAACTCCCATTCCCTCCACTGATGGATTTATTTGTACAGAACTTCACCCACACTGTCTCACTTTCTGTGTCAGAGAGTGGGCTCTTGACTTTATTCCTTCCTGTCTCCTCTGGAAACTTGCTCCATCATAGTCCTGCTGCTTTCTGTATCTTTAATCGTTGGCTTACTGCTCTGCCCTAATGTGCCTTCCCTCAATCCTCCCTCCCCAAAAACTACACATGGCCTTGTCATTCTAGTTCTTGTCATTACCAATCTCCTTGAAAGTATGGTCAACACTCACAGCGGCCATGTCCCCATAACCCCTCAACTCATTATTCTTGTTTAATAAGGCCAATTTTATTTTATAATTTGTAAACTGCCTCTGAAGGCATTTGTTGTCTATTTTTATTCTTATCCAAAGTAACCCTTATATACAATGCATAGGATCTAATAAAACTAGAAAATGTGCAAAGCTTATAGTGACCCCCCACCTCCCTTCTTGCTCCCCCTCTCCTTACCCAAGTCCACTCCCCAAGGATAATTGTTTTTACAGCTTGCTGGGTTTTGTTCTGCTATTTACCTTCAAATTTCTAAATAACATGAGTATTGTATCATGTTTGACTTCTGACATAGGCTAATATTTAGCTATCTTACACCATCACTCCATGTACTTCCTCTTTTGCCACCATCCCATACACCTATGGCAATGCATTTGTTTGTTTTAGTCTCTGTTTCACTTCCCTCAAGTGTAGGATCCTTGGCTGCCCATTCATTTTTAAGTTTGAGGTATTAAAATCTTGAGTGGTAGTTTTTGGTGCCCTCAACAGCTCTTCTCCACTATCTTTAACTTTGTGGAATTAATACCTTTTTATTCCTTTACTGTTTTCCTGGTAGGTTTTCAAGAGGACAAAGAGATAAATAAATGTTCTCAATCCAACCAGCTTAACCATTAACTTCCTAAACAATGTCAGTCTAAATGTTGCATTCTAGTTCCTGGTCAACGTGTTCCTATGAAGGTAGGACATACAACTTTCAATTAACTAATGGGTTTTCAGTATTTCTCCTACTTAACCACACTATTTATCAATCACTCCCACTAAAAAAATTTCCCTAGATAGGTTTTAAGACTCTGCTTTCCTTGGTTGTTTATCCTAGCCCTCTTATTATTAAGTCTTACATTCTTTCACTGGTTCTTCCTCAACCTGCATCTTTTTTTTTTAATTTAATGCTTCAAATTAGTATTTTTTACTTTACATTGAGAAAAAAATCTTTTTTTAATTTTTAATTAGTGTTTGTAGGGCATGCTTTTTTTCTTAGCCTTTTACTTTTATCTATCTATATCATTATATTTAAAGTATATTTCCTACAGCCAGAATATAGCTAGGGCTTTTTTTTTTTTTTAAGATTTATTTATTTATTTGAGAGAGAGGGATGTGGGGAGGGGTAGAGGGAGAGGGAGAGAGAGTCTTAAGCAGACTCCACGCTAAGCGTGGAACCTGACTCGGGGCTCAATTTCACAACCCTGAGATCAAGACCTGAGCTGAAACCAAGTCAAACACAACTGTGCTACTCAGGCGCCCCTATAGTTAGGGCTTTTTAAAAATTCCAATCTGACCTCCTCATTATTTTAATTGGTATATTTTGACCATTTCTATTTAATGTAAATACTAATAGGGTTAGATTTAGGTCTAAATTTTATTTTTTGTTTTCTGCTGGTTTCCTCTGTTTTCCCTTTCCAGACTTATTTTGAGTTATTTTTATTTTTTTAAAAAATTCCATTTTAATCAATCTATGGTCTTTTTGACTAAGGAGGCCACATTTGGGCAGAAATCTGAAAGGAAAGGAGGGTATGGACCACACACAGATCAGTGGGAAGAGTGTTCTATGCTTAGGGAATAGCTTGAATGAGGACTCTGAGGCAGGAAGAGAGCCTGGCATTTCCAAGGAATAGCAAAAGGCCAGAGTGGGGTGACCTGAGTGAAGAAAAGAAGAACATTTGACAATGAAGGCAGATCAGTGGACAACAGTCAGATCATGTAGGGTCTTGGCTGGCATAGTCAAGAATTCAGATTTTATTCTAGATGTTACGGGAAGCCAATGGAAGGTTTTAAGCAAAGGAATAACTCGATCCTCTTTATGTTTTTAAGAGGTCTCCCTGGCTGCTGTGTAAAGAACAGCATGCAGAGGAACAAGAGCAAATGCAGAGAGGCCAGTTAAGAAGGTACTACAGTAGTCCCAGCGAGAGGTGGTTGAGGCTTGAATTAGGAGGATAGCAGTGGCAAAAATGAGAAGTGATGAATTCAAAATATGCTTTGATGGTAGAGCTGACTGGACTTGCTCGTGATTTAGATGTGGGGTAAAGAAAGGGAAGGGTTAATAATGATTCCCACTAGACCATGAGCTCCTCTGTCTTAGTGATCTCCATGACTTTATGGCCAATGCCAGGTACTTGCCTGTGAGAAAGAACATAGGATTTGGAATCAAGAAAGATCTGAGTTCAAATCTTGCCCCACTACTTCCTAGCTGAAAGATTTTGTTAAGTACTAAATGGTATTTACTTGTTAGATAACACAGGCCCTGTATTTAATTCTCCAACAGCTGAGGTCTTTTGCTCCCAACCCCCATTTTCCTCACTTGTTCCACCCCAACACTGTGGCCCAGAGTTCCATAGCTTACTTGCCTACTCCAAACAAAGTTCTTTAGCTTCTCCTACCTGAGGGAATTCTGAATGGTATAACAACACCAAAAGCTAAAGGAGTTCAACTCTTGAAATCACATTTCATCACAGTGTAAGTTGCCTAGAATAAGATTTGTCAGACACTTCCTTAATAATAAGTATTTCTGTGGGGGCAGAATCTCAAAAGATAACTCCAGGGCACAGAAAAATAATAAAAGCCATCTCTAAAGGTGAAAAAAATGAGGGAACACTCACTACATAATATTCTGTCATCATTCCTCAGAAACACAAAAGCAAAACTACCATTATTTAACTGCATACTTGAAATTGCTATTTGATTTTTGCTTCATATTTCTTAATCTTAATTCCAAAATTAACTTAAAATAGATGATACAAATAAGATAAAAATGAGAATGGTGAATTTTGTTTAATTTTAATTAATAACAATTAATTACTAAAATACATTTTAAACAACCTGTTTTTCTTTTGATACACTGAAGATGCTATTTTATTGCAATTCTGAGTGTCTGTTTCCACTAACTTAAAAGTCTATTCCCAGTAGCCTATTTTGAGCAGCCATTTTCTGCCCTATGCAAAACAAACAGATTTATTTTGATATATTTTCAATGGGGAATGAGGAAAATTTTGAATGAGGAAAAATTAGCACTGAGCAGCAAAATAAATCATTACACAAATCATTTATTTACCAAATAATTGAGTTTTATGTGTAGCTAAGATACTCCCTGGGAGAAGGTGGGTGTATTGACATTTCATCAAATCAGAAACACTTTTTTATACATTAGCTGTAATCAAAACAAAGTAAAAATACACATTTTTTGGCAAAGATTCTATTATCCATTCAAAGTACTTCAATACAATTCTTGCTAAGGTTGTTACTGCTCATTAATACGGCCATTTGATACCAAGAAAAAATGGTTCACTAGTTTTCTGAAAAGAATGTGCAAAATCAAGTGGGTTCATTTTTACAAGTAAACAGGAAGGTTTACCTCCAATGCGAAACTATACTGGTCTAGCTCTACATAGATGAGTCCACGATTAATGAAAGTGTTTAAGGTCACAGTTTCTCCAGCATCAAGAAGAAGCACAATTCCATAATCTATTAATGCCTGAAAACAAAATAATCACTTACAACCTAGATTTAACTCTTTAGAGCCTTACCACATTGACTATGAACAAATGTGTTTATGACCAAACTAGGACCTCACATGGATTCTTTAATTTGACTTACGTTTATGACCAAACATAATCATTCAGATTTAAAGGGTCCCATTAACTAAATATTACAAACACTATTATGTTTTAATAAATGGTCCACACTGTGCTCACCTTTCACATGTTATCTTTGGATCATCCTAAGCATTTTTATTGTATATGGTTTGGAAGGGGAGGGATGCAATACCCTTCCCCCACTCAGTAGTTTCACCAAATGACTGTTGACATTAAAGCAGAGCACTTGCTACCTTTTAAAATTTAATTTCTTTTTAGTGTTTTATTATTTTTACCACTGAAACCCTGAAACCTAAGTTTTATGGAGGCAGAGCTTATCTATTTTGTTCACCATTGTAAAGCAAATAACTAGCTCAGTGCCTGCCTATAATAGGCAGTAGATAAATTTTTGTTGAATGAATAAATCATGAGTCAATTAAAATGAATTTTAATACACTAACAAATAAGCACTCGTTGGAAAATTACTTCAAAATATTTTGAGGGGCGCCTGGGTGGCTCAGTCGTTGAGCGTCTGCCTTCGGCTCAGGTCATGATCCCAGGGTCCTGGGATCCAGCCCCACATCGGGCTCCCTGCTCAACGGGAAGCCTGCTTCTCCCTCTCCCACTCCCCCTGCTTGTGTTCCCTCTCTCGCTGTGTCTCTGTCAAATGGATAAAATCTTAAAAAAAAAAAAAAAACTAGAATGTTTGCAATTTTCCTGTCACAGAATCCCAGAATGTAAAACTGTAAGATGCCTTAGAGATCTACTAAGCAGCTGAATATGTGACTCAAGAGGAAACAAAAGGTGGGAAATGAGATGTCGTGAAGGTCAATGAGCCGGATTTGGATCATGTCTCTGTTATTATTACTACCTCTTCAATCTTGGGGAAATTACTTAACACTAAGCCTCAGTTTCCTCATCTATAAAATTGGAATATTAATAACTTATCATATTGTTGTAAAAGTCCACTTAAAAATATTTTGATTGTATGTTGGTAAAGCATTTAGCTCAGTGCTTGTCACCCAATAAGCCCTAAGTAAGTGGTAACTGTTATTTATATTAAAATGAGGTGGTAGGAAGCAGAATTCACCTTTTCTTAATTTTTTATGAAAGCATATCTTGGAAGAATGCCTAAGTGCATTTTCTGCACAAAGGGACTTGGGTTTTCTCACTCCAGTGATGGCAGGAATGCTGAGAAACAGGTGGAGGGAGACAAAAAGGGAGGAGGTGACACTGTTAAATGACATCCGGTCCACATGCTGGAGGTCAACTGGTTTTACAAAGCCACATAAAGACTGTTAACCAGAAGCAAACAAACCTGTGAACACCAATACAGGTTTCTACTTTCTGTGACTTGGATGTGTTTCTAACTTCTCCCTGCTTCCATTTCCTCCTCTGTAAAGTTACTCAGTTGGAGGAAATGTGTTGAGTACCTGGCAGCTCTAAAATAATCAATATGTTATTATTCTAGTTAGATCTCTAGGTAGTTTTTCATTTTCTCTATTCATAGAACACTGATTCTGCTATACATCAGAGATAACAAAAATGGGAGTTCCCTGCCCCCACCCAGTCCATTGTTTGTGGCTTCAGAGTTACCCGGAAAAGGCAGGAATGGGGTGGGTAGGGAGCCATCAAAGACACCTGCTGTGCAGGTTACTTGATAAATGATCCTTTAATTAGCTCTTAGAATCTTAACAACTCCTTTGTTAAAAATTAGTTATTCATTTGTCAACATTTCTGGAGGAAACTTGATAGACTGGCTACCAGGAATTCTACAGTCTCTTAGGTAGAAACAATGGTTCTCAACTTCTTCCCTTCCACAGCAAATATGTTTCTAAATCTCCAACTGTTTTAAACAGACTTCACTGTCCAAATTTCAAGGAGATTGGAGGAGTGTGTCCACAGAGAACAGCAGGAATGCAATGTAGTATCTTAGGAGAAAGCTTCATTGACTATGGAAGTAGAGAGAAATAAGAAGGGAAGACAAGCAGACGACAGAGGAAGAGAAGCAAGAGGATGGGACAGAACACTGAGAGACCGAGACCAGCTGACCAGCGAGGAATCTTGACTGGAAAGGGACCAAATCTACAAGGGTAGGGAAGAGAAGGGTAAGATTAGAAAACAGAAAAGAGGGTTTGCACAGGTAGAAGGTGGATCAGGACAAGTAGAGAAAAAGATTTACTGCAGCCATCAGTTGGGGCTTCAAAAGACACAGGCAACACTCGTCGCTGGTCTGGGAGCTGGAAACCATCATGGAAAACTCCCTGCTGTGTCTGTGGTCTGAGCGCTCTACAAAAAAGTCCCTGGACAAACTGTTCTAGCTAATGTTGAGATTTTGAAGCAACGATATTGCTAGTGATCACTGCTTAAAAATTCTCCAAGCAGTATATCAGTAGAAACATTCACTCAAATGAGAATTGTGTAATATATTTTAATTTATAAATGCCCTTAAATGCTTATAAGAGCATTGTAAAATTAATTTTCATGTGACATTGCAAAGATTGTATAAAAATATTTGCTGAGGACCAATAAAACATTAAATATTCTTTGAAATGGTTCTTTGGTTTCTCAAGTTTGTTGTGTGTGTTTGTGTGTGTGTGTGTGTGTGTGTGTATTTCCACAGGAATTACTTTTCAAAATTATATAACAGAAATAAGAAAATGCTTTACACATGCTTTAAATGTGTTTATAAATGCATACACTAACGTGTAGTTTAGTAAAATGGTCATCTTACCATTCGAAGTTCATTTATCTTGGTGTAACATAATGCTCTGTTATAAAATGCTACATAACTGTTTTTGTCCATATTGATAGATGTAGTTAAATCTGTAATCGCTAGCTTATAAGTCTACAAAGAAAAAAATAATTAGATAAGAAGGGTTAATCATAATGGACTGAAATTTAATTGCAAAATATATTCTTGATTCTATCAGAATTTTTGGAACACTCATTTACCTATTCTGTGCATCATCTGGGAAATTAAGACAATTAAGTTAATCTTTCACAGAGTTAATTAAGATCTCTTGGTAGGAATTATTATAATAATGTTTCTCCTACCTGCAAATAAAATTCAATATATAATTATATATATAATTTAGATGATTATCTTATTGCCAATATTGCTAATTAAGAAATAAGCCACATTGGCCAAAACTTGCTTGCTTCTGTCACTCATACTGTTGTGTAACATAATGGTCATGTTTTCTACCCATGTTCTCTTTCACTTCTTCTTTGATGCTTCTCTGATACCTAGATCATTCAGTACATGGAATTGGCATGTAATACAAGGTCTAACCTTTGTTTTAAGGCATTATTTGCCATATATTTCACATGAAATAGTTACAAAGAAAGGTCAGAAAAGAAAAGTAGGGAGAAACAAAGTATTCCATGAAGTATCAGATATCAATGGTGCTGCTCACACCATTTGAGCCAGTAATTTCTGTTTAGGAATCAATCATAAACTCAAGCAATGACTTTATTCTCAGTGTGTGTAACTGTATTATTTAAGATAGTAAAAGAGTAAAACATTTAACACAACCCAAATGTCCAACAATAAAAATATACTATGGTAGAATATTATTTGGTCATTAAAAATAGTATCTTCAAAGATTGTGAGAAGAAAGGCACAACAAATTTATAAGTAGCATAATCCCAATTTTGGAAAATATATATCATATTTTCAGGGAAAGAAAAGACTAAATGTAAATAAACCAAAATGCTCTCAGGAATTGTCATTTGATGGTGGGGATAATAGGTGATTTTAATCTTCTCCTTTATTCCCCTATGTATTTTCCAAATCCTTTGCAATGAATATACACTACTTTCTTAATAAGATAAATAGTAAGTGCTATTTAAAATATAAATATCAAAAATAAATAGCACTATTTTGTGCAAAATTATGAATTGAAATCCCTTTGAAGTACTGTGAAAATATAAAGTGTTCTATGCAATTCTGCCCTTTGTACCACGGTGATTCTCCTCTCATGGAGAAAAAAAGGAAACAAGTCACAACTTGGCATCTGAGCATCTGCCCACTCTAAAATCTCAGTTAACAAGGCAAGAAACAGCCCTACCTTGTTGTAGTATTTCAGAACTCCTCTGTAGATATAGGCACGCACACTCTGAGGATAAATTTTGATGGCCTCATTACAATTCAAGATTGCTTTGGAGTATCTGCCTTTCAAACCATAGAAGGCTACTCGGCTTAAGTATGCCTTTTCAGAAAAAGAGCAGAGGAAAGTAGGAATGGATATTTTAGTAAAAGCATCAATTCTCCCAAAATATATTGTAGTTTGAACAAATCCATGCCATCCAAAGATGGTATAAAATATAGTCTTTTTTCCCACTCTCTTGTATTAGAAAATATTTCAAACAGGTGCCTGGATGTCTCAGTCAGTTGAGCATCTGACTCGGTTTCAGCTCAGGTCATGATCTCAGGCAGGGTAGTGGGACCAAACCCCATGTAGGTTCCATGCTCAGTGGGGAGTCTGCTTGAGATTCTCTCTCTCTCTCCCTTTCCCTCTGCCCCTCCTCCTACTCATGCACACACTCTCTCTCTCAAATAAAAAAATAAATCTTTTTTTAAAAAAAGAAAATATTTTGAATATATAGAATAATTGAAAAAATAGTATAATGAACATCCATACGACTACCATCTGGATTCAACAATTATTATTTTACAATATTTGTTGTATCTATTTTTTCTGAACCATTGGAAAATTAAGTTGTAGACATCATAATACTTTGCTCCCAGGTTTTCCATTATGCAAACATTCTCCTACATAAGCACACTACCATTATATATCTAAGAAAATTAATAGTATTCTCTAAAATCATCTAATATTTAGTATATTTAAATTTCATAGGCTTTTAAAATCAGGATCCAATCAAGCTTCACCTATTGAATTTTGTATTATCTCTACAGTCTCTTAAGAGGCAGGAATAAATGTGATAGCTAAAATCGAAGTAAATAAAATTAATAAGTTATATAAAATTATAATTGTTAATAGGTACAATAAAATATTAACAATATTTATAAACATCACAATTCACGAAGCACTTTTACATAAAGTATCACTGTTGGAAACAAAATTTTTAGTTCAAGGGGAAATACAGATATACAAATTATCAAAACACAGCTGAAAAGTAGGTATAAGTAACCGATTCTTGCTAACTAATAACAATGACATATAAAGATTTAATAGTTTTAACAAATTTGACACACTCTCCAAATCACTGAAATTGTTCATTTAAATACCTGGTAATGTTTTGGATTGAGGGTAATGGCACGATTAAAATCCAGGACCGAACTATCCTTGTGGAGTTTTACTTTACAAAGCCCACGTTGATAAAAGCCTTCTGCAAAATCAGGATTTGCTTTCACAGCTTTTGTAAAACAATCAAAAGCCTAGAAGAGTATTTTGTTAAGTAATGAGTAGAATATAGTAAGTAGAATATATTAGTGAGTAGAGTATATTAATTTAAAATGTTAATAAATTATAGTGTGTAATGATTGTTGAAAAGTTTTCACTTATTTTTGGTCATTTTAAATACATTTTTCCTAGTGAACTTTGTGAAGAAAATAAAAGTAATATAAGCAAGTCAGGTTTACTACTATAATTTATAGGTCCATTTAATCCCAGACTAATGTCAACATAATCCATGTTGTTAGATAACAGTACTTTTAGAGGTATAATTTTAACTGTTATTCTTCATACTGTTTTTATTCAAAGAAAGTACAACCTGTACATTTATTTTTCATGAGGGCCCAAGATACATAGTTATGAAATTTCTTAACAATGGAACTCAAATTTTTCCCAACATTGTAAAGCAAAGGTTGGCTTGCTCTGGTGTCCAAAAGGGCTAAAAACACAGAAAAGATTTATAATTAACCTTACATTTATCGGGATTTCCTAATGGAACAACTAATCAAGTGCAACTCTTTTTCAAGTTTGTGGAGATGCAAGACCCTACGAATACAAAGCCTGGAATGGTGTGCGTGTTCATGCTGGCGTGTGTCTGTGTCTATATGTCTGTGTGTAGAGAGATTAAATTATGAAATATCCAGTATTAACCATTATAAAATAGTAATTATTTTATTTATCACATCATTGACAATTTTAAAATGGAGTCTTCTTGAGATTCTCTCTCTCCCTGTCCCTCTGCCCCTCCCCTGCTCACTCTCTCTCTAAATAAATAAATAAAATCTTTAAAAAAAATAAAAAATAAAGTGCCTATAATTTAATAAGTAGGGTCATGCTAATGTGATTAAAATATTCTGCTATAATAATTTCTTACAGTTAGATTTATTGTTGTGGTAGGAAACAGACATTAGTCTTTGGAATACTGTTGACAAACAAGCCTCAGATAAAATGTGTTGAATAAATAAAACAATAGAGTAGGCATCACAGAGTGCACACTGATTGTAATACGCCAACCTCTATAAGAAATTTGGTCTAGTCACTCACTATATAGGTCAGAAACAGAATTGAATGCAAGCAATCAATTTCTAAAATCACAAATAATCTATGCTCCTAAATGCACAAAGTACCATTTGTACGTTGCCTTCCTCCATGTAACAAAGACCCAAGTTATACAGACAGTCTGCCGAAGCTGCTATAGCATTTGGTCCTTTATCAGAATGAGAAAAGATATCCAACGCCTTTTTAAACATTTTCACAGCTTCCTAGAATGGTTTTTAAAAAAAGACAGAAGAGAATGTTTCTTTCTAGTATTTATTTAACATGATGAACATGACACCTTAAACGTTAAAGAGAATCCTGAGCACACAGCCTGACTCTCATTTCACCCTAGGTACACAGGCCTGGTAAAGACACAGGCCTTGTCACTGCACTGCCAGAAGAGGACCCAGGAGGAGAATCTGCCGGCAGGGAATCCCACCAAGGTGCCTCTCCTACAATCCGCTACTTAAGCAGGTTTATACACGTGCACTTTTGAAACTATAATTTCTAAATTCTAAAGGTTATTTCCTTGTGGTCTAAAATCAACTTAAATTTATAGACTAGTTTATGATCAATTTTTTAGCAATTTTCCTGGAAGAAATACTGGACAGCTATTAGATGGTAAGGGATTTCCAATGATAATATCTGATGTGGTTTTAATCAACCTTTATTTTGTCCTACTGTGCTCTTAATGGGATTCCACTGGCACCAGGAAATAAACTAATATCAAAAATCACCCATTTACGTGCACCCCGATGTTTATAGCAGCAATGTCCACAATAGCCAAACTGTGGAAAGAGCCAAGATGTCCATCGACAGATGAATGGATAAAGAAGATTTCGTATATATATATACAATGGAATATTATGCAGCCATCAAAAGGAATGAGATTCGTTGCCATTTGCAATGACGTGGATGGAACTGGAGGGTATTATGCTGAGCGAAATAAGTCAAACAGAGAAAGACATGTATCATATGACTTCACTGATATGAGAAATTCTTAATCTCAGGAAACAAACTGAGGGTTGCTGGAGTGGGGGGTGGGGTGGGAGGAATGGGGTGAATGGATGATAGACACTGGGGAGGGGATGTGCTCTAGTAAGTGCTGTGAATTGTGCAAGACTGTTGAATCTCAGATCTGTACCTCTGAAACAAATAATGCAATATATGTTAAGGAAAAAAAGAAGAAGAAGATAGCAGGAGGGGAAGAATGAAGGGGGGGAACTCGGAGGGGGAGATGAACCATGAGAGACGATGGACTCTGAAAAACAAACTGAGGGTTCTAGAGGGGAGGGGGGTGGGAGGATGGGTTAGTCTGGTGATGGGTATTAAAGAGGGCACATTCTGCATGGAGCACTGGGTTGTTATGCACAAACAATGAATCATGGAGCACTACATCTAAAACTAATGATGTAATATATGGTGATTAACATAACAATAAAAATTTTTTTTAAAAATCACCCATTTAAACTATTTAGTCAAAATAGTTGAAATTCATTAATGAAAAAAATATTCAATTTTCCCAATAGAAATGACTTTTTATAGTAAACTAATAGATGTATTTATCTATATGGTTACATAAATATTTGTGACTCTTTAGCCCATTTCCTTAATCATATTAAATTACTAAAGACGCCATGAGATTTAGCATGGATATGCTAAGTGTCCTCTGTGCCCTCCACTTAGCTTTTACTTCTTCTATTTACAGCCCACCTCAATGTCCACCATTCCATCCTCACTCTCAGCACACGACCTTGCCATAGAAAAAAGACATCACCTTCTTTCTCCATTTCCCTCCTTTTTATTTTTCAATATATCTATATCTCTTCATTTCCATCTTTTTTTCTCTCCTGTCTTTGAATGGTTTCCTTTCTTCTCCTTTTCAGAGCTAATTCCTCAAGCTGTGTCCTTGACCCCAACTCCTTCTGCCCTGCATGAACACAAGTTATTTCCTTCCTCTTCTGGATTACTGCCCCTTCACTATCTCTTTGAGTCCATAGAGTCTTCCATCCCATTTAAATTAAAGTGAACACATCTTCACTTCCTCCTGCTTCCTCTCGTAGCTGATGTTCTACCTGTTGCTTCTTAATGACTCTAAAAAAGACCCCTGGGGAAGCTCTGGAGGGGCTTAAGATAAAGCATATTTACATTCTAAATAGAGTACTGCCACTGTTGTGTGGATAAAAGCTTGGAAGAGAGCAACATGGTTGCTATCATTCTAGCAAAATAAAAATATGCTTTGGACTGGGATAATGACCATAGAAATAGAGAAAGGAAGTAGGATTGAGAGATATTTAGAAAGAACCAAGAGAACATCACTATTGATTGGATAGAAGAGGGCAATCAAAGATAACCCCAGGTTTGTTTCTACAGGCAATGGGTAGGGGCAGAGGAGGTTAAAGTAAGTATATGAGTATTCCAAAAAAGAAATTCAACATCATAAAGGTGTCAGTTTTCCCTAAAATAACCTAGAGATTGAATATAATTCAATCAAAATTCTGACAGAGTTTTTAACAGATCTTGACAAGCTGAATTTAAAATGTATATAGAAGAATAAAGGCCCAAGAATAAGCAGGAATTTTCTAGAGAAGAATATAGTGTAGGGACTAGCTCTACCAGATATCAAGAATTACAATTAAACTATAATAATTAACTATCATAATAATTAAGACATTGTAGGGGCACCTGGATGGTTCAGTCAGTTGAGTATCCTACTCTTGATTTCAGCTCAGGTCATTATCTCGGGATCATGAGCCTGCAATGGGCTCCATGCTCAGCAGGGAGTCTGCTTGAGATTCTCTCTCTCTCTCCCTCTGCTCCTCCTCCCCCTGCTCTCTCTCTCTCTCCCTCTAAAAATAAATAAATAAATCTTAAAAAAGACATTGCACTATTGAGCCAGAGATAGAAAAACTGACCAAAAGAACAGAATAGAGAGCCCAAAATCAGATCTGCATATACATGAATAGTTATGAGAGATGTACCGCTTCAGATCTTTGGGTTGAGAGAACCTCTCAATAAATGATACTAGAACACTTGAATATCCATATGGGGAAAATAGATATTTTATCACTTATCTCACACTCAAAGAAATCAATTTAAGTTAGAGTAAAGTCTTAAATGGAAAAAGCAAAACTTTTAAGCTTTTAGAAGAAAATATGGACCTTGGGATAGGGAAAAACTTCTTAAATGAGAATTTTTTTAAAGCCATGACAATAAAACAAAAAATGTATTTATTCTATTACATTAAAATTAAGAACCTCTATAAAACCAGCCACAAATTGCAAGAAGATACACGGCACACATAACAACCAACCAAGGATTAATATACAGAATTTATTTTTTTAATGCCTAAAATCAATAAGAACAAGATAAGTAAACAAAAAATATGCTTAAGATATTGACAGGACAGGAAATATGAGTGGTTAACAAACATATAAGAAGATATTCAATCTGTGCTCAAACAGAGAAATGTGAATTAAGACCACAATGAGACATCAGTCTTTATCTACCAAATTGACAAAAATAAAGTCTGATAACCAATTATAGTAGAGGATAGAGATCAAGAGGCATACACATACATGACAGGTAGGAGAATAAATTGGTACAACCCTATGTAATAATGTGTCACTTTCTTGAAAGTTAGATATTCACATTCTCTACATACCAGCAATTCCACTTCTAGGAATATATCCTAGAAAACTACTCCACATGTTAACAGAATACATGAAAAAGAATATTTACAACAGTCCTACCCTTAAGAGGAAAAGAAATAACCCAAATGTTAACACAAGAACCAATAATAAATGTTACAATTTAGTTTTATAAAAAAAAAGTATGTAAGCCATCATTCTAAACACAATATAAAAACTCAATTGATAGGTTTAGTAAATGTTACACAAGACTTTTCACCTTGTTTCTCTTGGCCTTCATTTGGGCTTTTGCTAATAGAGTATACATGGTGAGCTCAGGCCTATTCAAAGTGATCCCATCCAAGACCTGGATGGCCTTGTCATGGTTTTCACAAAATGAATAAATGAGTGCTTGCTGTATAGGACTCAACTCAATGAGACCTAAAAGGAAAAGAAAGTTTATCAATACCTTTGCCAAGTATCTAGGATTTAGATATAATTATTTTAAAGAAGTCAAGCAATTCAATAATTTACCTTTGAAATACGGATTAATAAATCAATACAATACTAACATCTGTTTACCACCAACACACAATAAGACATTCCAATTACAAACAACAACAAAAATTTTTTAAAAATGGAAGTATAACCCTGGCATCTCCTATAATAATCTCTCACAAAACTTACTTCATTATGAAGCATTTAATAGTTGACTATGTACATGTGAAACTGAAGATATAAAGTTTCAAAATCTATATTTGATTAGAAGTAAACCTTTCATGTTATCCATACATAGCTATTGCAAACAGTATAAACATTTTTAGGAGGTATTTATTTTTTAATTAAGACAATTATAATTTTGCATTAATTATATTCACCTTTGTTCATTTCTGCTACTTGATAAATAGTAAACTTTGCAAGATCATAACATTTCATCATAAGAAGATATTGTCCTCTGGAAGAAATAATAACTTTTTAATTCTAAGCAGTTAAAAATAATTTTTTCTAAAATAAAATGTCTTATAACATGTCACTTACATTTTTACAATTACAATACTTTTATTCATACTTACATATGTATGATAAAAACAATGCAAAAAATATAAACATTTTATGTAGTCTAAATAGACCAATTAGCATGCAGATGTGATGAAAATTTAGGAAAAGCGAAGCTGAAAGAAAAATACTCAATTTTTTTTCCCAATGACCTGTATTTTAAATTTTATACTCTAAGCCCACAGCTAACATAATACCTAGCAGTGAAAAACTAAGTTTTCCACTAAGATCAGAAATAAGACAAGAATGCCCATTCCTGCCACTTTTATTTAACACGTAAGTCCTAGCCACAGCAATCAGACAAGAAAAAGAAATAAAAGGCATCCAAATTAGAAAGGAAGAGGTAAAACTCTATTTGCAGATGATATGATACTATATATAGAAAACCCTAAGTACTCCAAAAAAAAAAAACAAACTATTAGAACTAATAAATGAATTCAGTAAAGTTGCAGGATACAAAATGAATATACAAAAATCTGTTGTTTCCATACACTAAGTAAGGAAAGATCAGAAAGAGAAATTTTTTAAAAATCCCATTTACAATTGCTTTAAAAAGAATCAAATTCCTAGGAATAAATTTAACCAAGGAGGTGAAAGATCTGTACTCTGAAAATTATAAGGCATTGATGGAAGAAACTGAAGATAACACAAATAAATGGAAAGATATTCAGTGCCTATAGATGGAAAATTAATATTATTAAAATGTCCATGCTACCCAAAGCAATCTAGAGATTCAGTGCAATCCATATCAAAATACCAATGGCTTTTTCATAAAACTAGAATAAATAATCCTAAAATTTGTATGAAACCACAAAAGACCCTAAATAGCCTAAGCAATCTTGAGAAAGAAGAACAAAGCTGGAAGTATCATACTCCCTGATTTCAAATTATACTATAAAGCTATAGTAATCAAAGCAGTATGGTACTGGCACAAAAACAGACAACAGACAACAGAAGAGAATAGAGAGCCCAGAAATAAACACACATTTGTATGGTCAGTCAATCTATGAAAAAGGAGGCAAGATTCTACTATAGAGAAAAGACAGTCTCTTTAATAAGTGATGCTGGGAAAACTAGGCAGCTATATGCAAAAGAATGAAACTGGACCACTTTCTTACACCATACAAAAAAATAAACTCAAAATGGATAAAAGACTTTATCTAATGTAAAACCTGAAACTATAGAACTCCTAAAAGAAAACGTAGACCAAAAACTCTATTATTGGTCTTAGCAATATTTTTTTGGCTCTGTCTCCTCAAAGGAAACAATAGCAATAATAAACAAATAGGACTAACTACATTTAACTAAAAAATAAAAAGTTTTGCACAGCAAAGGAAACCATTAACAAAATGAAAAATCAACCTACTGAATGGGAGAAGATATTTGTAAATGTTATATCTGATAAGGGGCTTATATCCAAAATATATAAAGAACTCATACAACTCATTACCAGAAAAAAACAAATAATCTGATTAAAAATGGGCAAAGGACCTGAATAGATATTTTTCCAAAGAAGACATGTGGATGGCCAAAGGATGCTCAACATCATTAATCATCAGGGAAATGTACATCAAAACCACAATGAGATATTACCTTATACCTGTCAGAACAGCTATTATCAAAAAGACAAGAAATAACAAGTACTGACGTGGAGAAAAGGGAACACTTGTGCACTGTTGATAGGAATGCAAATTGGTACAGCCACTATGGAAAACAGTATGGAAGTTCCTCAGAAAATTAAAAATAGAAATACCATATGATCTAGGAATTCTACTTTTGAATATTTATCCAAGGAAAATGAAACACTAATTCAAAACAATATATGCACCTTTATGTCATTGCAGCATTATTTACCATACCTAAGATATGGAAGCAATCTAAGTGTCTATCAGTAGATGAATAGATAAAGAAGATGCATTATGCTAAGTGAAATAAGTCAGACTGGAAAAGACAAATACCGTATGATTTCACTTATATGTGGGATCCAAAAACCAAATGAACAAACAACAAAAGCAGAAACAGACCCATAAATACAAAGAACAGTTGCCAGAGGGGAGGGGGTGGGGGGGTAGGCAAAATAGGTGCAGGGGAATGGGAGGTACAGGCTTCCAGTTACGAAATGAATAAATCATGGGATGGAAGGTACAGCATAGGAAATATAGTCAATGGTATTGTAATAGTATTATTTGGTTGGTAGCTACACTTGTGGTAAGCATAGAACAAGGTATAGAGTTATTGAATCACTATGTTGCACACCTGGAACTAATGTAACATTGTGTGTCAACAACACTTCAATTTTTAAGAAGATGTGGTATATATGTGCAACAGAATATTACTCAGCCATAAAAATTTCACCCGTCCCCTCCACCCACCTCCCCTCTGGTAACCCTCTCTTTGTTCTCTATAGTTAAGAGTTGGCTTTTGGTTTGTCTCTTTTTCCCCCTTTTGTTTTGTTTCTTAAATTCCACATATGAGTGAAATCATATGGTATTTGTCTTTCTCTGACTGGCTAGTTTATTTTGCTTAGCATTATAACCTCTAGATCCATCCATGTTGTTGCAAATGGCAAGATTTCATTCTTTTTTGTCGCTGAGTAGCATTCTACTGTGTGTATATGTAAATGTGTATATGTAAATATATATATTTACATATACACACATCTTCTTTATCCATTCATCTATTAATGAACATTGGGCTGCTTCCATAGTTTGACTATTATAAATAATGCTGCAATAAACACAGAGATGCATACATATCTTTGAATTAGTGTTTTTGTATTCTTCGGGTAAATATCCAGTAGTGGGATTACTGGATCATAGCATAGCTTAAACAGTTGTGTTTTGATGCAAGGATAGAGCAAAGAGAAAGACTTAGATATTTTATAATATAAATTATCTTAAAATTTAACAAATACAATAGCTCTATCTGACTTGCTAGTTGGAAGACAGCCATTGCTGGGAGATTAAATGTAAAAAGAGGAGACTAGAAGGATCAAGAGGGAAGTAAAGATCCCAATAGCTAGCTCATGTGCCAAGTTATCCCAAGAAGAACTCCATTTCTATGTTCATACCTTATTATATATAATTGGATTCCATCTGGCTGAAGGTGGATAGCACAAGATAACTCTCTTACTGCCTTTTTCAGTTTATGCAACTGTTGAGTGATAAACAGAAACTTTGCTTGTAATAAATACTGATTGCTTCCCTCCTGATGTTTCCCTCCCACCCTTCAGCACAGAAATTTTGCAATAACATCTCCTAATACACATTTTTTAAGAATCATCAAAGCAAATAAGATACAGAGAAGTTTAAAAAAAGTTTATGATGCAAAGTCTTTGGTTCTTTAAAACCATCTATCTTTAATGTTGAAGAACGATTACACATATATATGTATATAATTTTACATAAATGTGATTATATCATACTTTATAGTTTGTTTTCCCTTTTCATTTAGCTTTTTGGTTTTTCTCCTTCAACCAGAATACCTTTTCCACTAAACTTTACTTCTGTTAATAAACTAGCATGCAAAGGATGGTAAAATAAAAACTAAAAGTAAATTCTACTTAAAAATAAGTGAGGTAAGGGGCGCCTGGGTGACTCAGTTGGTTGAGTGACCAACTCTTGATTTCAGTTCAGGTTATGATCTCAGGGTCATGAAACCAAGCGCCGTATTAGGCTCTGTGCTCAGTACATGGAATCTGCTTGAGATTCTCTCTCTCCTTCTCCCTCTGCTCCTCCCCATGCTTACATGTGTGTGCTCTCTCTCCCTCTAAATAAATAAATGAAATCTTTAAAAAAAAATAAGGGAGGAAAAACAAGTTTGCACTTAATAAGTAAATGAATGAATAAAACAAAATACAAGAATAATGGAAATCATATGTTTAAAATCAATATATAATGCAAAGTAAACATTGAATCTTTCCTTAATATAGGTCACAGGAGCATAATCAGGATTTGTACAAATATGGGAACAAAAACCTACTATCACTGGGAATATCACAAAAAGAGGACTATAGAGACCCCAGCAAAATGAATCTGGGACATCAACAACTCCTCTCACAATGCTGACACAGTGATACAAAGAGGAGAATGCATAGAACTAATGTGTGCACAGAAGTAGGCAGTAGCTGTTGAAATGTACAAGCTGGTCGGAGGAAATAGTGGGTGGAGTCAAAAGAAGGAACCCAAAAATAGGGAGTTTGAAATGTGTTTAAATAAATTTGAGAATTTCTGTGGAACTTCCGTGCTTCTCAAGCTGACCCTGCTCCGCTTGGTGTAATTAATAAACCATCTAGTCTTATTATGTCTGCATTGTTCCACCTGTTCCAATATCTATACATTGAGGAACCCTGTTTGGAAAAGATGGAGGCTCACTGTCTGATCTTTATAAGCCCTCCTGGGTGGGACTTCTCCAGGCAGCCTTAGATTAGGTTCACTCTGGAGGCGAACCCACCTAGTAGCCATATGCGTTCTTCTATATACAAACACAGGGTTTGATCTGCAATTGTTTTATTTACATGGGATCATATTGTACACACTTAACACTCTTTTCTGAACCTTGCTTTTCTTATTCAACAATATCTCATGGAAACCTCTCTAAGTCGACGGTATTGTTCTAAGCACTATTTTTATTGACTAAATAATATTCTATGGTGTGAATACAACACAATTTATTCAACCATTACCACGTAGAGACTTTTTCCCCCTCAGAATAATGAGACTTTGAATAGATGTCCTTATATCCTGATATCATGCTGGTGCTTTGGGTTATAAGTGTGCCCAGAGGGAGTTCCAACTTCCACAGAAGCCATCAGCTCCATCAACATGGAGTTAAGCAAAAGGACCACACACCACAAGTATGTCCATCCCTTCCCCAACAATAGTCAAGAGCAAACTTTCCCTGGGGACCATACTAAGTCTGCCCTGGGTCTTCTACCTCCATCATCAGGGTGGGAAGGACTTTGTGTGGGACTCTAGTCACACTGGGTCCTGAGATGTGGACAATGGAGAAGACCCTCTAACCAACTCTCAGTGGACAAGCAGTGTGAGCAAGAAATAAACCTTTGTTATTTTATTACCGTGATTTTTTAAGTGTTTTGGAGTTTTTTGGGGATGTGTGTGTGCATGTGTTAGTGTATGTATGTGTTTAACCATAGCACAAACTAGACTATCCTGACTGAAACCAGTGTGACAAGAGGACTTATAGAGGACAAGAGTAGAAAGGTAATAAGGAGCCAATTCCTGTGGCTCTTGTAGGCCTTTGGCTTTTGCAGGATTGGCTTTTATTCTGAGTGCAAGGGAAGCTATTAAAGCGTTGGGCAAAGTGAAATAATCTGACTTATGTTTTAACAGGATCATTATAGCTGCTGTGTTGAAAATCCATCAAAAAGTAGTAAAGAACAGAAGCAAGAAGACCAAGAGTTCCCTGCAATAATCCTGGTGAGGAATGACAGTGTCTTGGACAGGATGATTAGTGGTGGAGTGGTAAATAGGGATATCTATCTTGAAAGGTAGAAACAACAGTAGTGTTTATCTCTGAAAAGTCAGATTTGGTTGGAATCAGGGAGGATTTTTACTATTTATTCCATTGTTTGACTTCATAACACTAAAGATAAATTACATTTTTTATTTAAATAACTTCTAAAATTTAAACAAAATTTAAAGGTAAGTGTGAATGAGTAGGATCTCATTATATGCATGGATCCCATTCTACAAACCCACCTGCTCACTATAGACATACACACACGCACAGTCAAAACCAAACGTTAACAGTAGTTGTCTCTGGAGAATAAAATTATGGATGGTTTTCAACTTATTTGCATACATATATTACATGAAATAAATATATATTGTTTTTGGAATACAGAAAAGTTTATTATTTTTTTAAAAATGAAAGACAAAAATTCATGCCTTATAAGTAGAGGCTTTATACATAGGTAATTATAGTTAACTACATCTACTTAATATTTATTGCTTGAAAATGCATTAGTCTCTATAATTAACTGAAAATACATTAATATACAAAAATTATATTGAACAGGTGGATATCCAGAAAATTAAAACTTTTTTTTTTAAAAAATCAAGGTTTTCAAGACTTAAATACCTTCTGATAGGTTTCTGCTCGACAAATATAGCTTTGAATATATAAAGGATCAAGTCTAATAGCCTCAGAAAAATGCCAAGTGGCTTCAAAGTAGTTATCCAAGTACAGCAGATGTATGAGGCCAATATTTATGTAAGCCAAAATAACAGTTCTAAAAAAAATGAGAAAACAAAATCTTGTTAGACATTTTAATTATTCCAAATGTTTTCCAATTTTGTATGAACCTAGTGAAATACATATACATCAATATATATCAGGGTTTTTTTAATGTTTTACTAAAGCAAAGTAAATCAATTAACTATTCTCTATCAAAAACTATAAACACCTTTATAAAATCCTTAGTAGAGAATCAACATTTGTAGATTCTATGCTAGGAACAGAATTCCTGAAGTCCCCAGGCAATACTTTACTCTTCCTTGACTTAATCTTGACTTATCTTGAATTACAAGCTTAGTTTTTCTCAATTTAAAAGTTTCCACTTCAGGCTATGTTGCATTTGCCCTGAGTAACAGAGAAACAGTAATATTCCCAAAGCCTGGAGTTAAAAATCCCCTCCATGTAGGTATAACCCAGCTTCTTTTCTATGTCAAATAACTGTATTTTTTCTCTCTTACAATCAAAAAATTTTCAATATAGAAATGGTCATAGAAATTACTTTGTCTGATGCCTCTATTTCAAAATGAGGAAGACTATATATCCTATAGCCCAGCTTTATTAGAAGCCTGGACCCTTTGCCTAAAAGACATCAAAGTTCGTGCTGCCCATTTTTTGGCTTTTTTGCAACTGAAACTCTTTTCCTTCCTTTCCTGGCTCAAAAATACCCAAAAGAAAACTACTGTGGCCATTTTGGAGCCATTCTCCACGTCTTTCCTGAATCAAGCTTAAAGTTTACCTTATCTAAGCTAGATAAACAGTCTGCTGGTTGGCATGGAATTGGCATGCTTTGTTACTTTTTTGACACCTTTCATTTTAATGAATGCTTCACTGAAAAGAAAGGAAATTAATTCTGTGTTTTAGAGCTGAGGTTTCTGACTAGTGTGTGCAACTTTCAGTCTTTGTTTCTTACTGAACCTATGTTCTAATGGAATTGGTTTTTTTCTTTGGCTTTACTATGCAAAATGGAGTCGGAGGTTCTAAATAGAGAGTTCTTCCTATTGAGTCATATGTGTTGTGCATAGCAAAAACAAGCAGAATATTTTCTCATTATTTTAAAAGTTGGTGACAGTCTTTCATGAAGTTAACTTCAAAAAGCCCTAACCTGGGCATCCCCACACTGCTGTAAATAACTTTATGTTGTTATCTGCGGATTGGACTCCTCTCAAATGCATTCAATCTCTAAAATTTGCAAAAGTATCTGAAACAAGCCGATGTTGGAAACAGGTCTTATTTTAGAAGTAGTCTTATTTTCAGAAGTAGTATTCTGTTTCTAAGATGGCTTTACAATTATCTCATTTTACAAGTTTATTAATGATGTGGGGAAAGGACTTTTTCTTTCATTTTTTTCTTAACTTTATACAAAAGTGAAATCAATAAGACTATAAGGAAAACATACCTTTCTAGAGAAATAACAGTTTCAAAGTCACAGATTGCCAGCAACCAAAGTTTTAGATCTGCATAGAGTATGCCCCGATGTAGAAAACAACCAAGATTCTCATAGCCATCATTTATGAGAACTTAAAAATAAAAAATATATAGTTTATTCAGGTTCTGAACAAAAATATCTGAGTTATATTTTAGTCTTCACCCTTCCTATCACTTATTCTTCAAATTTTTGTTTTTATTTATTCATTCGAAACACAGAGATACAGAGAGAGAGAGACAGAGAGAATATGAGCAGGGGGAGAAGCAGAGGGAGGGGGAGAAGCAGGCCCCCCGCTGAGCAGCGAGCCGGATATGGGGTTCGATCCCAGGACCCTGGGATCATGACCTGAGCCGAAGGCAGACGCTTAACCATCTGAGCCACCCAGGCGCCCCACTTATTCTTCAATTTTAATATTTTATGAAACAGATCTGTGATGAGTGTATTTATTTGATGAGTAAGAAATAGCATTCACATAAAAAATGTATGTGTTATAAGTAACAATGTGGCTATCAAGTTTCAAAAACTCATTAAAACTGGAAGAAATCCTGGTGGTAATCTAGGATAGTCCACTCACTTTGTAGATGAAGAGATTAAGGTACAAAGGTACACAGTCATGTTGCAAGTCAATGGCAAAGATGGAATCTAACCTCTGATTCATTTCAGTGGATGGCAGTCAGAAGGGCACCCTTGCCCGTGATGGCCTGTTAATTATCAGGAGGGCATTGCTATTGGCCGTAAAACAGGCTCTGGTACAACTCCAGACTGGGGCAGATGGCAGAGATCAGGATACTACTCATCGACGAGGGAAGGGCAGCTCAAAGAGGCTACTCCAAGGCCAGCAGAACTTGGAGTTAAGGCAGGTAACTCATCTATGCTTGTCCCAAATAATAGGAGTATGGGGCAAAAAGAATCCTCTCTCTCAGTTCTCCAGGTGTGTGTCTCTCATCTGTAACTGGTCCAGAGGTCATCTCATGTCTCTTCACTTACTAATTTTCCCTTCACTTTCAAAAGCATGTTAGTGAATTATATGGGTTTTCCACAACACTTGATCCATATCTTCTAAGCTTCTCAGGCCCATTCTGGCTGCGAAGGGAAAGTTTTGCCAAAAATGTGTACAATGCTCACAGTCTGGGATACAAATATTCACAGTACTAGACTTTGGGACGTATATCTAGTGTAAGCAATGATCATATAGATTAAATAAATAATCACATGAAGGCAATCTGACTGCTCCATTCACAGTATGATTGGCTAGCAAAGAGCAAGTCAGCTGCAGTTTTGGTGGTTGGTCTAGGAAAATTAAAAAATTATTCCTAAGGAAAAAAATATTAGAATTACTTCACTTCTCTGTGCCTTCATTTCTTCATCAGGGATGAAAATAATACCTACCTCATAGCATTATTCTGCATATTAATTGAGACACTCCATATACAGCATTTAGAATAGTGTTTGGCAAGTAGTAAAATGCCCAATAAATGCTAGATATTATTATTACTTGGAAAAATATCTTAAGGGTCCTTTTTGATTGTGGAAGATAAAACTCTTTAGGCTAGCTTATAGAAAAGGATTAAAGTAAAAAATCAAGCTGGTCTGCTCTGAATAGTTAAATAACAGAGATTTTGTATTGTTGTGATAGTCTAGAAAAGAGGGAGTGAGGAGTCAACAACTTGGAGAAGAGGGAAGTATGAGAAAGAGACTTTTAGAGATGACTGAAGAGAAAGGAGGTTGGCCAGATGGCAGATGGACAGGGCTGACAGACAGAAACAAACTTCAAGAAATAGGGGTGTGCTTGACCTTCAAATTTAAATGTCTCTGCTAAATTTATCCTTTGAACCCCAAGGTGTTCATGAACAGTAAATACAAGAATTGTGTGGATGAGCAAAAATGGAGAATCAATCAGGGAGCAGAAATTAGATGCAAAGATTATACGAGAAACAAAAATTTAACTTAGTCCTGCCTTCCAAAAATCCTTAGAAATAGAAGGGAGAGCACCAGAATCCTCTCAGAACATAAAATGGACTTTGAGTTACTTTATTTGAATATTCATGGGAAGGGTGGCCTCAGAAGGCAATCATCTTATATTGCCTTCCCTGAGGAGCTGTGCAATTCTCTTTATAAGAGTCTAGTTGTCTCTTAATCTCTAGATACTGCCTCATCTAGAATGATGGAATTCTAGCGCTTTGCACCCAGGGGAACACAGCCATGTTTGGAATGCTGGTCTCTGGCTAGAATTATCCAATCACAATGGGCTAATTTATTCAGCTGGGAACTGTTTACTGAGAACTTACTCTATGCCCAGAATTGTGTGGGGCATATTTATATACCAAGAATACATTGCTATAGGGTAAAGTGGAAATGGTTACTTTTAGCTATTGGCATCCTATCACTAAGGATTCTCAAAGTTCATTTTTAGTGTAAGGGTTAAAAACTCTGAATTTGACTAATCAGTGGGCTGGACCTATGGAGTAGGACACAGCCCACCAGGAAAATTCACTGCAAGCTGACTAGAAAATAGGCCTGGATTTCCAGAAATAAGCTCAGAATTCAATATATAGAAAGAGATTTCTTTGAGATGATATTCTCCCATTGCCAAAGTTACACACACGTAAGTACAAACACATTCACATTCACTAAAACGGCATATAGGAACACTTTTAGCTAAACCATTGTAGCTTGTAAATACATATGAAAATATATATAAATATATATTAATATATACCTATATATAACTACATAAAAATATACATAGTATATTAATCATCGCATATTAGTAGTACATTCTATGAAAGTGAACTGCTGAACTTCAAATTCTTATTTATGTGCAGTTGAAGGTGAAGTACCTGAAACGCTATAATCCTGTAGTGCTCTAAAAGGGCTACTCTTTCTAAATAAGCAGGCTCTATAATACAAAGCTAACCAGTTATTAGGATCTAAGTGAATTGCAACAGAAAAATCTTGAGTTGCTTGCTTATAAAATTGCCGTTTAAAATATGCTCTTCCTCTGTATGTCCTAGAAGAAGAAAAAAAAATCATTTTACTATATATTGCAAAATACACATTTTCTCTTTTTGATAAATGTTCACAACTAATTTTGTATTTGAATAACAATCTGTGATTATTTCCACTTGCTTCCCAAAAAAGTTTAATGATGATGCTAATAGCAAAAAAAAAAAGAACTTTTTATAAATAATCAATTATACTTTATTGTACATATAATTATATGCTTATTAATAATATGCTATATGCTAATTATATGCTTAGTAACTATATTATATTTCTTGCACCTATCAGAGAGGTGTGTCAAAAAAGTAAATATGAGATTTACTTATTTTTATTATTTGAGTACCCAAAATGTTAGACTTTAATTTGTATAACATTGTTCTCTAGAAAAACCAAATAACCCATGTTGAAGGAAACGGGCCTCAGTGAGTGGAGTTGTTAGATTTTTCCCTGGAACTGAAGATACACCCAAATAAATGGGAGGCTGCTTTACATGGATGAAATGTATTTCATCACTTGTGTAATTGGATTTTATCTCTATTAACTTCTGACTCCAATTTTGAAATTATCATTGACCTATATCAATTCCTGAAAATTCTATTTTCAGTCATTTAATAATGTAAAGCAAATCAGCTTTTAGAAATAAAATAGACAATTAAGGAAAAACAGGAAGTAGGTTACCTGCTGTGAAGAAGTTAAATCCAGTTTGGTGAGGTGGGGGGGGGGGGGGGGGGGAGGAGATAAAGAGATGTTCAAGAAAGTTATATTATGAAACCAATGATAATTTGGAGAAAAGAGTGCAGCCAGTATGTTGGCAGACAGGTAACAAAGGTCTTTCAAAAGCACTAAGCATCTAGAGGGACACCTGGGTGGCTCAGTCAGTTAAGCGTCTGACTTCAGCTCAGATCCTGATCTCCCATTGAGCCTCAAGAGGGGACCCACCCCAGCTCAGCAGGGAGTCTGCTTGTCCCTCTCCAACTCCCCCTCCCCTTGCTCATGTTCTCTTTCTCTCTCTCAAATAAATAAACAAAATCTTAAAAAAAAAAAAAAAGCACTAAACATCCTGAAACCCAGGATATTTTATCCTGCAGCAAAATGTTTTTTGCCCCATCTTTAAGAGATGTCTTATTTATTTTCTAATGAATACAAGAATTTTATATTTATTTTTAATTACTTCTGTTTGCTAAGAATAATCCTAATATTTTTCAGCATATACATAATTCTGAACTTAAAATTTACAGAATAAACCTTCAGTAATATTTTTGTAAGATGCCACTAAGTCATGTCAATTCTTCAAACACACTGACTTTTACATCCTTTCCTTATTTTGTTTCCATTGCCTCATACTTCAGATCCTCATCAACTCACACCTGTGCTACTATTTTACTCCATTCCTAGCTCTAGAGTAATAAGATTTATCAATAGGTAATAAAGATCTCTTTTCTCAAAAATTTTTAACAAACCTCTATTGACAATGGAAGGAAGCCAAATTTTATATAGTCTTCCATAAGATAGAACCATCTTACAACATCTTCAATTAATCTTCTTGTTCTTCTCCAACTAATTTGATGCTGTTTGGTGCAAGAGTTCTAGCACCACAGTTAGCCAAGTTGTGAGTACAAAGGAAAAGTTCTTGAAGGAAATTAAAAGTGCTACTCCAGTGAACATTATGAATGATAAGAAAGTGAAACACCGACGCAGGCACCTTCTCCCACGGTTTCGCAAGAAGAAGGGCAAGTCCGGCACAATAAGGAATTCAGCTGGATAGGGATCAAACCATTCTGAACACCTACAAACTCAACAGGAGATCAAAGAAAAGAATAGCAACAACTCTCTGAACAGAAAAGCGACCACTTTTTGGAAGGTAGGACGTGCGGAGAAGTGAATCCGAGGCGATATTCGGGAGGATAGACGGCGGGGGAGGGGCCTCCGACGGCCGCTTCTGGCAAGTGATAGAGCCCCGGAGCACAAAATCGGAACTTTTAGAAGTCTGCTCCGCTGAGGGACGTCACTCTGGTGGCAAAGTGGGGGGTGGAACCCTCGCGGGACAGTGTGGTCTCAGGACCCTCGGGGTCACAGAAAGACCGGGGGTGCCTGAGTGCGGCAGAGCTCCCAGGTATCGGAGCAGGGAAGCCGGCTGCAGAGACGGAGGCCAGGCGCGGGCTCTCAGCTCGGGGTTGCTATAAACCGTGATCCGCGGCACAGTCGGGCCACTGCTCCTCCAGCAGGGACCCAACAAGCGGCAGATCCGGGGAGACTCACCTTCTTCCCCCGGGAGGAGAGGTGCGGGAGTGCACCGCAGGGATCTGCTGGGTTTGGAGACTCCACCCGGGGTCGGGTGCCAGATAGAAAGGCGCGGTCACAGGCCGGGTGAGCGCAGAGTGCGGCCGGAGACCGGGGAGACGGGAGTGACTGACGGCTTTTCTCTGGGGGCTCGCTGAGGAGCGGGACCCCGAGTTCTCGGCTCCGCCGGGGCGGAGACTGGGAGGCCACCATTTTCACTCTCCGCCTCCAAAGCTGTACGGAGAGCTTGCAGGGAACAAAAGCTCCGGAGAGCAAACCCGAGCAGATTACTTAGCCCGGACGGGCAAGGGCGGGGCAATTTTGCCTCCGGCAAAGACATTTGGGAACCACGGCAACAGGCCCCTCCCCCAGAAGATCAGCGAGAACAGCCAGCCAAGACCAAGTTTACCGATCAATGAGACCGGCAGAACTCCAGCGCTAGGGGAACACTGCACATAGAATTCATGGCTTTTTTACCATGATTCTTTAGTCTTTCAAAGTTAATTATTTTTTTTAACTGTCTTTTTTTCTTTTTTCCTTTTTTCTTTTTTTTTGAATTTTTCTTTTTCCCTTTTTCAACCAACATCTTATCAATCCCTTTTTTAAAAAAAAACATTTTTATTTTTCATTTTTAAAGTCATATTCTATCCCTTTATAGTAGTTACCCGTATTTTTGGCATATATATATAAGTTGTTCTCTCTTTAAAATCTTGAGATAGTTTCTTCTAACAGATCAAAATATACTCTAAATCTCTAGTGTATGGTTTTTTTCTACTCCCCTGCCTGATCACATTCTCTCCCTTTTTTCTTTCTTTTTTTTTTTTTTAATCCTCTTCTTTCTTTTTTCAAACAACTTATCAAATCCTTTTTTAAAATTTTTTATAATTTCCATCTTTACAGTCATATTCCATCCCTTCATCATATCAACCCTTATTTTTGTACATATATAAGTTTTTCTTTCTTTAAAATTTTGGGAGGGACTTTCTTTTAACAGACCAAAATACACCCAAAATCTAGTGTGTGGCACTGATCTATAATCCAGCCTGATCATATTTGATCACATTCTGTTTTTGTTTTGTTTTGTTTTGTTCTGCTTTTGTTTGTTTTTATCTTTATCTTTTTCTTTTTTCTTTTTTTCTTTCCTTTTCTTTTTTCTCTCTTTCCCTTTCTTTTCCCACTGCTTCAGGTCTTTTCTGATTTGTTTAGAGTATATTTTCTGGGGACGTTGTTACCCTGCTAGCATTTTGTTCTCTCATTAATCTATTCTCCTCTGCACAAAATGACAAGACGGAAAAAATCACCTCAACAAAAAGAACAAGAGGTAGTACCGACTGCCAGGGACCTACTCAATACGGACATTAGTACGATGTCAGATCTAGAGTTCAGAATCATCACTTTAAAGATACTAGCTGGGCTTGAAAAAAACATGGAAGTTATTAGAGAAACCCTTTCTGGAGAAGTAAAAGAACTAAAATCGAACCAAGTAGAAATCAAAAAGGCTATTAATGAGGTGCAATCAAATATGGGGGCGCTAACTGCTAGGATAAATGAGGCAGAAGAAAGAATCAGTGAGATAGAAGACCAAATGATGGAAAATAAAGAAGCTGAGAAAAAGAGAGATAAACAACTACTGGATCACGAGGGCAGAATTCGAGAGATAAACGATACCATAAGATGAAACAACATTAGAATAATTGGGATCCCAGAAGAAGAAGAAAGAGAGAGAGGTGCAGAAGGTATAATGGAGCAAATTATAGCAGAGAACTTCCCTAATTTGGGGAAGGAAACAGGCATCAAAATCCAGGAAGCACAGAGAACCCCTCTCAAAATCAATAAAAATAGGTCAACACCCCGACATCTAATAGTAAAACTTACGAGTCTCAGAGACAAAGAGAAAATCCTGAAAGCAGCTCGGGAGAAGAGATATGTAACCTACAATGGTAGAAACATTAGATTGGCAACAGACTTATCCACAGAGACCTGGCAGGCCAGAAAGGACTGGCAGGACATATTCAGAGCACTAAATGAGAAAAATATGCAGCCAAGAATACTATATCCAGCTAGGCTGTCATTGAAAATTGAAGGAGAGATAAAAAGCTTCCAGGACAAACAAAAACTAAAGGAATTTGCAAACACGAAATCAGCCCTACAACAAATATTGAAAGGGGTCCTCTAAGCAAAGAGAGAGCCTAAAAGCAACATAGACCAGAAAGGAACACAAACAATATACAGTAACAGTCACTTTACAGGCAATACAATGGCACTGAACTCCTATCTTTCAATAGTTACCCTGAATGTAAATGGGCTAAATGCCCCAATCAAAAGACACAGGCTATCAGATTGGATTAAAAAACAAGACCCATCGATATGCTGTCTGCAAGAGACTCATTTTAGACCCAAAGACACCCCCAGATTGAAAGTGAGGGGGTGGAAAACCATTTACCATGCTAATGGACACCAAAAGAAAGCTGGGGTGGCAATCCTTGTATCAGACAAATTAGATTTTAAACCAAAGACTGTAATAAGAGATGAGGAAGGACACTATATCCTACTTAAAGGGTCTATCCAACAAGAAGATCTAACAATTGTAAATATCTATGCCCCTAACATGGGAGCAGCCAATTATATAAGGCAATTAATAACAAAAGCAAAGAAACACATCGACAACAATACAATAATAGTGGGGGACTTTAACACCCCCCTCACTGAAATGGACAGATAGTCTAAGCAAAAGATCAACAAGGAAATAAAGACTTTAAATGACACACTGGACCAAATGGACTTCACAGACATATTCAGAACATTCCATCCCAAAGCAACGGAATACACATTCTTCTCTAGTGCCCATGGAACATTCTCCAGAATAGATCACATCCTAGGTCATAAATCAGGTCTCAACCGGTACCAGAAGATTGGGATCATCCCCTGCCTATTTTCAGACCACAATGCTTTGAAACTAGAACTCAATCACAAGAGGAAAGTCAGAAAGAACTCAAATACATGGAGGCTAAAGAGCATCCTACTAAAGAATGAATGGGTCAACCAGGAAATTAAAGAAGAATTAAAAAAATTCATGGAAACCAATGAAAATGAAAACACAACTATTCAAAATCTTTGGGATACAGCAAAGGCAGTCATAAGAGGAAAGTATATAGCAATACAAGGCTTTCTCAAGAAACAAGAAAGGTCTCAAGTACACAACCTAACCCTACACCTAAAGGAGCTGGAGAAAGAACAGCAAATAAAGCCTAAACCCAGCAGGAGAAGAGAAATAATAAAGATCAGAGCAGAAATCAATGAAATAGAAACCAAAAGAACAGTAGAACAGATCAACGAAACTAGGAGCTGGTTCTTTGAAAGAATTAACAAGATTGATAA